>NC_058520.1:232748023-233073523 GCF_904849725.1 Hordeum vulgare subsp. vulgare | reverse complement strand
GGGCAAAGCTTATTATGTGAAGCCAACTCCTGCACGTGGCCGTGTTAACTATGTGTCAGCAGAAGAAGCTGTAGAGGATCCCGACATCATGCTGGGTACGCTTCTTGTTAATCATCACCCAGCGTCCGTTCTCTTTGACACTGGGTCTTCTCATTCCTTCATTTCAGAGAGTTATGCACAGTTGCATAACATGTCATTTTGTGATATGCCAATCCCATTGGTTGTCCAAACCCCTGGTAGTAAATGGCAAACCTCTAGGATAACCTATGACAATGAAATTCTAGTAGACAGGCTAGTTTTTCTAGCCTCATTGATAGCCTTGAAATCTTTGGATATTAATATCATCTTGGGCATGGACTGGATGTCAGCTCACTATGCCAAGATTGATACTCACTCTAGAAATGTCCAGCTTACCCATTCCTCGGGTGAGATAGTAAATGTCTCTACTCAAGTTGCCAAATGCCAACTCTATTCCCTAAATGCCAACCCTCTTCCGGAACTTGAAGACATTCCGGTAGTCCGTGACTTCCCGGATGTTTTCCCAGAGGAACTGCCAGGAATTCCACCTGACAGAGATGTAGAGTTTGTGATAGATCTTGTTCCGGGAACTGTCCCAATAGCCAGAAGACCTTATAAGATGGCACCCCTAGAGCTAGCCGAACTTAAGAAGCAACTAGATGAGGCTTTGAACAAAGGTTTCATTCGTCCTAGCTCTTCTCCTTGGGCTTGTCCCGTCCTCTTCGTCAAGAAGAAAGACGGAACGGATCGGATGGTTGTAGATTACCGACCAGTTAACCTGGTCACCATAAAGAACAAGTATCTGCTCCCCAGGATCGACGATCTGTATGATCAGCTCGCTGGATCCTCTGTCTTGTCTAAAATGGATTTGAGGTTGGGATACCATCAAATCAAGATTAAGAACGGGGACATTCCAAAAACGGCTTTTGTTACCCGTTATGGCCAATATGAGTACACCGTTATGTCCTTCGGTTTAACCAATGCCCCAGCCACCTTCTCTCGTCTGATGAATTCAATCTTCATGGAGTATTTGGATAAATTCGTCGTGGTATACCTCGATGATATTCTCATCTACTCGAAGAATGAACAAGAACATGCCGAGCATCTAAGGCTGGTATTGATGAAACTTCGAGAGCATCGCCTTTATGCCAAATTTTCAAAATGTGAATTCTGGTTACCAGAAGTGACCTATCTAGGCCACGTAATCTCTGGTAAGGGTATTGCTGTCAATCCCGAGAGAGTTCAAGCTCTCCTTGATTGGACTCAACCTGAATCGGTTAAGCAAGTTAGGAGTTTTCTTGGTCTAGCGAGCTATTGTCGCCGCTTCATTGAGAATTTCTCCAAGGTTGCAAAGCCTCTAACTGAACTCCTCAAGAAGGATAAAAAGTTCGAGTGGACACCACAGTGTGAGCATAGTTTTCAGGAACTGAAAAGACGCCTGACCTCCGCACCTGTGTTGCTACCACCAGATTTTTCTAAGGACTTTGTTATCTATTGCGACGCCTCGCGACAAGGATTAGGTTGCATTCTTATGCAAGATCGTCATGTGATCGCATACGCATCTCGACAGTTGCGTCCACATGAGGATAATTATCCCACACATGACCTTGAGCTTGCAGCTGTGGTCCATGCACTAAAGACCTGGAGACATTACCTTCTAGGTAATCGTTGCGAAATATTCACTGATCACCAAAGTCTGAAGTATATCTTCACCCAGCCGGATTTGAATCTCAGGCAAAGACGGTGGGTTGAGTTGATCTCGGATTACGACTTAGGGATAACTTACACCCCGGGGAAGGCCAATGTTATGGCCGATGCACTAAGTCGCAAATCTTATTGTAACAATTTGATGCTACAGGAAGGTCAACCACATCTCCATGAGGACTTTCGGAAGTTGAATCTTCATATTGTTCCTCAAGGATTTGTTTCTACCCTGGTGGCGAAGCCCACTCTTAAGGATCAAATTATAGCTGGCCAAAAGCGTGACAAGCGAATATCATGGATCAAGGAGAATATTTTTAGCGGTGACGCTAAAGAATTTTCCATGAATGATCAAGGTGTTGTGTTCTCCGAGAATCGTTTAGTGGTTCCTAAGAACCCACATCTAAGGCAGTTAATCCTTAAGGAGGCTCATGATTCTCCTCTCACCATTCATCCCGGTAGTACTAAGATGTATCAGGACCTACGCCAGAGGTTCTGGTGGACTAGGATGAAGAGAGAAATTGCTGAGTTCGTTCCTAACTGCGACGTTTGTCGTCGAGTTAAGGCAGAACATCAAAGGCCTGCTGGCACCCTTCAACCTCTAGCTATTCCTGAATGGAAATGGGATAAAGTTAGCATGGATTTCATTACCGGATTTCCCAAGACCAAGAAAGGAAATAATGCTATCTTTGTGGTCATTGACCGTCTTTCCAAAGTGGCTCATTTTCTTCCTGTTCGTGAGAGTATAACAGCTAGCCAGCTAGCAGAGTTATATATCTCTCGAATAGTGTCTCTTCATGGTGTTCCACTGGAAATTAACTCGGACCGTGGAAGTATCTTTACTTCTCACTTCTGGGAAAGTTTTCAGAATGCCATGGGGACTCACTTATCTTTTAGCACTACTTTCCATCCTTAATCAAGTGGTCAAGTAGAAAGAGTGAATCAAATCCTAGAAGATATGCTCCGAGCTTGTGTTATTTCGTTCGGTATGAATTGGGAGAAGTGCCTTCCATTCGCCGAATTCGCTTATAACAATAGTTATCAATCAAGCTTGGGCAAAGCCCCTTTTGAAGTTCTCTATGGACGAAGATGTCGAACCCCTCTTAATTGGTCAGAAACCGGAGAGAGGCAAATCTTTGGCCCGGATATGATCCATGATGCAGAAGAGCAGGTTCGCATTATTCGTGAAAAGTTGAAAACAGCCCAGTCTCGTCAAAAGAGCCAATATGATCGTCGTCATAAGGCTGTGACCTTTGAAGTTGACGAGAAGGCTTACCTTCGGGTTACACCTTTGAAGGGTACCCATCGTTTCGGTATCAAGGGCAAGTTGGCTCCTCGTTACATTGGTCCTTTTCGCATTCTTGCCAAACGAGGAGAAGTTGCCTACCAGTTGGAACTTCCTCCGCATGTTTCCAAGGTTCATGATGTTTTCCACGTCTCGCAACTCAGGCGTTGCTTTTCGGATCCTATCCGTGAAGTGGACCACGAAACGCTTGATCTCCAAGATAACCTTTCATACCGAGAATACCCCGTGCGTATTCTTGATCAAGCTGAGCGTACCACTCGACGTCGAAACCTCAAGTTTCTTAAAGTTCAATGGTCAAATCATTCTGAAAAGGAGGCAACTTGGGAAAGAGAGGATCGTCTCCGACTTGAGTATCCTGCATTATTTCCGACGACTTCTAAATCTCGGGACAAGATTCTTTAGAGTGGGGGTGAGTTGTCACATCCCTAACCCTTAAGCAAGATAGCATTGTGCTCATGTCTTCTTTGCATTTGCATCTAGAAAGTTTCAACAAAAGCAACAAAGTGGCAAAGGAAAAACTCAAAACCCTAGCCACCATTTCAATTAAAGGAAATCTCAAACTAGTTCAAAATCAATGAACCCAAAATGGCCTCAAGAAATGTTCAAACTTTCTGATAAATCATGAAAGTAAATGAGCATTGGAGAAAACTATTTTCTTGACACCTTAAGCTTTTTGAATAAATGAAAAAGGCTACTGGTTTAAAATTTTAAATTTGAAATCTGAAACTATAAATTTCCAAAAATGTTGAAAAGCTTGGAAATGCTTGGGGATATTATAACAAATATTTCAGGAGGTCTAAAATAGTTTTTACTTTTTGTTTTGGAGCTGACTTAATTAGCAAAACAATAATTAGCAAAACAGAAAACAAAAACAGAAAAAAATGGAAAAAACCTTACCTGTCGCCTAAGCCTGGCCCGGCCCATCCCTGGCTCGTCCCCTCCCTCGCGCCAGTAGGCAGCAGGAGGTGGCCGCCACCCCCTCCGGCGCGGCCACGCACCTGAGTGCCTGCCTGGCCGCCGCCTCGCGCTGGCGACGCCGGGGATAAGCTCCCCAGAGCCTCCCCTATCCATTCCCCGCCTCGGTTCTCTTCCTCCTTCTGGATCTCCTCCTCCTCCTTGCTGCCGCCATTAGAGCCGAGCTCGAGCTCGAGCTGCCAGTGCCCCTGGCCATAGGATTCCCTCCCAGAGCACGCCATTAGCTCCGCCTCGTCGCCCTGGTCATCTCTGCAGAAGCCGAAGCTTCCTCGAGCCCTGCAACGCCCGCAACGCCGTCGTCTTCCACCTCCGGCCGCCGGACCTCTCCAGTCGATTCGCTTCCTCCGGCGCATCCCCGAGCCCCTCTTCAGCGCCATCGGAACCGCCGTGAGCTCGTCGTCGTTTTCCCTCTCGCCCCACGCTCTCCTGTGCATCGTATCCTAGTTCCCCACCAAGGCCGAGAGCTTCTCGCCGCCGGCCATGTCGCTGTCGTCGCTGTGATGACCGATCCACGCGCCCAAGCTAGGATTCGAGCTCCTGGAGCCTCCAGGAGCGTGTCGAGCCCTCCAGCTGCCCTCCCCATGCCCTAGAACCGCCCCTCATAGAAGGCCGAGCTTCGGACGCTGCTCCGGCTCGTCGCCGACGCCTCCCCAGATGGTCCTGCCAGATCGTCCACTTCGCGAGCATGCTGTAGCTGCAAACCGCGTGCGTTTTGGTGCTGTGCAGCGCCGTCTAGGTCGCCTCCGGCGAGCCCTCCGCCGCGGGCCTGGTCGCCGGCGACCACCCTCCGGTGGGGGTCGACGTGGCAAGCTAACCCAGCAGCTTAGTGACCTAATCACTCGCTGACAAGTGGGCCCAAGGCCAAGTCAAACCTCAGTTAGGGCTGGTCAGCGCGGGAGTAGTCCCAGAGAGGCTGACTAGTGGGGCCCCCTGTCAGGTTTGACCTGAACAGGTCGGCTGACCTGCTGACGTCAGTCTGATACAATAATTAGAATTTCCAGTATAAAACTAATTCAGGAAATTGCTAAAAATTGTAAAAATCATAGAAATTAATCTGTAACTCCAATGAAAATAATTTATATATGAAAAAGTATCAGAAAAATTCAAGGATTCTGATTATGCTATTTTCAACTATGTTTGAAAAAGTTACAGAACCCTAAATTGTGGAATAAGGAATAACTCAATTCTTATAATTACTTTTAAATGGAATTTGGAAAATTATTCAAATTTCATTATGATTACAATGATCACACACTGTCCTACTTACAAATCAGTACCATAACATGACATTTCATGCATGCTAACATCAAGTTGATCTGAGCATCAGGTCGAATCAATTAAAACAGTATCCGAGAATACCCCGTTTGAATTGCTATTCGAATGTGATTCAAATCAACTCTAAACCTAATACATGTTGAAAATAATAACTTATCACCTTGCATTCTCATGCCATGCTCATGCATCATTTTGATAGCATATGATTGTTATTGAATGTTGCCATTCATTTCGGTAGGCTCCGCAACCCCGGATTCCACCGAATATCCGTCTGACGGATATCGTTCCTCCTCTGAGCAACAAGGCAAGCAACCCTTTTGATCATCCCGATAACTCCTATGTTCTTGCTCCTGCACCTATTTATTGCATTAGGATCAAATGCTTCAACTGCTTTTGCCACGATAGTTGAACCCACTTCCTTTGCATGACTTAACCTTGTCACAGTAAATAGCCGAACCTTGCAACCTAGCATATCTGGTAGTTGCTTGAGCTATGATGTGCCTTATCCTACTATGCATGCCATGCTTAGAGTTGTGTATGGTCTGTCATCTGGGAGATGAACAGAAATGTGGAATGTGTTTGGTGAGCAAAGGTTGTGTGTTGAACTTGATTTGGTAAAGGTACCGGTGAAAGGCTGTGTAGGAGTACATGGCGGGTTGTTTCATTGGAACCGTACATAGGAACTGAGTTCCGTGTATGTAATCCAAGACTAGATACTACCACATGCTGGGCCCTGAAATATGACCCCGCTCGGCCTATTAATCGCGTAGTACTCGGTCCAGGAGTTGCAAGTAGTTTCTGGTGTTTATAGAAATGCTGGAGGCCGTGCATGGTGCTGACCTGAGAGGTGGACCGTGATGCGGTAGGCAGTGCCACGGTGTACCAAGTGGCACCCGGATGGTGCGCTTGGGAACCCTGCGCACATCATTTGAGGCCGTGGCGGAAACCTCGGCCGGACATCCGTACGGGTTACTCTCACATAGGCGATAAACCTGGACTAGGTACTAGTGTGGTTAACGATCGTGGCCGACTCCCTCGCTGGGCTTCCGCTTGAAGGTTGCCGAGGTGCATGACTTGCACATGGCGATAAGTGGCGAAAGCGTTTGTGACGAAGTACACCCCTGCAGGGTTATGATCTGTTCGAATAGCCGTGTCTGCGGATATGGACTACTTGGAGACATATGTTGTTCATAGATAACTTCAATGGCTACTCATACAATTGTCAAGATAAGCGTGAGTGTCGTGGACGCCATTTCCGTACGGAATGATTCCACGACAGTGTATTGTTGTCAAAACTAATTTCAAAATGCAAGTTGTCTAGCCACGAGTCAAATGCTGGCTTTTCCGCATGAAACCCCACAATACCTTTTGATACCTTGCATGAGGAGTTAGTTCTCCTAAAGTCTTGCTGAGTACCTTCGTACTCATGTTTGCTTAATAAATGTTGCAGAGGTTGCTAATGACCCTAATGGAGGGTTCTTCGTAGACATCGACGACGACGAGTAGCTGGTGTCCCAGCTACGATCTGGCCCTACGTCGGCTCTGTAGTATAGTCAGGCCATGTGCCTTCTAGTTGCCCTGTCTGTACCCAGACAGTTTATAACTCTTCCGCTGGCTTGTAATCGAATGACTGCAATCATGGGTCGTGAGACCCTTGATGTGTAATATTATGTGCGTGGCTCTTCTGAGCCTCTTAAATAAAGTTTGTATGTTTATGGTTATGTTGTGATGCCATCGATGTATCTATACATATCGGTATGCCATGCGTACGTGTGTCGTACTTGATATGTATGGGGTTCGATTACCTAGTCGTGAACTTTAGTAGCACTCCTTACAAGGAAATGCCCCTTTGTGATCCAACGAGCCTTGGTAGTTCGCTACTGCTCCGGACACATTGGTTGACTTGCATGTGTCCTTCTTAGATGCTGTGTCTGTCCCCTTTGGGGAAATGTCACGCGATGTAATGGAGTCCTTGTAGCTTGCTACGACTCGTCTACATTCGCTGATGACCGACACCTGCTTTGTTGGTTCATGTATGCCTGTCCTTGTGCGGTACTGCCACTTTGGTTTATGACTAGACATGTCGATCCGTGTTCTTTGACATTAGATTGCTAGCGCCACTATCGCATACGTGAGTCAAAAGACGCAAACGGTCCCGGCTAAGGTAAGGCTGCAGCCGTGGAGTTAACCGTGCGTGAGACCACAAAGCGATGTGATGTGTTACAGGCTGGATTCCTATGGCTTATGATCGGGGTCCCGACAGGTGTACTCATATTGGCCATAACGAGTAACAAAAGACGTTTTTGGAATGTCCCCGTTCTTAATCTTGATTTGATGGTATCCCAACCTCAAATCCATTTTGGAGAAGACTGAGGATCCAGCGAGCTGATCGTACAGATCGTTGATCCTGGGGAGCGGATACTTGTTCTTAATGGTGACCACATTAACTGGTCGGTAATCTACAACCATCCGATCCGTTCTGTCTTTCTTCTTGACGAAGAGGACGGGACAAGCCCAAGGAGAAGAGCTAGGACGAATGAAACCTTTGTTCAAGGCCTCATCTAATTGCTTCTTAAGTTCGGCTAGCTCCAGGGGTGCTATCTTATATGGTCTTCTGGCTATTGGGACAGTTCTCAAAACAAGATCTATTACAAACTCTACATCTCTGTCAGGTGGAATTCCTGGCAGTTCCTCTGGAAAAACATCCGGAAAGTCACAGACTACCGGAATGT
The DNA here is from genome assembly GCF_904849725.1 of Hordeum vulgare subsp. vulgare. Classification (NCBI taxonomy): domain Eukaryota; kingdom Viridiplantae; phylum Streptophyta; class Magnoliopsida; order Poales; family Poaceae; genus Hordeum; species Hordeum vulgare. The sequence goes on along the minus strand of NC_058520.1, from coordinate 233,065,516 downwards.
CTTCAAGTTCCGGAAGAGGGTTGGCATTTAGGGAATAGAGTTGGCATTTGGCAACTCGAGTGGAGACATTTACTATCTCACCCGAGGGATGGGTAAGCTGGACATTTCTAGAGTGAGTATCAATCTTGGCACAGTGAGCCGACATCCAGTCCATGCGCAAGATGATATTAATATCCAAAGATTTCAATGCTATCAATGAGGGTAGGAAAACTAGCCTGTCTACTAGAATTTCATTGTCATAGGTTATCCTAGAGGTTTGCCATTTACTACCAGGGGTTTGGACAACCAATGGAATTGTCATATCACAAAAAGACATGTTATGCAACTGTGCATAACTTTCTGAAATGAAGGAATGAGAAGACCCAGTGTCAAAAAGTACGGACGCTGGGTGATGATTAACAAGAAGCGTACCCAGCATGACGTCGGAATCCTCTGCAGCTTCTTCTGCTGACACATAGTTAACACAGCCACGTGCAGGAGTTGGCTTCACATAATAAGCTTTGCCCGACTTGGCCTGCCCGACGGACTTTCCGGGTTGCTTGACACCCACATTCTGAGGACACTCATGGGAATAGTGCCCTGGTTCTCCACACTTGTAGCATATCACCTGGTTGGCACGTGGTGCGGCATTGCTAGCTGGACCACCATAAGCTTTTGCTGGAGGGTTGCCCTGATTCGTCTGAGGCGCCACGTAGGATGGCCTCGGAGTGCATCTTGGCGGCAGAGAACTGTTTGGAACCCACAGCCTGCGTTTTGGAAACGCGGAACCAGAAGACAAGCCAAAGTCACGGGAGTGCTTCCTTGTGGCTTCGAAGTCAGTATGACCAGTCTCCGCACTGATCGCCTTGTTGACTAGGGCTTGAAAACTTGCACACTCATGGAGGCGCAGGTCATGACGGAGCTCAGGGCTCACACCCTTACGGAATCTTGCTTGCTTCTTGGCGTCAGTAGACACCTCCTCTGTTGCATAGCGGGCGAGGTTACCAAACTCGTGGCTATAGGCATCCACAGACAACTTGCCCTGAGTTAAGGCACAGAACTCCTCTCTCTTTCTGTCCATCAGGCCCTCTGGAATATGGTGCAGACGGAAAGCTGCACTGAAATCTGCCCATGTGGCCACTGGTTCAGCGGGACGCATGGCTTGAAAATTCTCCCACCACAGATTGGCGGGTCCCTCCAGGAAATACGCCGCAAAGGTCACCTTGTTGGCCTCAGACACATTCGCAGAGCGAATCTTGCGTGAGATGCTGCACAGCCAGTCATCAGCGTCGAGGGGATCCACGGAATGATGAAACTTTGGAGGATTCAGCTTCACAAATTCATTGAGGGACACTTCAGCATTCCTAGGCTGTCGAGCCGTATTCTGCTCAATACGCTCTAGCAGTCGGTTGGTCTCCCGTTTGTTTCTTTCTGCCTCAAGCATCACTTCTACGAGAGAAGGTGGGTGAGGCAGGTCTTCCTGCGACGCTTGACTACCCTCACCTTGCTCATGAGCAGGGGAACGGTTCAACCTGGTGAACACCATCCTGACAAACAAACTCATAGCTTAGACCAATATCATATCAATACTAACTATGGATTAAGAATGTACTGAACACACGGAATGCGGAAATGAATATCCGAACAGCATGGTAACAAGCAACTGCCATATATACACCATGGTTCATACACAGCCTTACATAGTTCAGTACACCCTTAATCGACGAGCAAACTACTGAAATTGTGAAACTACTCATCAGAAGCTTACAAGCTTCCTATACATTATTTATCTAGGCCTCCGGAATTTATTTCACAATACAACCACACTTCACAAGTCATGCAGGACTGTGAATGTACGGCTACTACCATACTATCCTTCCGCTCACAGCTCAGGCATCCGCATAGAACATCTCATAGAGATTACCTCCATGACCTGGAAGCTCAACCTGCGGATGAGGAAACACTCTAGCCTGAGATCCCTGGGATCCATAAGGACACGGATGTGGCCTTAGTCCCCTGACTGGTGGTAAGAGGGGTCCCCGAAGAGGTGTGACTCCTCCTATAGCTGGCCAATCAACGTGGGCCGGAAGATGGGTCCTAACAGGGTTCAGCATCTCCATCTCTCCATACCCTGTCTGGACTACCGGTGCCACTTGCGTCAAAGCTGTCCACAGACGGGCACGGGTAGCATAAAGCTCCATGCGGAGAGCACGAGCATCCCTGTCTCTGTTCTCTAGCATCTCAACAGTGGACTGCAGAAGTGGATCCTCCATAGAAGAATCAAAATAGACTCCACTGAGGGATCCCTCTTCACCAGACTGAGAGGCCGGAACATAGCAGAACTTTGAATTCTGCAGCAGTGCATGTCTCGCTCTCATAATGGTCAGCATTGAATAGGCAGCATCCTGTACTGCCATGTCAACGGTGACCCCCAACCCATAGGACCAATGGATTGGCTTCTCAGCTCCAGGGTAGTCTGGAAATACCCTAACAGTGCAGATGTACTGGCTCTGGTTGAAGTCGCGGTACTGTTCCTCCACTGTGTACTCGGGGTACCAGCGGTAACCGCACACCGACATCACCCTGACCAGCATGGCCGTATGACCCGGTACATCAATGCACCTGGTCAGACGTACCACCTGACGAGAAGGACGACCAGGCATCTGTAAATAGAGAGTAATGCAAAAGCATTGGAGCCCCGAATGCAAAATTGGGCAGCATAACGGTTGTAAATGCTCAAAAACAAATTTTGAGACAACCCAAAAATGGAATAGCGTAACCACTCAACTATCAAGTTCAACTCTCTGGTCATCAAACTTACTTCCTGCTTCCTAGGAATAAAAGAAACCCAATATCTCTCGACCCGTAGTCCTATAATCTACCGATCAGAAACACGAGCCAAGGAGAATATGAGTAACCTAGTCCTTAATTCCCGCAGAAAAGACGAGGATGTCCAGAATAGAATAACTTGAGAAGAGAACAAGAGTCTTACGTTCCCTTCCACAAACAATTCCCTTATATATAGTGTCGCTGGCAATCCAATGTCAAAGAACCCGGATCGACATGTCTAGTCATAAACCAAAGTGGCAGTACCTCACAAGGACAGACATACATGACCCAACAAAGCAGGTGTCGGTCATCAGCGAACGTAGATGAGTCGTAGCAAGCTACAAGGACTCCATTACGTCGCGTGACATTTCCACAAAGGGGACAGACACAGTAGCTAAGAAGGACACATGCCGGTCAACCAATGTGTCCGGACCAGTAGCGAACTACCAAGGCTCGTTGGATCACAAAGGGGCATTTCCTTGTAAGGAGTGCTACTAAAGTTCACGACTAGGTATTCGAACCCCATACATATCAAGTAATACACACGTACGCATGGCATACCGATATGTATAGATACATCGATGGCATCACAACATAACCATAAACATACAAGCTTTATTTAAGAGGCTCGGAAGAGCCACACACATAATATTACACATTAAGGGTCTCACGACCCATAATAGGAGTCATACAATTAGAAGCCAGCGGAAGAGTTAAAAACTGTCTGGGTACAGACAGGGCAACTAGAAGGCACATGGCCTGACTATACTACAGAGCCGACGTAGGGCCAGATCGTAGCTGGGACACCAGCTACTCGTCGTCGTCGATGTCTACGAAGAACCCTCCATTAGGGTCATTAGCAACCTCTGCAACATTTATTAAGCAAACATGAGTATGAAGGTACTCAGCAAGACTTTAGGAGAACTAACTACTCATGCAAGGTATCAAAAGGTATTGTGGGGTTTCATGCGGAAGGCCAGCATATGACTCGTGGCTAGACACTTACATCTTTAATAATTTTGATAACTTGATTTCTCGCACACGAGTCCACTAACACCACCACAATACACTATCGTGGAATCATTCCGTCGCCGTACGGAAATGCCGTCCACGACACTCACGCTTATCTTGGCAATTTTATGAGTAGCCGTTGAAATTATCTATGAACAACATATGTCCCCAAGTAGTCCATATCCGCGGACGCGGCTATTCGAATAGATCATAACCCTGCAGGGGTGTACTTTCTGACACACACTCTCGCCACTTATCGCCATGTGCACGTCATGCACCTCGGCAACCTTCAAGCGGAAGCCCAGCGAGGGAGTCGGCCACGACCGTTAACCACACTAGTACCTAGTCCAGGTTTATCGCCTACCTGAGAGTAACCCGTACGAAAGTCCGGCCGCTGTTTCCGACACGACCTCAAACGATGTGCGCAGGGTTCCCAAGCCCACCATCCGGGTGCCACTTGGTACACCGTGCCACTGCCTACCGCATCACGGCCCACCTCTCAGGTCAGCACCATGCACGGCCTCCAGCATTACTATAAACACCAGAAACTACTTGCAACTCCTGGACCGAGCACTACGCGATTAATAGGCCGAGCGGGGTCATATTTCAGGGCCTAGCATGTGGTAGTATCTAGTCTTGGAATACATACACGGAACTCAGTTCTTAAGGGCGGTTCCAATGAAAAAACCCACCATGTATTCCTACACGTCCTTTCACCGGTACCTTTACCAACTCAAGTTCAACACACAACCTTTGCTCACCAAACACATTCCACAATTCTGTTCATCTCCCAGATGACAGACCATACACAACTCTAAGCATAACATGCATAGCAGGATAAGGCACATCACAGCTCAAGCAACTATCAGGTATGCTAGGTTGCAAGGTTCGGCTATTTACTGTGACAAAGTTAGGTCATGCAAAGGAAGTGGGTTCAACTAACGTGGCAAAAGCAGTTGAAGCATTTGATCCTAATGCAATAAATAAGTGCAGGAGCAAGAACATGGGAATTATCGGGATGATCAAAAGGGTTGCTTGCCTTGTTGCTCAGAGGAGGAACGATATCCGTCAGACGGATATTCGGTGGAATCCGGGGGTGCGGAGCCTACCGAAATGAATGGAACATTCAATAACAATCATATGCACTCAAATTGATGCATGAGCATGGCATGAGAATGCAAGGTGATAAGTTATTATAATCAATATGTATTAGGTTTAGAGTTGATTTGAATCACATTCGAATATCAATTCCAAACGGGGTATTCACGGTTACCGTTTTAATTGATTCGACCTGATGCTCAGATCAACTTAATGTTAACATGCATGAAATGTCATGTTATGGTACTGATTTGTAATTAGGACAGTGGTGATCATTGTATTCATAATGAAATTTGAATAATTTTCCAAATTCCATTTAAAAAGTAATTATAAGAATTGAATTATTCCTTATTCCACATTTTAGGGTTCTGTAACTTTTTCAAACATCGTTAAAAATAGCATAATCAGAATCCTTGAATTTTTCTGATACTTTTTCATATATAAATTATTTTCATTGGAGTTACAGATTAATTTCTATGAATTTTACAATTTTAGCAATTTCCTGGAATTATTTCTATACTGGAAATACTTTTATTGCATCTGCATGACATCAGCAGGTCCATCTGGCCGTTGAAAGTCAAGCTTGACCAGTGGGACCCACTGGTCAGTCTCTCTGGTCAACTTTAGATTAAGATTAAACTTAATTAATTGATTAACCTTGCTGGACCCACATGCCAGTGATTGATTAACTTATTTGATTTATTTTTATTAGTTTTAAACTTGCCAGAGGCTGGCCCCACCAGTCAGTGGCTCAGGCCAGCCGAGATCCACCGGCGGCGAGGTCGTCCTATCCGGCGGGGAGCCTCCGGCGACCACCAGCACGGCGAAGGGGCTCGGAAACGGCGCACAGGGGGCCAAATGCTACACGGAGAACACCAGAGGAATGGCACATCTCCCGCAGCTTCATTTCTGCACTTAGCCGGGGCTGGTCTGGCCGGAGATGACGCCGGCGAAGAGCTTGGCGGCGGCCAAGGCTCGGGCGTCATCGGGGTCTTTGATCCAGAGGAAACTACGCTCGGTTCTTAGCTGCTACAACATCTACGCGTCGACCTGAAGCTGCTGGTGCCCTCGGAAGGACTAGCTGATCATCGGAGGGCTACCGGCGACGAGCGGCAGCGGCGGGCCTCGTCGGGCTCCGGTGAAACTTGAGCTAGAGGAGGGGATCGACGGGAAAAACTAAGGGGAAACGACCGCATGCTCACGGGGAGTGCAGAGCAGGGCTTAGACGGCTCGGGGAAGGCCTCGGGGCGACGAATCGACGGGAGAGGTCCGGTGGCCGGAGGTGGAAGACGACGGCGTTGGGGGCGATGCAGAGCTTGGGGAGACGTCAGCTTCTGCAGAGATGACCAGGGCGACGAGGCGGAGCTAACAGACTACTCGGAGGCGGGATCCCATGGCTAGAGGTGCTGTGGCTCGAGCTCGAGCTCGGCTCCAATGGCGGCAGCAAGGAGGAGCGAGAGATCCGGGAGGAGGGAGAGAGCCGATGCGGGGAATGGATAGGGGAGGCCTCAGGGGGCTTATCCCCGGCCTTGCCAGCGCGAAGCGGCGGCCAGGCAGGCGCACAGGTGCGTGGCCGCGCCGGAGGAGGCGGCGGCCACCTCCTGCTGCCTACTGGCGCGAGGGAGGGGACGAGCGAGGGATGGGCCGGGCCAGGCTTGGGCGACAGGTAAGGATTTCCCATTTTTTTCTGTTTTTGTTTTTCTGTTTTGCTAACTATTATTTAGCTAATTATTTCAGCTCCAAAACAAAAATTAAAAACTATTTTAGACCTCCTGAAATATTGTTATAACATTCCCAACCATTTCCAAAGTTTCAAACATTTTTGGAAATTTATAGATTCTGATTTCAAATTTAAAACTTGAAACCAGTAGCCTTTTGCATTTATTTAAAATGCTTAAATGTCAAAAAATACTTTTCTCCAATGCTCACTTACTTTCATGATTTATCAGAAAGTTTGAACATTTCTTGAGGCCATTTTGGGTTCATTGATTTCAACTAGTTTGAGATTTTCTTTAATTGAAATAGTGGCTAGGGTTTTGAGTTTTTTCCTTTGCCACTTTGTTGTTTTTGTTGAATCTTCTTAGATGCAAATGCAAAGAAGACATGAGCACAAGACTAACTTGCTTAAGGGTTAGGGATGTAACACTCACGCAGGTACCTTCTTGGTCTCTGGTGTGGCAGCCTTGGACTTCTTCTTCCGGGCAATAGAGGTTTCCGGTGCGTCTTCAGCGGCAGCAAGGTACTCCAGATAAACGTGCTTGCCCGGATCAGCACGGGAAGCCCTCTTGTCGGGATTAATCTCTCCGAGGGACAGTTCCTTGGTGGCAGGCGCCGCCACTGCCTCCCGGTAGAGGAGGTTGGTGCACACGAGCACGTTCTTCTTGTCAGCATTGATGACGATGACGCCGACCGGCCCAGGCATCTTCAGGGTGTTGTAGGTGTAGTGGGAAGGCTCCATGAACTGAGCCAGTGTAGGGCGCCCGAGGATCCCGTTGTATGCGAACGGATTGTCAGCAACGTCGAAGACAATCTTTTCCATTCGATAGTTCTGGTCGCTGTCGAAAGTCACCAGCAGCGTGATCTTCCCCTTTGGTTGAATCATCCCTGGGTTGATCCCTTGGAATGCTCCCGTTTCCTCGCGATTTCCGTCGGGGATCTGTAACCTCCGGATCACGTCAGGGGAGATGAGGTTTAGGCCTAACCCGCCATCTACCAACATCTTCGTCACCTTGAGGTTGCAGATCTTTGGCGAGACCAAGAACGACAAGCATCCGACCGCCGTAACGTGGTGTTTGTGATCCTCCGAATCAAAGATGATCGGTGTGTGTGACCACTTCAAAGGCCTATGAGTGATGATGGAGGTCTCCACTGCACTCATCTCACGTGCCCACTTCTCAGTTGGCGGTGGGAAGAGTGAAAGGATGCCCCTCCATCGAGGCACATCATGTTTGTGGCCTTCTGGAACTTGTGGTCACTAGAGTCGTCGTCTGGGCAGTCTTCATCCTCATCTTCCTCCTTTTTTCCGGCGCCGGCGCAGGCTTCACCATCTTGTGAACTTGTCGGGGGCGGGGGGGGGGGGGGGGGGCTTGGGCGCCCTTCTACCTGCCTGATCCTTCGCCACCATCTCGGGCCTTCTCTTTGTCATGTCTCTGGTACTCTGCCATGTGCTTCTCGGCAAGTTACTAGACTTGACGGCAGTGTTGGAGGTCGTGACCCTTGGTGTGGTGGAGGTTGTAGTACTGGGCGTCGGAGTCCCTCGGCTTGTCGGCGACCGCCAAGGCTTGGCAAGAGCCGCATACATCAGCATCTTTGCCGGAAGCCTCTGCCATCGCCTTCTTGGAGGCATCGCCGCTGCTGGATGTTTCGACGGTGAACACGGCTTTCCCCTTCTGTTTCTTGTTGTGCCGCTTCCCCCTCTTCGCGAGGGCGTCGGTATCTTCACCTTTGGAGTCGGCGTCTGCACCGGCGTCTTCACAGGGAAGCCTGTCCCCTCTTTCGCTCAAGCACACTTTTCGACCAGGGAGTAAACCTCGGCAACATTGCGGACCTTGTTCATCGCAAACTCCCCGCGCATCTTCTGGTTCCGCACGTTCTGATGGAACGCACTGATGACTACGGCTGGGTGAGCGTCCAGGATGTTGTGTTGTATGCAGATGAATCTCTGGATGTACTTGCATAAAGTCTCACCCTCATTCTGGGGGGTGATGTGCAAGTCTCTCTCCTGGCCGGGATCCCCATGGCTTCCGATGAAGGTGCCAACGCAGTCCTGACACAACTCCTTCCAGGAGGAAATGGAGTTCTTGGGTAGGTATATCAACCGCGACCTGACGTTGGGCTTGAGCACCAACGAGAAGTAGTTGGCCAGTCTCTTGTCATACCGACCACCAGCAGCATGCGTCACGACGGTGTAGATTCTTAGGAACTCAGATGGGTGGGTCTTGCCATCATACTTCTCCGGGATTTCCTGCTTGAAGGTACGTGAGATGGGCCACAAGACCTGCCACAACTCGCGGGTGAATGCCGGGAGGCCCACCTTGTAAGGTAGGTCGCCAGGATACCCCGATGCGAGAGCGTCCGCAGCAGCCCATGCTCATTTGTCTGAGTGGCGGCGCGTCTCTCGTCATCACTCGATGAGAGTACGCGTGGCCTCCTTGCGCTGCTCGTGAAGGACATCACGTTGATCGTGGCGGGTCCACAAGTCGGAGGACCCAATCGAATCGTCAGAGACGTTAACCCTTTGCCGTCGCCGTGGGCGGGAGTGGACCATGGCGGTGGCAGCTCCACTCTTCTCACTGCGGTCGTGGGCGCAATTGCTGGAGTGTCGTTTCGACGTCCCCGCCTGCTGGGACCCGTCCACATTGGGGAGGGCGACGCGACCCTGGATGGTATCCCTCCACTCCGCGAGGCTGTCCGCTGTCGGTGAGAAGTCCAAGAGTAGTTGAGCTTGCTTCAGGGTTTCCGCTAGCGTGGGCAGCGACGATATGTGCATAGACCACACGGGGATCCTACTTCTGAATATGTTAAAAGGAGCAGCCCCTTGGTGCCCTGGTGGCGTGACGCCCTGGCCGGTCGCGGAGCGTGCGTGTCAGCCCTGTGAATCTTGGGAGCAAGGTCCCGGAGTCCTTCACAGGGGCGACGACCCGCCGCCGCTCCGGCGTGGTCCGCCGTGTGCACCCTGGGAAGGCCGTGGTGGGTCCGTCCGTGTCTTTGTCCTCGAAGATGTCCTCACATCCTTTGGGTTATCGGCACCACCCGTGGGCTCCACAACTGCATCTTGCGACGTCCCGGAGCGTGGATGGTCGTCGTGGTCGCGGACGATACAACTCGCCCGTGTCTTCTCTCCAGAGTGTTGCGGAAGTTCGTGACCTCTGCCTCCTTGTCCTGCGCCCGCACCCTCGCCAGTCTGTGTCGAGGTAGGAGCATTGGGCGCGGGCGTGTCTATCGCTGGAGCACCCCTTCTCTTGGGGGCCATGGTGGTGAAGGGGAACTAGTGTGGTGACGGCTAGGTCGGATCAACGCAACCTTCTGCCCCCTACCTGGCGTGCCAAAGATGTCGGGGAAACCGACACCTATGGGAAACTCAATGAATCCCTTGATCATTCGGCGGGGAGAGAGAGGTACGGCGTCGAGAGCGGAGCTAGAGATCAACACTGGCAAGGTGTTTTACCGAGGTTCGGGCCCCTTGGAGCGTAAAACCCTACTCATGTTTAGTTTGTATTGTGTGCTTACTATAGGGTGATCTGCTACAGTAACTTAGTAGGTGATTAGGGAGTCTCCGATCCCAAAAAGTCCAACCGTTAAGAATGAGCCTTAGGCCTCCTTTTATAGGCAAAGGGGTCACCAACAGTGTGCTCATGGGGTGCATAGTGAACAGTGTTCACCGCTCTTCTTCTTCAGTGGTGTCAGGGGCAGTAAATTCCTTGTCTAACCACTAACCTGCTGCAAGGTGGTCGTGACATGTACCCAGGTGAATCGACACCTAGGTGGATTGTGGCCTTGTACTCCATGCCCTTGGAGAGAGGGAAGATTGTGGCCTTGGTGGGTCTTGGATTGCCTTCTTGTTGTTCTTCCCTGTGCAATGCTTCCAGGGGTGTTGTCGATGCCCATGCACAAGTCTGGGGCACATGGGACCCCATTCTCTAGTGCAGCGACAATGATGGTATTGAAAATTATTATGAGGCAGGAACATATGCTTGTAGGAATTGCAATAATATCAAGTTTCCTCCCTATGTGTTCAAAGTTTTGAAGTCATGCTTGTTTTCTCTTCCTATGCAAGTCCATTCTTTCTATAATAAATTGTTTGATTGAAAAATCCTTATGCATAGGAAGTGGGTTAGAATTACATGTGCTTGTCATGTGCTTTATGATGCCCGCTTGCATGTTTCCATTATTACTTTTTCTATGTGTGCATCATTGAAATCATCATGTCTAGCTAAATGGCATTGAAGGAAAGCTCTTGTTGGGAGAGAACCCAATATTTATACTTCATATTTTTAGTGTTAACATGATTAATCTACTGTATTAATCATGTTTTATAATTTTTATTTAAATAAAGTGCCAAGTAAATCCTTTGAGATAGTGTGGATACTTGCTTGTTTGATTATGTGCCAAAATAGAAACTTTTACGTCCAGGGCAGAATATATGTGAGTTGACTAGTGCATCGACAAATTCTGAAATTTGTGCGTAGTTTTTTGTATGCAAATTCACTGCATTGTCCTAATTGTTCGGAATTTTTAGAGTGAGGGAAGTAAGAGTTTCATTCAGATCTTCACAGTCTGTTCTGTTTTTGAAAAATTCTACTTTGCATGCATAGTTTTCTTGTTTTAGTGTTTCCATAGCTTATATTGAGTAATATAAATTATGGAAATGATACAATATAGAAGGCATAATATGATAAAAACTATGAATCTTGTCTTGACAGTTTCTAATAGAATGATCTATATTTATCATACTAACCAATCTTAGGATTATCAGTAAAGTTTTGTGTGGTTGAAGTTTTCAAATTTTGGGTGAGACGCCAATATGAGGAGAATAAGGAGCAGTTAGAACCTAAGCTTGGGGATGGCCAAGGTACCCCAAGGTAATATCCAAGGAAGATTCAAGTGTGTAAGCTTGGGGATGCCCCGGAAGGCATCCCCACTTACGTCCCCCACATTATCGGTATATCGAACTTGGAGCTATATTTTTATTCGTCACATGATATGTGTTTTGGCTGATATTTCTATTGTGGTTGATATTCCTTTTCCTGGATGGCATCCCCTCTGAAGACATTTTTGGTTGGTATTTCTATTGGTTCGATAAACCTTGGTTTCATAACTGAGGGAAATACTTACCAACATTGTGCTGCGATAACCCGTTCCTCTTCGCAGAAAACCCAACGTAGATCACAACTATGAGGAAGGATTTCTGGCGCCGTTGCAGAGGAATATCATCACGAACTACCAAGTAACTCACCCCAATTTTTCATTCACTTGTTATCCTTCTTATTTTCTGGTATATTTTGTTCGTGTCATAACAAAAATACAAAAATATTTACCATTGCTTATTTATCTTGTCACTAAATTTCATCTTGGCTCTCTAGTTTCCTTAAAAGTTACTACCATGCCTGACTTTATCACAGGAAAGGATGATCGGAGTATGTCCCCCATTGAAGAAACTCCCCGACATCGCTACGTGAAGTTTTTTGTTGTAGGAAATGGGAATATCATGGGGATAAGTGTTATCAAATAATTTTTCAATTGTATGGGTGCTTTAAATTGCAAGTATACTCCAATCCTTAAAAGAACCAAGGGTTATGCCGATGCTATTTCCGGTTTTGTTTTAAAACTTGAAATAAGATTTATGCATACTCACCCTACTTTGAAAAGGCTTTTGTATGAGTTTCCAGTCATAAAAGAACCTAGAGTTAAGAAAATAGCCACGCTTATCCTCCTGCAAGAATTTGACTATATAGTACATGAAGCGTGAGAGATCCTTGAGCACTATGATATGAGTTGTGAGCATCCCATGACAGATGAGAGTTCATACCAAAAATATTATATGATGAGATACACGTTCAAGTATAAACATACTTATGATGAAAACAAATCTAAAGAGGTTCCTCCTATCCATATTATCCAACAAGTTTTCAATACCATTAACAAAAAATACTCATGGATAGTAAGAGAGAATAGGGAAGGGCTTAAGGCGAGCACCATTAAAGATGCCAAGATACTACTTGATGATGTGTTCAATATTATATTTTAAAAACCTTCTTCTCAAGAGAATGTCAAGGATGACAACACTTGAAACTATGCAAGATGCCTAGCTAGGGGCTTAAAATAATAGCGTTGCTTGGGAGGCCCCAATAGTTATCTTTATTTTTTTATTTCACTTTCTCTTTGTTTGTGATAAAATGATTATTTCCTCTATAATGATTGGGTTTTATTATTTTCATTAGTGTTTGTTACAAGTAAAGCATTTGGGATGATTTATATGATAAGTAGAACTGATACGGTGCAAAAATTGAAATTTGACTTCGAGGGAAAAATTTCTGTGATATTACTCGAACGACTTTTTAAGCTGATGTTTGTACACAAAATTGCTATAAAAAATTCTCAGGTCATACAAATTGATCATATTCTTCGGAATTACATAAATATAGGTTCACTATAGATTACTACAAATTTTCTATCAGATTCTGTTTTTGCTAGCATAGTTTGCTGGTTTTGCTGATGGTATGGATTGTATCGGGGGGCATAAGCCATGTTGAAGTTATAATACAGTACCGTATGATACAAGAAAATAAGAATCAACTTATAAAAACACCTGAAAATATTGATATGTCGCTTATACTAATGGATCTCACGAAGTTTTGTTGAGTTTTATATGATTGAAGATTTCAAGTTTTGGGTATTATCCCGATGGACAAAGGAATGAGAAGCAGAAAAATCCTAAGCTTGGGGATGCCCAAGGGACCCAAGGTAATTACAACCATCATGTAGCACATCTAGAGAAATTATGGGTTAATGAAATTGATGTGGTGATATGAAAAATGTGTGAGTGCATTACTATTAATTCACAGAGGTGTCGATATTAAGAGATGTTAAACTTCTAGTTCATCTAAAAAATAGAAAGGCACGGTGATGATGTGTGAGCATTTATGTTCCTTGTCGAAATCCTCATATTGTTTCGAGTCGGAGTCGCGCGATGATTAATTCAACCCTCTCCCTCACGGAATTAGTAGTACTTTGATTATTGATAAACCTAATAAAACTTTTCAATAAGTACATGAGTTCTTCATTAACAATGTGACACAGTGGGCATACACAATCTCATCTCCCGGTATTTGCTAGTGTCTTCGGTACCATGTCACACCCTCTCTCACCTTGAGGATTCTTGCAACTTTCACGAGTGCATCCAAACCCCGTGACATGACACGCTCTTTTACACATAAGCCTTTTTATATCCACCTCAAAATAGCCACTATACCTACCTGTCATCGCATTTTGATAGCCATTCCGACATATATTTCCATGCAAATGCCATCGTCACTTCACATGACTAGTTTGTTCATCATAATGCTATGCATGAGCATATAGAGCTCACATACTATTTGTGGCAAAGCCACCGTTCATCATATTTTTGATACATGTCACACTAGATCTTTGCACATCCTCGTACATTGCTAGAGGCATTCATACAGAGTCATATAATCCTATCAGATTTCGTATTGAATTGTAAGAACATAAACGTGTGATGATCATAATTATTAGAGCATTGTCCCTGTGAGGAAATAAAAATGGGCGAGGCCAAATGAGCCCACCATAAAAAATGAGTGAGAGAAAAAGAGAGAAGGGACTTTGCTACTATCATTTACCACACTTGTGCGTGAAAGTGGCACCTCGTTCTCCATATAGAGATTCTCATGTTATATTATTCATATTCCTATATATTTCAATGACGGGCTTCCTCAAATAACCGAGATCTTCATGAGCAAGCAAGTTACATGCACACCCGACTTAGCTTCAGGGGAGCTTTCATACAGCTATAGCTCTACTACATCATTTGCATGGCATCCCTACTCCTTGCACATCGATAGCCCATTGGTACGCCTAGTTGATGTGAGATTACCTTCTCCACTTTTTACCCCTTCGAAACCTATCACCATATTCTATTGCACCTTTATGCTACGTCTAGTAGTTCACGCTCATGTATTGCATAAGAATAAAATGTTGATGCATATTGAAAAAGTATGAACCAATTGCGTGACGTGGACACCACGGTGCTTGACGATTGTATTAATGTGGTGAAGATGGATACATGCCTTGCTAATGTAATAAGATGAATGGGCTAAAACAATCTTTGAGGAACGTATACTTTGAAAGATTAATGATTTGGCTCCTTATACCTATAAGTATTGTTTTGTTAATATTTGTTAATTCCTCATTTCTTAATGAGCATACGTGCATAAGGTTACATCATGTATAGCATGTCACATAATGTTTTTTGTTTTTTTCATTTACCTACTCGAGGACGCGCCGGAATTAAGATTGGGGAAGTTTGATACGTCTCCAATGTATTTGTATTTTTTGATTGTTCCATGGTGATATATTATCATTCTAGAATACTTATGGGTTATTTATTTACAAATTTATATTATTTATGAGCACTAACCTATTGAACCAATGCCTACTGCCAGTTGTTGTTTTCTATGTGCTTTTCAATGTTTAGGTTTTCCATACCAAATGAAGTACAATTGACCTCAAAAATTTTGGTGATTTCTTCTGGACTAACAGAAGAGCAACAAGCATCAGAGGAATGCTGGGGTACGTTAGGGCCCCACAAGGCATCCCAGTGCGGCATGGGAGGCATGCCACGTTGGCTTGTGGGCCCCTCGCGGCCCTCCAGACTCCGTTCTGTGGAATATAAATTCTCAAATACCCTAGAAACACCAGAAGTAGTCCGGAAACACTTTTTACGCTGCTGCAAGTCTCTATTTCAATGGGAGGTCATCTGGAGCTCCATTCCGGCACCCTGCAGGAGGGGGGTCAATCATGGAGGGCCACTTCATCAACTTGGTTGCCCTCACGATGATGTGTGAGTAGTTCAATACAGACCTACGGGTCCATATACAGTACCTAGATGGCAATCTCTCTCTCTTGATCTTCAATACAATGATCATCGCATCTTCACTTTGATCCACATGATGCAATTCCTTTTGTGCGGTGTGTTTTATGGAATTCAATGAATTGTGGGTTGATGTTTGAATTATTAATGATAAATGTTTGAGTCTCCTCTAAATACTTATATGATTCTTATGTGCATGATTATGATATCTTCGTAAGTCTCTCTGATTTATTGAAATAGTTTGGCCAACTAGATTTATAATTCTTCGGTGGGAGAGGTGCGTTGTAGTAGGTTCAACCTGGCCATTTTCTATATCCCAGTGACAGGAGGGGACAAGATGATTCTTTGTGTAGCTTCTACTATTGATAAAACGATGGGGTTTATTAATATAGCCTTTGTTTACTTTGTCTAGGTCGTGTCATTGTTCTCCATGCATTACTCCGCATCAACAGGGAATATCTGGCGGAAGAACTTGAGAAGATCAAGAGTAACCAGAAGAACTCCATTGATGATGAAGACATGATATGAGCTAGCTTAGTAGTAGTAGCCCCACCATGAGAGAAATAAAGATGAATGTTATTGCGTATTGTGTGATCGACCATATCAACCTTATGTGGGTGGCGATACTATATTATTGATTGAACTTTATGAATGTGTGGATTTGAGTTTATATATTTTGTGTCTTTTGTTTATATCTTTTCCCTATCTCTCGTACCCATCTCCTCCCCAAAAATCCTGGACCAAATAGATAGCGTATGAAGTTGGATTTGTAATCTCTAGACCTATGACCCAGCTGGAAGCTGAAATATGGATTCAGAACATGGAGAACCACTTCGGGAGCAATTTGATTTCAAGGAAATATGAAGTGGCACACGCTCTTCAGTACTTTACCCAAAGTGTTGCTATACTGAGGAAAATGCATCATGCCATACAGGGATTTAGTGGAGCAGAAACTTGGGACGAATTCAAGAAGACTCTGTTAAGATCCCGTCTCATTCAAAAGTGCTATGATAACCCGATGAAGAATCTTTGTGCATGCAAGATCTGTGGAGAAATAGGACACACCCAGTAAGAACACAAGGATGGATGCCCTCATTGTGAAGAAAGTCACACACGCATGGAATGCCCAACTAATCAGGTGACTTGTTTCCTGTGTGAAGGAAGTGTCACAATTACCCCAAGTTGCAACAAATTGTCAAACAACAGAACAAAGCAATGAAGGAAACACGCAAGAAGAGGATTCTACAAGTACCAGTGATGAAGGAAGAAATTGGTGTCCCTGATGGAGAAAGCCTAACCAGATTTTTCTACAATGCTTGCTACTCATGTGGAGAAGAAGGACACCTTTCACAAGATTGCACGAGGGAAAGCCAAGAGTGTCTTAGGAACTTCCCGACAGAAAAAGTAGAGTTTGATCCACTTGAAATAGAAGAATTGGCCGAAACAAAGAAGGCCAGAAAGAACAAAAAGTACACCAGGAAGAGCCAAATCTGTGCAGATAAGGACTTGAGTCATATCCCATGTTTTAAATGCAAGACCTTAGGTCACTATGCCAATATGTGCCTAGCAAGGAAGCAGGAAACCCAAGGAGAAAAAATGCACACCAAGAAGAGTCGAGACAGGTCGGAAGTAATTTGTTTTCATTGCAACGAAGTAGGACATTATGCTACTAAATATCCATAGGGGAAGAAAGCTAAAATGGAGTAGTTAAGTTTTGACAATGGCAATAAGTGTGACATGAAGCACTCTTGTTTTCATGAGATTATTGAGTTTAGTTTTGTAATGTAAGACTCAGAGCTTGTAATAACTTCATGAATCAATGGAATTTATTGTGTCACGATTTCCTATGTTGAAATTGTATGAGTTGTTTCGCTATGAACAAAGATCTCTGGCCATTTTTGAGGATATGAGAAAATATGGTCTATGCAGGCATGAGTATATTTGAAGTGTGGTAGTAATCGAGAAAACCCACAGGATCAAAGGAGTAGGAATGTACCATGCATACCAAGGAGCCAAATCCACTAAATACAATTGAAGGGAATGTCGGAGCATATCAAACTATGTGGGTGTCAACATTGTAACATAGTACTTATGAAGTTGGGATTTTAAGAATGAGGATGAAATGAAGGAATGATTATGAGGAACCAATACCTAAGGGTAAACAAACCAATGGCAAGAAAAATGAGTTCAAGGAATTCAACCGGTACCAAGGATTCATCCCAAGAGTTCCATGAAGGTTGCCTCAAGAATAGGAAGGAATAAGCTATGATGGATCAGCAAACGTTTTGTTAGGTGGATACGAAAAACCCGAGAGTTGTGAAGAAACGATAGATGTTTGTTCAGCTTGCAGAATCAATGTGTGACATCCTCGACTTTTGCTACAGTAGTGATTGTAATTAAGCTACAGTGATCAACCGCTAATGATGCCACGTCATCGAATTCCCATCACAGACCAGCGTGGATTCGCGTTTGTCCGGATCGATGATTTGAAAGCAAAGGGAAGCACTTTATCGGTTCATTACAAGTATTAAAAGGATATATATATAAAAGGAAAGTATTAAAGAAGTAATAATGATAAAAGAAAGAAAGAAAACTGAAAGAAAGAAATAATAAAAAGGAAAAATTTAAAATAAAACAAAACAAATCAAAAAAAAAAGGAACAACCCCCCCCCACCCGCCCAGCTGGGCCAAAAAGGGCCCAACCGGCCAAACCCTAACCCCCCCCTGGCAACCAGACCCCCTCCCCTCGCTACTCCCTCCCTTTCCCACGCCGCCGCCAGCCACCCCCCTCGTGGGGGGGCCCCACCCCACCCACCGGCAGCACACTCCCTCTCTCTCTCGACCCCCCACCTCACGCGAGCCCCCCCACCCCCCGAGATCCCTCCCCCACGACCCCTCCTTCCCTGCCGAGCCCCCCATCTCCCTCCCACGTCGCCTCCACCTCGCCCCTCTCCCTCCCCAGCCGGCGACCACTCCTCCTCCCGCCGGCAGCCCCCCGGCGGCCACTCCTCCTCCCGCCGGCGGCCTCCTTCCGCCCCCCCCCACGGCCACCTCCTCCACCGAGCCGCCCCACCCCACGGCCCCCTCCCTCCCGCGGCGACCCTCCCCTCATCCTCCTCCCCGGCCGCACCTCGGCCACCTCCTCCCGCGGCGAGCCCCGGCCACCTCTCGGCCTCCTCCTCCCCGCGGCGAGCCCCGGCCCCCGTCGGCCATCTCCCGCTCGGTCCGGGAGGGACCGGGCAGGGAGGCATCACCAACTCACCGGATCCGACCGGCCCCCCCCTCGCCGGCGCGTCACCACCGTCGTCACCGTCACCGTCACCGCCTCCACGCCGTCTCCACCGTCACCTTCGTGCGAACTCCGGCTTCACCGGGCCGTCACGTCACCGTCGGTGAGCCCCTCTTCGGGCTCCTCCCACCGTGTCGATCTCCTCGCCGTCCCGGTTCCGTTCCGGCAAACGGGACCTCGATCCGTTGACGGTGGACTCCGGTAGGAGGATTTGAGTATTTGGTTCCTCTAGGTGGTCTTAGCAGAGAGAGTTCTCTCTCTGTTAACAGAGAGAGATGAGTGTTGAGAAAAGAAAATAAAATAAAAATAAATGATGTATTAAATGCGTATGTATGTATGTATGTATGAGATGTGATGTATGTATTTGCGTATATGGATATTTAGAGGAATACGGTATTTGCACAGTTAGGTATCTAATAAAAATAAATGAGAAAATAACCTTAGGCCACTTACCGGTGGGGCCAATGCAACCGCTGTCTATGACAGGGAGGCCCCATGCGATAAATAAAAATAATGTTTTCTTAAAATAAATAAATAAATAGATATTTAGTTAAAATAATTAATTAACATAATTAGAGTATGACACGTGGGTCCCTCGTTGAATTAATCTGATTAATAAATATTTAATCGTAAATAAAACTTGTGCCTATGACGTTCGGGACCCGCTGGTCAGATGACCAGTCAAATGTGATGTCAGCATGACATCGTGATGATGTCATAATAGGATTTTATTAAATCATTTAAATCTGTTTTTAATTCCTAAATAATTAATAAAACTTTGAAAATTAATATTAAATAATCCGTAAGTCAGATCAAAATAATTTCAACATGAAAGTTGATCAGCAAAGCGAGACGAACCCGGATACACGGTCCGTTCGTCTGTCACGCGTCCCTAGCATAGCAAACATGGAACTTTTCCATCTTTCCAGTGTAACCGGTAGTAGCCCGAGACCCGGAAAATATCGTCAGATATTCTTCCGACCCATCTATGACGGATGTTGCTGCGTTAGCTCATGTCTAGCCTCCATCTTTCCATGTCATGCTTTGTGTTGCATCGGTGCTATTATTTATTGTTTCTTCCCCCTCTTCTTATCGGTAGACCCCGAGACTGACGCTGCTGCCGGGTACATCTACGACCCTGCCGATCAGTCCTTTGCCGCAGAGCAGCAAGGCAAGCAAACCCCCCTTGATCATTCCTATATCGCCTATGTCTTTCTTCCTACTGCTTGCATTAGTATTTTGCTACTGTTGTAGTTAGCTCCTATATCTGATGCATAGCCTGTTTTTGATGAACTGCTACTTTCAGTCCTGTACTTCTAATATGCTTAGTATAGGTGGAGCAGTCATCCCCTCTGACCCCGTAGTTCAGTTGCCCCGCTTGTTTTCGAATCTCGATCTCTGATCGACGAGCCAGACCCGACACAGCACATTCACCCCCTTCGTTGTACGAGCTACATCGATACTATCGGGTACCGAGGGTGACACCTCGCTAAGTACTCCTGCTGATATCTCTGTAGTATAGCTAGTCGGTCGTGGTTACCGAGGGTGATTCCTCTTTCACCATTCCCGATGACGCCTCTGTCGCGCAACCCCGCGAGTGTGGGACCCCCGAGGGTGATTCCTCTAAGCCCACCTTGACGGGTACATCGTTCGGGATCCAACGAGGGTGATACCTCGGATTCCCCCCGATGTTACAACCACACAGTTACTCGACCATGTTACTGGGATCATTGGTGATTAGTTGTAAGACGGGTGGATTCCCCCAAGACTGTGTTGTTGGCCTAATTAAAATGCTAATGAATTTGGGTATTTGATCTGGGTTGGTCGGAGACCTTTTCGCACTAACCGGCTACACGGGAAGAATTATGGGTACTCGGCGTCGCGGTATCAGCCGAAGCTTTTCAGATGCCAGCAGTGTAGCGGCGCGCGCCCGAGTGGTCCCGAGATGCATCGCGCTTGTGATTAAGGGATGCTAGGACTGAGGTCGGCCGCCCACGCCACGTGCAGGAGCGTGAAGGGGAACTGGGCCCATGAACACTTTGTGCTTAGGATTTAGACCGGCGGGCTGGCCTCTCTGATTAGTCTTAGGTGGGGCTGCGACGTGTCGATATTTCGAGGCCGGGCAGGACCCAGAAAAGTATGTCCGGCCAGAGTGTTATCGAGCGTGACGGGACATGTGGTGCACCCCTGCAGGGATGAAAATTAACTATTCGGATAGCCATGTCCACGGTTACAGGACGACTTGGAGTTGTGCCCCGATCTTATACAACTACAATTGTTACTTAACTGGATTTAGTTTGCCTCGGGATTGCTTCCTCGCAGGGAGTCGAGGGAGGATCTTTAGGCGTGACCTCACTTTAATATTGCTGCAACAATATGACTATTAATGTGTTACCCCTGTTCTACTCTCGTCTATTGCTGCAAGACCCTGAAGATGCTAGTCTTCGATAGGACTAGGCCTTCTCTCTCTATTCTCGCATTGCTGCAGTCAGTCCACATATAACCCCCTTCTTTGATACTGGTGCATAATTAGAATAGTTCTGATGTAAGACTTGCGAGTACTTTGGATGAGTACTCACCGCTGCTTTGCTCCCCCCCCCCTTGTCCCCTTGATCCGTTTGCTGCGACCAGATGATGAAGCCCAGGAGATGGAGGTCCCCGCCGCCGACGACTGCTACCCCGACGGTGCCTACTACTACGTGGAGGCCGCTGCTGATCAGGAGTAGTTAGGAGGTTCCCAGGCAGGAGGCCTCGCCTCATTCGATCGTTGTATCTTTTGTTCTAGCCTTCTCTAAGGCACCCCATGTTTTATGTCTGTACTCAGATATTTGTTGCTTCTGCTGACTCGTGTGCTTATCGAGCTTTCGTATTCTAGCCCTCGAGGCCCCTGGCTTGTAATATGAAGCTGATGTTATTTTATTTGTGTCTAGAGTTGTGTTGTGATATCTCCCCGTGAGTCCTTGGGTTTGATCGTACACGTTTGCGTGTATGATTAGCGTACGATTAAGCCGAGGGCGTCACAAGTTGGTATCAGAGCCAACTGCCTGTAAGTAGCCCCCTATCCAACTCCTTGGCCGAAGTTGAGTCTAGTGTTTTGAAAAACTTTACTAACACTGATGTTGTGGGTTACGGGCCCACATCTCAATTGGGTGGTATTAGTATCTTTTACTCCTTTCCTATACTCTGGGCTCTACTTTCTCTTCTCTTTCGGGTCAAAGATTTTACTAACTCTAACATTAGGTTCTCGAATCACATCAATCCGGAGCGCTGGACTATCTACTCTTTTTCTCCTGAATATGTATTACACACACTGTCATTGACATCCGTCAATCTTATTTTCAGATGCGTCCCGCAAGGCAGCACGTGCGCCTGACCCAGGCCACTGAGACGACTGGGTTCCCGGCCATTTTGGTCGATCTCCTGACCAGGCTGGGATATCGCTGGTACCCCGAGTACACTGTGTTCGAGGATTTCCGCGAGTACAACCAGCACCAGTACCAGGCTGAGGTTCGCATCTTCGACCAGAGGGGCGGTGAGACCCTCGAGCGCCACGTGTTCTGTGGTATTGGAGTGTCGGTCGAGATGGCCGTCCATGATGCGGCCTACATCGCCATCACCCGTCTCCGTGGAGCGTACCCTCACCTGGAGGAGAGCCCTTTCACATACATCCCGCATGCTCCTGCTGGGGATGAGACTGGGTCTGATCTCACTGCCTACGCTTCTGACGTTCGGGAGCGCAGCGATCGTTCCTACGTCGCTGTCTGCGCCCCCTACGTGACGCGTCGCTACGACGCGCGGATTCTGGTGCAGTACACTGAGGCAATGGATCGTGCTTTCCGAGCTCTGACTGTGGAGTTGTATGCTACGCCCGCTCATCTTTACGACGCGTTGACAGAGCTGCAGCCATCACACTGTCCGAGGGTTCCACCTATGCGCATCTGCGAGCCGAGCAGGACAGAGCTACCATCAGCTCTCGAGTGGACTGATGTTGGGGGTAGAACCCCTGCACTTGGACCTCAGCTGCTCGACTGGATGCGGTACCCTCACCAGAGTCACAAAGGGACACAGGGTCCTGTCCCTACCTTCTATCACCGCCAGCTACCAGGATTAGATCGTCCTCTCCGACGTTGATGTAGCCTTATCGCTACATCTCGTTGTGGTACTCTTCCACCGCGTGCCTGCGCGCCGCCTAGTGAGTCCAGGGTATCGTCAAATGCGTCCGGGCTATCGCCCAATTTCGAGTTTTTAATCGTTAGTCTGTAATCGAACTTATGTATGGGTCTGTATGTCGAACTCAACTACTATGGAGTATCTATCGCATTTCCCTTTCATTATGCTTGATTACTTCATGAATGCGTGCGATGCCTTTCAATTACCTTAAGCTGAACTACCCCGCTAAATATTTAACAGGATGGTTAGACCAGCTGGCCGCCCGCGTGGCCCTGCCAACGATGCACCACCCCCGCCTCCTGAGTATATGGCGGGGATGATCCAACAGTTTGAGCTGAACCGCCAATTTATGCAAGGGCTCATGGATCAATTCCAAAGGCCGAACATGAACCAACCACAAGGCGTGACACTGCAAGACTTCTGCCGCCTCAACCTTGCGATCTACCGCAGCTCAACTCAGCCTCTAGATGCTGATGACTGGCTCCGTGACATTTCTTATGAGCTAGAGTCTGCTAATGTGCCCCTGGCGAGCTATGTCAACTTTGCCGCCTACTTTCTGAAGGGTCCCGCTGCTCAATGGTGGGACAGCCATAGGCGCTCTCAGCCCGATGGGACTATCATCACTTGGGCAGAGTTCAAGGCTGCTTTCCGTGCTCGATACATTCCCCAGGGAATCATGGACCGGAAGAAGCGTGAGTTCCGCAACTTGGTCCAGGGCAACAAGACTGTGGATGCTTATCAGCGGGAATTTCTGGAATTATCTCGCTATGCTGAAGAAGACATTGCGACTGATGCACGTAGGCAGGAGAAGTTTCGTGAAGGCCTCCACCCTGATATCAAGCAGACACTCCTCGTTCAGGACTATGCTGATATCGCCACCCTCGTGAACAAGGCTATTCAGGTTGAGACTGGTCTGCAGGAATACAAAGATAGCAGCAAGCGCAACCGTGACATGGGCTCATCTCCGGGCTCATCTGCACAGAAGCGGAAGATCTGGATTCCCAACAACATGTACCATGCACCTGCTCCTACTCCGAGGCCGTCCTATGCTGCACCTCGCCTGCCTCCTCCACCACCTAGGCAGCCGAGGCTTCCAGCTCCACCGCCTCGAGTTCCTCCTTCCCGTCCTGAGGACGAGCTGTGCTTCAAGTGTGGCCGTCCAGGTCACCGTGCTACAGACTGCAGGCAGAATCAGAATCAGCTGGCACTTCCCGCAACTGGCCGTGGCAACAATCAGAACCACAACTTCAACGCTAAGCCTGCTTATGTTCGTGGTCAGGCCAACAACATCGATATGGGTCAAGCTGAAGACCAGCCTGCTACCGTGATGGGTACACTTCTCGTTAACTCAGTACCTGCTTCTGTATTGTTTGATACAGGAGCATCGCATTCCTTCATGTCGGAAAATTTTGCATACATGCATGACATTAGGAGCGAAGAGATGAACATCCCGATAGTGGTAAACACCCCTGGGGCGAATGCCGAACCTCTGTGGTTTGCCCCCATGTTCCAGTTGAAATTGAAGGATTAGAATTCCTTGCCAACCCCATCCTACTAAAGTCATCCAACATTGATCTCATATTGGGGATGGACTGGTTGAAAGCTCATACGGCGTCGATCGTTTGTGCCACCAAAACCGTCCACCTCCTACACCCTTCAGATGAACTAGTAAGCTACCATGCTCATCTCGTCCGTAATGCTGAGGCACGACTGTATGCTTTGAATGCATTAAATGCGTCGCCTCTTGAAGGGATTGAAAACATTCCAGTGGTCCGAGAGTTCCGAGATGTCTTTCCAGAAGAACTTCCGGGGATTCCCCCTGCTCGAGCTGTCGAGTTTGTCATTGACTTGGTACCCGGTACCACTCCTATTGCCAAGCGTCCTTATAAAATGCCACCACATCAACTCCTTGAACTTAAGCAAGAAATTGACAACTCGCTCCGTCTGGGTTTCATCCGTCCGAGTTCCTCTGCTTGGGGAGCACCTTCTCTCTTTGTTAAGAAGAAGGATGGGACAAATCGATTGGTTCAAGACTATCGTCCTATCAACCAGGCCACTATTCAGAACAAATATACTCTCCCTCGGATAAATGATTTGTATGATCAACTTGCTGGTTCCATCGTTTTCTCTAAGCTCGACTTGAGATTGGGATACCACCAGATCCGTGTTCGCAAGGAGGATATTCCAAAGACCGCCTTTGTTACTCGATATGGATCATACGAGTACACCGTCATGTCCTTCGGCTTAACCAATGCACCGGCAACTTTCTCTCGATTGATGAATTATATATTCATGGACTACCTCGACAAATTTGTAGTGGTATATCTGGATGATATTCTGGTGTTTTCGAAGAACAAAGAAGAGCATGTTGAACATCTTCGTCTTGTACTGGATAAGCTTCGGGAGCATAAACTCTATGCGAAATATTCCAAATGTGAGTTTTGGCTAGACGAAGTGACTTACCTTGGTCATGTGATTTCCAAGGATGGTATTGCGGTCAACCCCGAACAAATTCAAGCTATTCTTGACTGGACTGCCCCGAAGAATGTCAAACAAGTCAGAAGTTTTCTCGGACTCGCCAGCTATTGCCGTCGATTCGTCAAGAACTTCTCCAAGATTGCGAAGCCCTTAACCAACCTACTTCACAAAGGTGTTAAGTATGAATGGACTGATAAATGTCAGGAAAGTTTCCAGGCGCTCAAGGACAAACTGACGTCCGCTCCAGTACTTGCTCCTCCAGATACGAAAAGGAATTTCGTCATATACTGTGATGCTTCTCGTCAAGGAATAGGTTGTGTCCTAATGCAGGATCGCAAGGTGATCGCTTATGCTTCACGTCAACTGCGTGCTCATGAAGAGAACTACCCAGTTCATGATCTCGAGCTTGCCGCAGTCATTCATGCATTGAAGGAATGGCGACAATACCTTGTCGGTAATCGCTGTGAAATCTACACCGACCATCAAAGTCTGAAGTACTTGTTCACTCAACCAGAGCTGAACCTGCGTCAACAAAGATGGATTGAGCGTATAGCAGATTTTGACTGTAGTATATCATATACCCCTGGCAAGGCTAACGTAATGGCTGATGCTTTGAGTCGCAAGTCATACTGCAACCACCTCCAGGTTCATCAGGTTCACGATCGTTTGCAAGAGGAATTCCGTAAGCTGAACCTCCACATTGTTCCTTAGGGTTACCTTGTTCCGCCTCCTGAAGAGTATCAAAAGATGAACCTTCGTGTTGTTAATCAGGGATCCCTCGGTAACCTAGTGGTTGAACCAGATCTTGTGAGCTCCATAAAGAATATACAAAACTTTGACGATGATGTCGACAGGATTAAGAGCTATATTGCAAAGGGTAAACCCTCCTTTTTCACTGTTGATGAAGGTGGCGCCTTGTATTTCAAGGGTCGCCTATTCGTCCCAAATAAGAAGGAAAATCTCAGGATGACTGGGAAGGTGATGGAAGAAGCTCATGACACACCATTGTCTATTCACCCGGGTAGTACCAAGATGTACCAAGACATCCGGCAAAGATTCTGGTGGCCCAATATGAAACAAGACATTGCACGCTATGTGGCAGAATGTGATATATGCCGGCGTATCAAAGCAGAACACCAAAAGCCTGCTGGAACTCTGCAACCTATCTCTATTCCCGAGTGGAAATGGGATCACGCTGAAATGGACTTCGTCACTGGTTTTCCCAGATCTCAGAAAGGTAATGATGCTATTCTTGTCGTCATTGATCGACTATCCAAATTTGCACATTTCCTGGCCGTCAAAGAAACGATTAATGCTAGTCAGCTGGCAGATCTTTATATGTCAAGAGTTGTTTCACTTCACGGTATTCCGTTGGTAATCAGTTCGGACCGTGGCAGCTTGCTCACTTCAAAATTCTGGGAAAGTTTTCAGAAGGCTATGGGGACTCATCTGTCCTTCAGCACTGCATTTCATCCTCAATCCCAGGGACAAGTTGAACGAGTCAATCAAATTCTCGAGGACATGCTTCGAGCTTGTGTCATTTCTTTCGGTAAGAAATGAGAGGAATCTCTCCCGTATGCCGAGTTCTCTTACAACAATAGCTATCAAGCTAGTCTGAAGATGGCCCCTTTCGAAGTATTGTATGGGCGAAGGTGTCGGACTCCTCTGAATTGGTCAGAAACTGGGGAACGATCACTCTTCGGTCCGGATATTATTCAACATGCCGAAGATCAAGTCCGCATTATTCATGAGAATCTGAAGGCTGCTCAGTCTCGTCAGAAGAGTCAGTATGACCGTCATCATCAAGATATGGTCTATCAACCTGGCGAAAAGGCTTATCTCCGTGTCACACCAATGAGAGGCGCACACCGATTCGGAATCAAGGGCAAGTTAGCTCCTCGTTATATTGGTCCTTTCACTGTTCTCGAAAGGCGTGGAAGAGTGGCTTATCAATTGGAACTGCCGGCGAACCTTTCTCAGGTTCACGATGTCTTCCATGTTTCTCAGCTCCGTCGCTGCTTCAAGGACCCTATTCGAGCAGTGGATCACGATATGCTTGAGCTACAACAAGACCTCTCTTATAAAGAGCATCCGGTCCGCATTCTCGACCAAGCTGAACGTAAGACTCGTCGCAAGGTCACTAAGTTCCTTAAGGTGCAGTGGTCAAATCACTCTGAAGATGAAGCCACTTGGGAACGCGAGGATCATCTTCGTGATGAATACCCCGGGCTCTTTCCTTCTACCTCTTAATTCTCGGGACGAGAATTCTTGTTAGTAGGGGAGAATTGTGACATCCTCGACTTTTGCTACAGTAGTGATTGTAATTAAGCTACAGTGATCAACCGCTAATGATGCCACGTCATCGAATTCCCATCACAGACCAGCGTGGATTCGCGTCTGTCCGGATCGATGATTTGAAAGCAAAGGGAAGCACTTTATCGGTTCATTACAAGTATTAAAAGGATATATATATAAAAGGAAAGTATTAAAGAAATAATAATGATAAAAGAAAGAAAGAAAACTGAACGAAAGAAATAATAAAAAGGTAAAAGGTAAAACAAAACAAAACAAATCAAAAAAAAAGAGGAACAACCCCCCCCCAACCGGCCCAGCTGGGCCAAAAAGGGCCCAACCGGCCAAACGCTAACCCCCCCCCTGGCGACCAGACCCCCTCCCCTCGCTACTCCCTCCCTTTCCCACGCCGCCGCCAGCCACCCCCCTCGTGGGGGGGCCCCACCCCACCCACCGGCAGCAAACTCCCTCTCTCTCTCGGCCCCCCACCTCACGAGAGCCCCCCCACCCCCCGAGATCCCTCCCCCACGACCCCTCCTTCCCTGCCGAGCCCCCCATCTCCCTCCCACGTCGGCTCCACCTCGCCCCTCTCCCTCCCCAGCCGGCGACCACTCCTCCTCCCGCCGGAAGCGCCCCGGCGGCCACTCCTCCTCCCGCCGGCGGCCTCCTTCCCCCCCCCCCCCACGGCCACCTCCTCCACCGAGCCGCCCCACCCCACGGCCCCCTCCCTCCCGCGGCGACCCTCCCCTCATCCTCCTCCCCGGCCGCCCCTCGGCCACCTCCTCCTGCGGCGAGCCCCGGCCGCCCCTCGGCCTCCTCCTCCCCGCGGCGAGCCCCGGCCCCCGTCGGCCATCTCCCGCTCGGTCCGGGAGGGACCGGGCAGGGAGGCATCACCAACTCACCGGATCCGACCGGATCCGACCGGCCCCCCTCCCCAGCGCGTCACCACCGTCGTCACCGTCACCGTCACCGCCTCCACGCCGTCTCCACCGTCACCTTCGTGCGAACTCCGGCTTCACCGGGCCGTCACGTCACCATCGGTGAGCCCCTCTTCGGGCTCCTCCCACCGTGTCGATCTCCTCGCCGTCCCGGTTCCGTTCCGGCAAACGGGACCTCGATCCGTCGATGGTGGACTCCTGTAGGAGGATTTGAGTATTTGGTTCCTCTAGGTTGTGTTAGGAGAGAGAGTTCTCTCTCTGTTAACAGAGAGAGATGAGTGTTGAGAAAAGAAAATAAAATAAAAATAAATGATGTATTAAATGCGTATGTATGTATGTATGTATGAGATGTGATGTATGTATTTGCGTATATGGATATTTAGAGGAATACGGTATTTGCACGGTTAGGTATCTAATAAAAATAAATGAGAAAATAACCTTAGGCCACTTACCGGTGGGGCCAATGCAACCGCTGTCTATGACAGGGAGGCCCCACGCGATAAATAAAAATAATGTTTTCTTAAAATAAATAAATAAATAGATATTTAGTTAAAATAATTAATTAACATAATTAGAGTATGACACGTGGGTCCCTCGTTGAATTAATCTGATTAATAAATATTTAATCTTAAATAAAACTTGTGCCTATGACGTTCGGGACCCGATGGTCAGATGACCAGTCAAATGTGATGTCAGCATGACATCGTGATGATGTCATAATAGGATTTTATTAAATCATTTTAATCTGTTTTTAATTCCTAAATAATTAATAAAACTTTGAAAATTAATATTAAATAATCCGTAAGTCAGATCAAAATAATTTCAACATGAAAGTTGATCAGCAAAGCGAGACGAACCCGGATACACGGTCCGTTCGTCTGTCACGCGTCCCTAGCATAGCAAACATGGAACTTTTCCATCTTTCCAGTGTAACCGGTAGTAGCCCGAGACCCGGAAAATATCGTCAGATATTCTTCCGACCCGTCTATGACGGATGTTGCTGCGTTAGCTCATGTCTAGCCTGCATCTTTCCATGTCATGCTTTGTGTTGCATCGGTGCTATTATTTATTGTTTCTTCCCCCTCTTCTTATCGGTAGACCCCGACACTGACGCTGCTGCCGGGTACATCTACGACCCTGCCGATCAGTCCTTTGCCGCAGAGCAGCAAGGCAAGCAAACCCCCCTTGATCATTCCTATATCGCCTATGTCTTTCTTCCTACTGCTTGCATTAGTATTTTGCTACTGTTGTAGTTAGCTCCTATATCTGATGCATAGCCTGTTTTCGATGAACTGCTACTTTCAGTCCTGTACTTCTAATATGCTTAGTATAGGTGGAGCAGTCATCCCCTCTGACCCCGTAGTTTAGTTGCCCCGCTTGTTTTCGAATCTCGATCTCTGATCGACGAGCCAGACCCGACACAGCACATTCACCCCCTTCGTTGTACGACGCTACATCGATACTATCGGGTACCGAGGGTGACACCTCGCTAAGTACTCCTGTTGATATCTCTGTAGTATAGCTAGTCGGTCGTGGTTACCGAGGGTGATTCCTCTTTCACCATTCCCGATGACGCCTCTGTCGCGCAACCCCGCGAGTGTGGGACCCCCGAGGGTGATTCCTCTAAGCCCACCTTGACGGGTACATCGTTCGGGATCCAACGAGGGTGATACCTCGGATTCCCCCCGATGTTACAACCACACAGTTACTCGACCATGTTACTGGGATCATTGGTGATTAGTTGTAAGACGGGTGGATTCCCGCGAGACTGTGTTGTTGGCCTAATTAAAATGCTAATGAATTTGGGTATTTGATCTGGGTTGGTCGGAGACCTTTTCGCACTAACCGGCTACGCGGGAAGAATTATGGGTACTCGGCGTCGCGGCATCAGCCGAAGCTTTTCAGACGCCAGCATTGTAGCGGCGCGCGCCCGAGTGGTCCCGAGATGCATCGCGCTTGTGATTAAGGGATGCTAGGACTGACGTCGGCCGCCCACGCCACGTGCAGGAGCGTGAAGGGGAACTGGGCCCATGAACCCTTTGTGCTTAGGATTTAGACCGGCGGGCTGGCCTCTCTGATTAGTCTTAGGTGGGGCTGCGACGTGTCGATATTCCGAGGCTGGGCAGGACCCAGAAAAGTATTTCCGGCCAGAGTGTTATCGAGCGTGACGGGACATGTGGTGCACCCCTGCAGGGATGAAAATTAACTATTCGGATAGCCGTGTCCACGGTTACAGGACGACTTGGAGTTGTGCCCCGATCTTATACAACTACAATTGTTACTTAACTGGATTTAGTTTGCCTCGGGATTGCTTCCTCGCAGGGAGTCGAGGGAGGATCTTTAGGCGTGACCTCACTTTAATATTGCTGCAACAATATGACTATTAATGTGTTACCCATGTTCTACTCTCGTCTATTGCTGCAAGACCCTCTCTCTATTCTCGCATTGCTGCAGTCAGTCCACATATAACCCCCTTCTTTGATACTGGTGCATAATTAGAATAGTTCTGATGTAAGACTTGCGAGTACTTTGGATGAGTACTCACCGCTGCTTTGCTCCCCCCCCCCTTGTCCCCTTGATCCGTTTGCTGCGACCAGATGATGAAGCCCAGGAGATGGAGGTCCCCGCTGCCGACGACTGCTACCCCGACGGTGCCTACTACTACGTGGAGGCCGCTGCTGATCAGGAGTAGTTAGGAGGTTCCCAGGCAGGAGGCCTCGCCTCGTTCGATCGTTGTATCTTTTGTGCTAGCCTTCTCTAAGGCACCCCATGTTTTATGTCTGTACTCAGATATTTGTTGCTTCCGCTGACTCGTGTGCTTATCGAGCTTTCGTATTCTAGCCCTCGAGGCCCCTGGCTTGTAATACGAAGCTGATGTTATTTTATTTGTGTCTAGAGTTGTGTTGTGATATCTCCCCGTGAGTCCTTGGGTTTGATCGTACGCGTTTGCGTATATGATTAGCGTACGAGTAAGCCGAGGGCGTCACACAATGGATTTATCCAAACTTCGTTGGTGAACAAGAGAAATTCTGCAATGTTTGTGAGGATGCCCGAGTGTTAGAATGCGAGATTTGCTAAACCATATACCGAGTAATGATTTGGGTGTGGAATGGATTGATCACCATGAAGACTTACTCTTATCATTCTCTTGCTATTCGGAATGGTAAATCTGAGAGACTTACACATAGAGAGAGACGGCGTTGTTTGAAACTTTTGTTTAAGCCTTAGTATGGTATGATGAAAGCCCATGTACATGGCAATTGTTGTCACACGTAGAAAATTTTACGGTGAGGATGAAGCCAAGACCCTTCTCACTGTGGGATGACCACAAATGGTAGTCCACCATGAGAATCATCGATAGGTTATTTAGAATGGTCACGAGAATTGTCAGTTAAGAAGACCGACTGACAAAAGAAGCTTATATCAACGAAAAAACACCGGATTTTGAGGGAAACGTTATAAATATAACAGAATGAGCATCATCAAAGGAGTTAGTATGAAGAATGTCAGGAGTCTGATGCCAAGACCCGAGAGGATTATTAAAAATTTGAGGGGCGGGTAGCTCTCATTTTTAACTGTGGTAGCACCCCACTTTCGAGGAGAATGGATTTGTTAGAAGACCCCAAACCCTAACCTTTTCTTTCTAGCCTCTTCGAATCTTGAGGACGAGATTCATTTTAAGTGTGGTAGGTTTGTAACATCCCAAATTTTGGTATGTTCTAATAATTACTAGAATGACTGATTGTGTGAATGCTTGTTTGAAATAGAGAGAAATTTGAAACTTTTGAAACTTTAAAACAGAGAGGTAATAAAATGACTTTCCCTTTTTCTTTTTGAATTTTCAAATTTGCTCCAATCCAAACCACTAAGAGAAGCTAACATGACTTCTTCAAAACAAAGGACTTGGAAAAAAGGTGGTTTGTGAAAATAATCTTTTCTGCAATCTATTTCGTAATTGGTTCTATTTAAAAGATTAAATGAAATCAAATCCCCCTGCCCTAATTCAAAATCGTGAGAGGAGCAATATCACACTCCTAACCTGGGGCCCTTTGAATTATATTTGAACTTATGAAACTCACAAGACTATTTTGAAAATATTTCATATTATGTTTCAAAAGAAAATTTTGAAGTGGTTTTCAAATTTATTTTTCTACAAAACTAGAATACAAGGAAAATAGGGTAAAATGATTCCCTTCAGTAAAAAAACAAAGAGAAATTAATTTGAATCCATATTCGTATTTTCAAATTGTTTTATTTGCATTTTATTTAAAACAGTAGCATTGTTTGAATTATTAAAATTTGTGAGATTTTTGTTTGGCTATGAAAATATGTTTCTCTCGTAGGAAAAAGAAATTCTGCAAACTTTGAAATATAATATGCCTATATAAAAGTATTATATACTTTATTTTATTTAGGTTCCTTTTCTATTTTACGTATAAAAGGAAAACAAATGTTTAAAAGGAATTTTTTTGCCCTGCGGCCCACTGGACGAATCGGGCGTAGATCCCTCGCGAGATCAAGATCGGCCACAGATCCTTTTCCTTCTTCTCTCTCTCTCGCTAGCGTGTGGACCCCACGCCCGACCGAAATCCGCCACGGTCTTCTCCTTCCTTTCCTCTCTCTCTTTCCTACCTCGTCGGAGCTCGCCGGATCCACGCCGGATCTCCCTCCCCTTTCCTTCCCCGACCCTCCCGAGGCCGCTTATAAATAGAGGAGCCTACCCTCTCTCCGTTTGCCACAAGCCCTGCACTCACCTCGCCGCAGCGCCCTGCCACACTTCGCCGGAATCGGCCAGGAGTCGAACATCCAGGAGCTTGAGGAGCTCGCCCTCGATCTCCCCTTTCCCCATCGAAGACGCGAACCTTCTTCGGACCTCCGCTGCCGTCACCAGGTCGCCTCCATTGCTATCCCCGACCATCGGAACCCCCCCTCAACGAACACCACCGCGCTTGTGCCTCATCGGAGTCCTCTATCACTGGCGACTCCCTGCAATGTGAGCTCTCTCCCTCCCCTCGGTCGTCTGATCCTATATCGATGTACGATATTAGATCACTTACTCAGCGAACTGTTTTCTCCTACCATGCGGACATTCGCTGTTTTAGCTACCACGTGCACGCCTGTTAGCCAATCAGTAGATGCCACGTAGCCCGTGTTGGTTACAGTAGTTTTTTTGTTTTTGATTTTAGTTCTTTCAACAGAAATAATTCTATTATTAGTTTGGCTATAACTTTTATGTTTAACTTGTTTTTGAGTGATTCTTTCTGCATCATGTGCCAAATTTTATGTAATTTCTGTAGATATAAAATTTGATCATGTTTGAATAGTTTAAATTTGAATTCAAACAGATTTGAGTCAGATCATGTTTTCTCAATATCTTGAGTTTAAAAATAGGTGTTTAGTTGATCCTTTTTGCAACTGATCACTAGTGGTCTTATTTATCATTTGGTATAACTTCAAAATTTTTAGAATATTTGAAATTTAGATTTTAAGCAAAAACATATTATGTTTTAGTTCTTTTCAGGTTTTGCTTTTTGTTTTGTATTAATTGTTTTAATTTGTTTTCTTTTGTAATTGTGACAAGTTGTGTTTTTTATGTTAGTTAACAATATCTTTTCAACAACAACAATATTTTATTTTATTTATTGTTATTTGATAGCATGAAATCAATTCTAGTCCTATAATAACTTGCAAATCGATTTCATTGCTAGTTTGATTCCAATTTGAAAATTCTTTACATATATTGTTTTATGAGTTTTACTCTTTGTTAAATTTTGTTCAGATCCGCAACAATTTGTATTGATGTTGAACTTTTTTGATTTAATTCAATGTTAACATTGTTTTCATCATAAGTAGAGTTTAACAAAAACTTTTCAATTACTTATTCTTGCTAATAAAAGCTTTATGAAAAATACTTTCTGTTATCTTAGTTATTTTATATTTTATTTTGTGTTATTTTAAAATTTTAGAGTTTTATTTGCTGTTAAGTTTAATTAGGACAAAAACTATTTTGTGATTGTTGTAGTACAAGACTCCATAGTTTTCCTTAAAGTTTCTTTTGGATTTTTATTTGACCTTTCTTATTGATTTCATTGTATCAATTTTAATTGTTGTTTTTTATTGAATTGTTAGGATGATTTCTAGTATTATTGCATATATTAATACTATGTTTGATTATATAGATTTCATCGGAGAGTGACGAATAGTTCTATCAAGCTATTTTTTGTGAGCGATATCTATCTTCATAAACCTTACCATGCAAGTTCACATTGATCATAATTTACTTATGGTTTTATTGCATTAGATCAACCTTCTCCACCCATTGCATGAAAAGTAGGTACTTGGAAATTTTGATTATTGAGTAGTATACTGTGATAGGCACCCTGTCAGCGATGCAAGGTTGATACCTATGGGAATAAACGTGAAACCCTTGTGATCATAGGGCGGGGAGAGGTGGCATGAAGAGCAGAGCTAACAATTAGCACCCGACAAGCCTTTTTACCCAGGTTCGGGACACTTACGCGTAAAACCCTACGTCTTGCTTGTCTGGTTGTATTAAGCATTTTGTTGTTGATTGTTACAGTGACCGTTGAGGACCATCTTATGGGTAGATGTACAAAAAGTTCAACCCCTTCGAAATGAGCTAAGGGCCTCCTTTTATAGGCAAAGGGGTCGCCTACACTACTCGGTGGTAGGTTCACGAGGAGTTACAGTGAACCTAGTGTAGTGCTTATCCATCGATCGCTGTTAGGTGCATTTAATGCACGTCTTGTCCTTGTTAGTGATGTGCTGGAGAAGACACGTATCCAGGTGTTTCCACACCTGGACGCTGCGCTGGCGCATGCGGAATGCGATGGCACTTGGGGGCGGTGGCATTGTGGAAAGGGTGGTTGCGCACTAGTGGCCAGGCCCGTCATCCCGGCAAGGAGCTTGCCGGGGCCTTGAGTCTTCATCCTGGCAAGTGAGCTTGTCGGGGGCTTCAGTCGTCATCCCGGCAAGGGAGCTTGCCGGGGTCTTGTACTTGGTGAGTTCATCACGCCCACCAAATGGCGCGGCCTTGGTCATCTTCCCGGCAAGGCATGCTTGCCGAGGCCTTGATAATCATGGGGGTTGCATCTTGACTGGGTCCTGCCTTGACCTGCCGGCACGGTCGGTACCAGTCTTTAGTGCACCGACAGGAGCCCTTGGGCCTGGGCCACACACGCGTGCAAAGTCTTGTTGGGCCAGGACCAAAGAGGTGCACGAGCTTTCGTGGTTGGATCCGGTGGCAGTTGCTTTTCCCCGCGTTGAATCTTGGACACGTGAAGTGGCAGGTCATGCACGGAGTGGCCTTTCCACCTCCTGAAACACCTCTGCCACGCGCCTGCCATGTGCAGTTATGTATGGCCAGGTGGCCGACGTGGCCTTAAAAGGCGTAGTAGTGGCTGGCCCGCCCGTGCATGCAATGGTGCAGCAGGGCGGTTCCCTGTTTGCCCGTGAGAACGAGCGATTGGGCGAGAGGGGTGGTGGCTTCTGGAGCAAGGGAGGCTAGCCCCCGCGCCCAGTACTATAAATTGGGAGGGTTTGCGTGGGGTTTTGCTCACCCAACTCCCTCTGAATCCACCAACTTCTCAGCCTTGGTCTTCAGATTCTTCTTCTGTCTGTTGGTGGCGCTTGCTGGGACGATCCCTTTCTCGTCGGCCGTGCCACGGGCTCCGCCTTTTTGTCTTCTTGAACTTCACTTTGGCGAGCGTCGTTCCTCGCCAAAGACAAAAGTTGTAGGTTAGAGTAGATCATACATTCCTTGTAATATGTTTGAGAGTATCCCAAACAAATGAATGAAAAGACTGTTTCCCTTTTTCTGATTCTATTTTATGTATGATTTTCCTTTGTATTATCTGGGAGCTCACCGGCAACTACCGGGAACACTCCTTGCCGCGTTCAGTGCATCCATAGAAATTGGAAAGCGCGGCTTGAGACAAAATCAGGCACTACGTATCCGCTCTCTATGTTGATCAGGTTCGAAACAGTTGGAAGGCGCTCTGTGGACGTTCAGGTCGTTTGGACGAGTTGGAAACAAAGACAAGGTGCACTGGTCTTTGGAAAGGTCCCAGTATGCGAAGACTCCACACACAAAGATTGGAAACTTTTAAGGGGAAAATAGAGAATCTATCTACTTCAGATCTGAATCTTAAACTTAGAAACTTATCTGCTCATGCCGTGGTTGCATGGCACTTGAATCTTTTGCCGGGGCATCGGTATCGCCGGCAAGCAGGAAATTACCGCTCCCGGGAGCTTTTTCTCTGGCAAAGACTTCTTGCCAACAGTCCGCGACCATCGTTTGGAGAAAAAGTTGGCCAGGCTGCAACCCCTTTACTTTTCTCTTGCTAGGTTGTGCTTGCGGAGCTCCCGAGCGCATCTTGGGAAACAATACAACGCTCTGAGCGGCAGAACACTTACATTGGAGTCCGCGCCGGGGCTCCGGGACCAATTGGCGCATCCTCAACAACGATGCATCATTCTGTAGATGTGAGTCCGCTGGAGTATGCACCGAGGCCTGTGTGAAGTTCCCAGGTACGCACTCGATAGCTACGCGTTGGCCACGAGCAACGCATCAGCCTTATGGCACCGCCCTTGGAGCCTCCGCCTCCCTGCATCGCTCTTGCGCAGCAACGTGCTCGCCAAGGCCTTGGGAAGCCATAGCAGAACAGAGCATCGTCCGTGGTACCCCATTTCTTGGGGAACTGCGGCGCAGCGCCCAAAGTTCCAAGAATCTGGTGCTGAGTTTGCTCAGATTTGCACAAAACTCCGCACCCCCTACCTGGCGCGCCGAAGATGTCGGCTATGCAAGGTCAACACCTATGGGAATCAACGTGAAACGTATCCAGGTGTTTCGACACTTGGACGCTGCGCTGGCGCATGCGGATTGCGCTGGCTATTGGGGGCGGTGGCACTATGGCAAGGGCGGTTGCCCACCAGCGGCCAGGCCCGTCATCTCAGCAATGAGCTTGCCGGGGCCTTGAGTCATCGTCCTGGCAAGGGAGCTTGTCGGGGGATTTAGTCATCATCCCGGCAAGGGAGCTTGCCGGGGTCTTCTACTTGGTGAGTTCATAACGCCCACCAAATGGGTGCGGCCTTGGTCATCTTCCCGGCAAGGGAGGCTTGCCGAGGCCTTGATAATCTGGGGGGTTGCATCTTGACTGGGTCCTGCCATGCCTTGCCGGCAGGGGCTCTTCGCGCGCGTGCACAAGTCTAGGGCACTAGGGACCCTAGTCTTTAGTGCACCGACACACCCCTAAATCCTTGTTACTTTGTCCGGGATGTTATTTTGCTATGCTTCTAGTTGATGGGGTTTAGATGAGTGTTTATCATGAGTCTTGTGAGAACTTAATAATCAAGACCTGAAGACTTCAATACTTTCAAGACCTCATGATGCAATATACCTATGCGTGAAGGACGATTTAGATGGGCACCCTAGGGTAGCCAGTGGATGACCCGGGATGCATGGGGAAGCGCCATGACATCTTGCAGAAAGCTTCACCTAGGCACGAAAATATGGATGGATACTTCAAGACCCAAGGCTTACCTGCACAGCCACAAGTCATTATGGGCTCTGGCTTGGTTGGACACGGTGGTGATTCTAGACGGGCGGTGCTATGAGATGTAGAAGAACGGTAGGATTGGATGGGCACCGACAGTGTCTCAGAGGAACCCTTTGAAAGACCATGTTTTGATCATCCTGTTCTCAAACACCCTGAAATGCGAGTACTTGAACGGAGGCGATCAAATATTATGGGGAGCGTGTGCAAAACTCTGCAGAGTACTCAAACTTAATCAATTAGCCGTGTCCAAGGTAATGGACAACTTGAGCCAAAGGAACTGAAACTATCAGGAATTTCTCAACACAAATAATATTATTGATGTGGGTGTTATTGATAAATTGGGTATGAGAAATGGTTGGTGGAACCTTCACACTAACAACCAACAATGTAGTAAATTTTTCTTTTAGCCACTCTCTTGTTGTAGAAAAAAATTGTTTTTACGGTAAACTTAACTTCAGCCCCACCTGCCATATATGCATATAGTATAGGTGATATTTTCACCCCTCTATTTTGTGACTTACCGGCATATTCAATATGCTGACCTACACGGCTGCAACGTCTGATGTTGAATATACTTTCTACGACGAGTAAGAGTACGATTCAGGGTTACGATCTGCACTGAACCTGCCGTTGGTGTTTATTGGGAATCCACTCACTTTTGACAGTTTCCGCTGAGATTTTGAGGTATATATCTATTTTACATTATCTACATGTGATTGCACTTTGATATATACATTGATGTACTGTGTGTCAGCATACTGATCCAGGGATGGCATAGATACACAAAGGCTTGACTCATTTTGAGTCGGGTCGCTACAGATGATCATTGTATTGAAGATCAAGAAAACCATCTAGGTACTAACTACATACCCGTAGGTATGTGATAAACTACCCACACAACACCATGGGAGCAGCAACGTTGATGTAGAGGTCCTCCATGACCGACCCCCTCAGACAGGGCATCGGAACAAGGCTCCAGATGGCCTCACGACGTAACAAAGACTTGCGATGGAGGAAAAACTGTTGTGGGTTGCTCCTTAGGGTGTTTGGGATATTTGTGAATTTGTTGGATGAAGAGGGACGCCAGGAGGCGCCAGGGGGACCCACCACACAACATGGTGTGACCACCTCCTAGGCATGCCCTGATGGATGGTGGACCCTTCGTGTGTTCTTTCGCCTCCTTCAAAATCTTCCACGTCTTCTTTTGGTCTAGAAAAAATTACAAAAAGTTTCACGACAATTGGGCTTTGTTTGGTACTCTTAAACTAAAAAGGAAAAAAACATGCTAATAGCAGCAACTGGCACTCGACGATGGGTTCATAGGTTAGTGCTCGAAAATAATACTAATTGATATATTAACACCGAAAAAGTATCCGTGGATGATAATGTTATAGCATGGAACAATAAAAAAATAGATACGTTGGAGATGTATCAAATGCTTGTCCAAATGGAACGTTCATATACGCCTTAGCACATGACACGTCGATGAACATCATGGCTTATCAGGCATACGATATCAATGGATACATGTTATACACGAAGTGCAAAGATATAACAAATGAAGACCCGAACTCAGGGGTGATGATGGAAGCCATGACCGGCTATGTAACTAAAATATACTACGGACAGGTCAAAGAGATTTCGGATCTTGACTATCTGGAGTGCATAGCGCGAGGATGTTTCATGACAGATGGGCTAAGAATGTACAAAGAGAAAACCAACGTTTTACTATAATGTGTTTACCCGACGCCAATAGCGCTACCATGAAATCCATCACCAAAAATGAGCCATGGGTATACGTTAAGCACGTGATACAATGCTTCTTTCTAACTGACCCACGCAATCCCAACCATGTTGTCTTGAGGATAGGAGAAAGGAGCATCGTCAGAATGTCTGGAGTCACCAACGAGGAAGACTATGACTAGTATGTTGTCTCAGTGAGGGACGATAATGATGGTGATGAACCATATGTTAACAGAAGAAAGATAATACTCCTTGGAAAATGAAAGTCACGATGAGGGGCTCAATTATTCGACAATGAACAAAAAAGAAAGAGGAGGATCGGTCTCTAGCATCGTCGCCCACGCTAGCAAACTATCAAAATTTTTGAGTACTAATTTTGTATTAGTACTTATCACCATTATCGATCAAATGATGTACTATATATTATGCACTAATTATTATGTCGAGGTGCTCGTAGTGCTAGGTGATCATATGGCGGGCCGGGGTTGTTATTACTACATAATTAAACAACCCTAGCCCTAACCCCTGGTAGAACTTATAACAAGGAAATGGAAAAAAGAAATAGAAGAGGGAGAAAAATAAAAAAATAAAAAGATAGAGTAAAAGGAAAAATATAAATATAAAAGAAAGAGAAAAAAGAAAGAAGAAAAAATGTAAAAGAATAGCAGTATTACTAAACCGTGCTATATCTAAGTTGGCTATAGCCACTCATGCGTCGTTCCCCACTCCTCTACCTCACTATCGATGCTCCCTCTTTGACCGAGTGCCTCCTATGCCGCCGCCGACCTCAAATCTCAGCGTTGAAACTGCTGTCGCCGCCCCGACCCCGATGTTGTCCCTAACCCTGATACAAAGATTTTGCATCATCATTTCCTAATGATATTTATATAATCATTGATCATTATGCGAAATTATAATACAATTCTTATGTCTTTTCACTTTGAGTTTACAAGGTACACCACAAAGAGGGAGATTGATGGAAATTAGAATTCTGGACCAGAAAACCAAGAAAAAGGTTGAAAATTCAATTGACCAAAATGACCTGAAAATTCACGGAGAAATTATGTGGAATATATATATGGGAATTTGTGGAGAACAACTATAGCAATGGGGGGGCACCTGTTTGTTCCAAGACAACAAGGCGCGCCATGATGGCTTCGGACCACCTCCTAGATGCCCTAGCCTCTCTCTTCTGCTATAAGATGGATTTTTACATAGAAAAAAAGAATTTACTTTCGGGATTAAGGGCCACCGTCTGGAGGAGAAAACCTAGGCAGAGGCCCTTTTGCTCTTTGGTAGAGCATTTCTGTCGGGGAAACTTCCCTCCGGTTGGGGGAAACCAAAGCCACCGTCATCACCAATGCTTTCTCCTCCTTGTAGGACCAATGTGCATCAACATCTTCACCAGCACCATCTCATCTCAAACCCTAGTTCGTCTCTTGTATTCAATCTTTGTCTCAAAACCTAAGATTGGTATGTGGGTTACTAGTAGTGTTGATTACACCTTGTAGTTGATGTTAGTTGGGTTTTTTGGTGGAAGGTAATATGTTCAGATCCTTAATCAAAATTATTATACCTATGATCTTGAACATGGTGATGATTTTTTAGTAATTACTTTTA
The DNA here is from genome assembly GCF_904849725.1 of Hordeum vulgare subsp. vulgare. Lineage (NCBI taxonomy): Eukaryota > Viridiplantae > Streptophyta > Magnoliopsida > Poales > Poaceae > Hordeum > Hordeum vulgare. The sequence continues at coordinate 233,023,882 of NC_058520.1, read as the reverse complement.
TTCTTGGCGACATGGGATAAGTATTGTTATAAGTAACAATATAAAGTTGGTACTCATTCAATATTTTGATGATATGAATGTTGGTGCTTCTTGTCATGGTGCCACATGAATATTGACTACATGTTACTGCACCACGTAATGGGCCTAAGGGAGGGAATTTTGGATTGATATGAGGATTACGGATTTCTTGAGTGATTGAAGCTTAAACCCTAGTTTATGAGTTATTTTATTAGGCGCTGATTTGGATCGACATGTTTCAAGCTATTGTTCGATTTGTCATAATTCTTCTTTCATAGTTGCATAAATCATAAGTGGGTTTCTAGTTGAATTAAGAAAGGAACATTAGCACTGGTCCACCCACATATTAAATTATCAAAGTAACGAACACGAATCGACTCAACATGATGAACATGAGTAGACGTAAATTCCCATGTGTCCTCGGAAGCGCTTTTCTTCATATAAGAGTACTTTTAGGCCCGTCCTTTGCTACAAAAAGGATTCGTCTATCTTTATGCATACTTGATACTATTCTTAATTGTCAATTGTTATGAATTATCTTACTGCAAAACTATCTATCACTGTTACTTATAGGACTTACAAAGAATAGCTTAGTGAAAATTGCTTGTGATTTCTTTCTGCTCCTCGTTGGGTTCGACACTCTTACTTATCAGAAGTAATACGAGTGATCCACTATGCTTGTGGGTCATCAAGCCTCTTTTCCGGTGTCGTTGCGGAGGAGTGAAGCTCCTTTGGTAAGTGGAATTTGGTAAGGAAACATTTTTGGTATGTCCTAAAATTTACTATTTCTGTTACTGTGGATAGTAATCCTTTGAAGGGCATGTTTGGGGTATCTTCTCTCTGAACAGAAGTGGAAAAAGTTGCACTTCAACCTAGTGAACTTCCTGAAAATATTTATTACGAGATTCCTTTGGCTATGTTAGAGAAACTGCTAGCTAATCCTTATGCCGGAGATGATACAACTCATCCTGATTATATTTTTGGATTGTTTAAGATTATAGGTTTATCTGAGGATAATGTCAAGACGAAGGTTTTCCCTTTATATTTGGACCAAAAACCATTGATGTGGTACAAGCTATTAGATGATATTGGATCATGGGACTGGGATCGCTCGAAGCTGGAATTTCATCAGAAGTTTTATCCTATGCATCTAGTTCATCATGATCCAAACTATATATTTATTTTATGCTTGGGGAGGCTTACATCAATGATGCACACTTTCCCCGACCATGAATTCTCAAGATAAGTGATTATACAAAAAAATATGCTTGGCTTTATCATGATGATTAATTAATACTCGATTCTTCCTCAATTGTCTCCTACATGAAGAGGACTATTGAATTCGAATGGCATGTTCTCAAAAGAATTAAATTGAACTCTCAAGATTCGAAACTCGACGAAGGTAAAGAGTGAGGTATAAAGCTAAAATTTGGTTGTGTTAAATCTTTTATGGAAACTCATTCTTTTCATAACTTTAGAAATAAGTATGGACTTGACTCTAAGATAGTAGCTTCTTTCTATGAATCATTTTCTACTCATGTTGATCTAGTTGTTTAAATTTAAACCACTCCTTAAGGAGAAGTGGTTTAAATTTCATCCACCTATTTAAAAACTATAAGAGGAATCCATCAAGCTAAAGAACGAACAACTGTTTACCATTTTGATCTAGTTGTGCCTAATGCTTATATTCAGAAACCACCTTCTCCTCTTAGGATTAAAGAACATGCTAAAGTTGTAAATATGGTTAAGAAAGTCATAGTAGCACACCCAGACCTTTTGAACAAATAAAAGTGGAAACAAACATTCCTATGCTTAAAGATCTCCTAGTTTATAATGTTGATGGACATGTTATTTCTTTCTGTGATGAAGCTACTAGAATTGCAAAACCGTTTAGAAATGAGGAGGATGAGTTAGATAAAAATATACTAGTTGTTGGCATGCATATTGTTTCTGTTAAGATTGGAGATCATTATTATCATGGCTTGTGTGACATGGGTGCTAGTCTTAGTGCTATACCTCTTACCTTATATGAAGAAATTATGAATGACATAGCACCCTCTGAAATTGAAGATATCGATTTCACTATTAAACTTGCAAACAGGGATATTATTTTACCATTTTAGATTGCTAGAGATGTCAAATTCATATGTGAAAAAGTTAAGTACCCTACTGATTTCTTGGTACTTGGTTCACATCAAGATAGTTTTTGTCCCATCATATTTGGTAGTTGAATACTTCTAATGCTAAAATTAATTGTGTTACCGAGAAGGTTAAAGTAAGCTTTGATGATGTGTATTAGGAATTTAATTTCTCTATGTTTGGTAGACAAACACATGAGAAATATTTATCTATTAAATATGAAATTATCTCTCTTACTTCTATTGCCGTGCTTCACACTAATCCATTATAACATTATTTGCTAGACCATGGGAATGTTATGCATATGAATGAGAGAAATGAAATAGATGAGATTTTGTTTAGACAAACACCTATCCTTAAACACAACTTGTGTGTTGATATTTTAGGGGATCCTCCTTCACCTATAGAGATCCCGTGTTTAAGCTAAAGAAATTGCTTGATACTTTAAAATATGATTATCTTGATAATCATAGGATATTTGTTGTTATTATCAGTGCTAACCTTTCAGAGCATCAAGAAAAGAGATTACCTAGAACTCTGAAGAAGAAGAAAGCTGCTATTGGATATATTCTTGTCGATCTTAAGGGCATTAGTACCACTTTGTATCAATACAAGATTAATACGGAACCGGATGCTAAACCTGTTGTTGAACATCAATGCCGATTGACTCCTAAGATGAGGGAAGTGGTAACAATTGAAATATTCAAGCTTCACGAGGCAGTATAATTTATCCTATTGCTGATAGTATACGGGTAAGTCATGTTCATTGTGTTCCAAATAAACGAGGCATAACTGTTGTTCCTAATGATAAATATGAACTTATCCCACAAATAATTGTAACTTGTTATAACATGGTAATTGACTTCAGGAAATGAAATAAAACTACTAGAAAAGTTCATTACCCCTACCCCCTTGCCATTTATTGATCAAACGTTAGAAAGATTATATAAGCACCCAGACTTTAGTTTCCTTGATGGATAGTATAGTTTTCTCAAATACCTTTGCTTAAGGAAGACCAAGAGAAAACTACTATCACATGCCTATTTGGAACTTATGCTTATAGACGTTTGCCTTTTGGTTTACACAATGCACCTGCTATATTTGAAAGATGTATGAATGCTATATTCTCTCACTTATCTGAAGAGATAGTTGACGTATTCATGGAATATTTTTCCATTTATGGTACATATTATGACGATTGCTTAAGCAACCTTGACCGAGTTTTGCAGAGATGTCAAGAAACTAATATTGTCTTGAACTAGGAGAAGTGGCACTTTCTGGTGATCGAAGGTATAGTACTTGGGCATAAAATTTCTGAATGAGGTATTGAGCTAGACAAAGCTAAAGTTGATGCAATAGAGAAAATGGCATGTACTAAAGATGTTAATGATATAATAAGATTTTCGGTAATGTTGGTTTCTATGGGCATTTGAGTGAAGATTTCTCAAAAAATTCTAGGCCATTAACTATTCTTCTTCAAAAGGATATTACATATTTTTTTTATGATGATGGTGTTGAAGTCTTTGAAATACTTAGGAATGCCTTAATTTCGGCACCTATTGTTCAACCACCTGATTGGAATTTACCATTTGAAATTATTTGTGATGCTAGTGATTATGATATTGGAGTTGTTCTAGGAGAAAGAGTGGACAAGAAATTGAATGTTATCCATTATGCTAGTAAAACTATAGACAGTGCCCAAATAAATTATGTTACTACTGAGAAGGAATATTTAGCACTTCTGCTTGCATGTGATATGTGTAGACCTTATATTATTGATTTTGAAGTTACTATTCACACTGAGCATGCTTCTATTAAATAACTTATGGAAAATAAAGATGTTAAGCCTAGACTGATTAGGTGGGTGCTTTGACTTCAAGAGTTTGGTTTTCATATTGTACATAGAAAGGGAGCTGAAAACCCAGTTGAAGATAATTTGTCTAGGATGGAAAATGTTCTTGACGACCCACTACCTATTGATGATAATTTTCTTGATGACAAATTAGCTATCATAAATGCTTCCCATAGAACTCCTTGGTTTGCAGATTATGCTAATTACATTGTTGCTAAATATATACCACCTTGCCTTACATACCAACAAAAGAAAGAGTAGATGGTGTTATTAGAAGTTTTGTGCCTAAGCATGAACAAGTAAAGATCCTACGGAGTGTCATTGTAAGGCGTACGAAGGGCACCATGCTGGTGACTCAACTTCACACAAGGTATTGTAGTTTGGTTTTTATTGGCCTCCTCTTTACAAAGATGATTGTAAGCATTTCCTTTCTTGTGATGAATGTGAAAGAATTGGTAACATTGGTAGACGTCGGGAAATGCATATGAACTACTCACTTTCTATTGAATGATTTGATGTTTGGGGTATTGATTATATGAGACCTTTTTGTTCCTCTAATGGGTATACTCATATGTTTGTTGTTGTTGATTACGTTACTAAGTGGGTAGAATCTACTCTAGCTATTAGTGCTCATCACAAAACTTCTATTAAAATGCTTAAATATGTTATTTTCCCGAGGTTTGGAGTCTCTAGATATTTAATGACCGATGGTGGTTCACATTTATTCATCATGCTTTCGGTATTTGTTCTAGCAAAATATGAGTTTAACCATGGAATTACATCAACTTATCATCCCCATTCTAGCAGTCAAGTTGGTTGAGTAACCAAGAAATAAAATTGATCTTGCAAAATACTATTAATAGATCTACAAAGAATTGGTCTAAGAAACTTGATGGTGCTTCATGGTCTTATAGAACTGCTTATAAAAATCGTATGGGAATGTATCCATAGAGACGGTCTATGGAAAAGCATGTCACTTAGCTCTCAAGTTAGAACATAAAGCTTATTGGGCAATCAAAGAACTTAATTATATATGATTTCAAACTTTCTTGTGAAAAGAGGTTATTTGATATTAGCTCATTAGATGAATGGTGGACATAAGATTATGAAAATGCCAAGTTGTTTAAAGAAAAATGTTAAAACATGGCATGCCAAGAAAATACAAAAACAAGAATTAAATGTAGGAGAGCTTGTTCTTTTGTACAATTCTTGTTTCAAATTTTTTGCACGTAAGCTCCTCTCCAAATGGGATGGACCTTATATTGTCGAAGAAGTTTACCACTCTGATGCTATCAAGATTAAGAACTCAGAGGGCACAAAACCGAGAGTGGTAAATGGGAAAAGAATTAAATATTACATCTTAGGTAAGACAATTAATTTGGAAACAAATATTATTTGAGTGATATCACTATAAGAACACATAAGGACGACCTTCTAGAACACTCCTTAAACCTGAAGAGGGTTAGGTATGTGATACGGTAAGTAAATGGACTTCAAAAATTCCATAAATATATTTTGTGTTGGTTTTGGTATTTTAGAAAATTACAAAAATAAAAACTAGCAAGTGGGGCCCATGAATGAGTCCCAAGCTAACAAGGTGCGGCCACCCCCCTGGCCGCACCCCAATGGCTTGGGAGCACCTCGTGTACCTCCCCGAGTCCGTTTTCTTCCTGGACACATATTCTGACCTAGAAAATTTCATTACATATAATCTTGTCTGTTTTGAACACCGCATCGCAATTTTTTTCCTCCGTTCTTGTTTCGAGCTATTTTCCTAACACATTCTGAGGCAGTATGTCATCACAAGATTCAGAGAAAGAAAGCTAAATTTCAAATCTTATTGCCAATCCCCAAGTTTACGGGGATTTGGATCCTCATGGGTGGTCACCAGAGGAAGAGGTGGGTGCTAACCTAAAAAGGATTGAGCCTTCACGTGATGAGGAAGAAGAGGAAGTACCTCTACCTTAACCTGGAGATATGCATGTGCAGTTCAAAAAGTTAAGCTTACCAAACAAGGTTACACCTTCCAATACACGATTTACCCCTTATCATCACACGCATGTAGATACTACCATTTCCTCCTCCAGAAAAAACCCATCCTTTTATCGAAGGAGCCATGATCGTCACCAACAAGCTTCGCAAGGTGAATTTTGACCTTAAGCGAGAAGTCAGCATGCTTCATGAGGAAATTCGTGTCCCAAGGAGCATCATTGCTAAGAGGATTACATCATCACCACCATCACCCAAGAAAGATTCTTTAGTACATGGGTATGCACACCACCCTTAGGTGCCCCTGTAACTTATCACCATCACTTATACCGTTATCATCTATCTTAGTTCGATCCTTATTTACATCATGATTTAGAGAAATAAATTTTCAGTATTGCATTGGTTAGAGTGTTTGATTTAAGATCTATCTATACTTTGTAATCTAGTTTGAGAGTTAGATAATAAAGATTACTTTGAGTTTGCTTGTTTTATACTCACGCATCAATCATAGCAATGAAGTAAAAGAAATGGAAAATTATATGCTAATCCCGTGGGAAGTAAATACTTCACATAGAAAACGTATGATAGATAAAATCCATGCAAACATAGCATTAGTCATTGATAAAATCCATGCAAAATTATGATAAAGGAGAGGAGATTCACATACAAATACACTATCTTGGAGATCTTTTATGATTGTGAGCCCTCACTAAATATTATATAATGATCCAAGTGTTGATGTGTCACAAGGAAGACGGTGTAATCTGTTACGTTTGTTTACATTCACATAGAAGATATATTGTCATGGATCCTCTAACATGTGGAGCTAGCTTAGGATCCTTTGGTAGCACAAAAATTCGCACTTAGTAGATATAGTACTTGTGAATCCATAACACTTAAACCTAGTTTCCTGCCATGAGAATCCACCATAACTACCTATGGATTGAATAAGATCCTTCAAGTAAGTTTTAATCGGTGCAAAAAGCAATCAAAGTTGCCTCAAATATGTATAATCTTTTATTGTAAGGGATAATAAACTTTGTATGATCTTGTGATGGAAACGAAATCAAAGCGACGGACTGCATATTAAAGGTTGCTATCATAAGGGGGCAATATAAAGTGAAGTTCATTTATATTAAGAGTTTGCACCTTCAAAACTGAAAAGCGCATAACAAACTCTGCTTCCCTCTACAAATGGCCTATGTTTTACTATTGGAGTACGATAATCAATGGGACCAGCGAGTCCCCTTTGCGGTTCGAATATGAAGATCGACATATGCCAAGAGCACCACTAGCCAGTGCGCACCCTAGGGTTTAGACAGGTTCGGGCTGCTTAGAGGCATAAAACCCTACTTCCTGTGTTTTGGAGTGCATCGTATTGCCGAAGATACAAGGAGTGCGGCTGCCCGGCAAGAAGCTCGAGAGTGCTACTATATATGCAATTGAGGAGAGTTTAGACATTTGCAAAGGTAGCCTTTGACCTCCTTTTATAGGTCAAAGGGGTTACTACGGTGGCTAAAATTGTAAATTCACAAGAGTGTACAATAGATGTTGAAGTGGTCATACTACTGACATGCTACAGTGGAGGCTACCTAACCCTGATGGATTAGGACACATGCATTAAATGAGTCATGAGATCTTGCGCTGGCATTGCTCCCTGGCTAGGATGGCTTCTCTTTCTATGTTGTTCGCCCAGCTACCTCTTATTAGTCCGCCGTCCTATTAGGAGGGGTGTCATTAAAGCTCATGTAATTCTACCGAGGTGCAACGTGCCCCAACAAGATGTACCTAACTGCTTGCTCGTTGGACACCTCATTGATGGCGACACAGCTTAATGAGGTGGAGTGGTGGAGAGGTAGTGGGATTTTTGCTGAGGGCGGATCTTGTCGGGTCTTATTCACTGGCAAGGAGGCTTGCTGGTAGCTTGGCCTTGTCGTCCGTTGTTGTTTTGGTCTTAGTTTCTTCCGACAAGGCTTGCCAGACCAAAGGCTGCTCTCATGTGTGCACAAGTCAGGGTGCTAAAGGACCCTTTCTTTAGTACACCGACATGAGCTCCCGGGGCTGGGACACACTAGGGTCAATGAAGGTGTTGGTCCCAGCCTAAAGCAGTGCACAAACACTTGGTCAAACATCACTGCGGTTGCAATGGTGCTTTTACTATTTTCCCAGACAAGCATTAGACGCGGGATGTGGGAGTGGTGGAGCAGAACGCATTTTTAGGGGGCGCCCCTAAAAATACGCATCAACACTGGACAGGGAGAGGCAGTCTCTACGCATTCCACCCTTATATGAGGGCGATTCACACATTTGTTGATCATCCATCCAACTGTTTCCTCATGCAGCAATGTAGTGCCCCTGGGCTACTCCCTCGTCTTCATCGCCATCTCCCATCAAGCTAATCACGGTGCCCAAGAGAGAAGAACCCGTTGCTGCCTCTGGATGGAGAAGAGGGCCAAGAAGGCAACCCACCCCGATTCACAAGCGAGGAAGGAGGCGCTGGCGGTGGCATGGATGAAAGGCATCATCTTCTTCCCCTCCATGCTAGTGGGGAGTGACCTCATCTCGAGGTATGCTTTGACGTGGGGAACGTAGACCAAGGTGCATCCAGCGTCAGTGGTGATTCTTGGAAACTCCCAGCCTAATGTAGAGAATTACCAGTTTTTCAAGGCATACTTCTACTACGAGTTGGTTCCCCTATCTCCGGATTCTTCGTAGATCTGATGCTGACTTACGGCTTCAAGTTGTTAGAATGTGGATCCCTCTTCCCCCATTTCTACTATCCACGCATAGAGGGCGATGCTCGCTCCGGCAGCATCACGTGGATCCCTCGTGCCACCTACAAGGAGGTATACCCTTTGGGAAATCTGCACAAGAAGTGGGAGGAATGGTGCTGCAAATGGTGTTATATCGTCGACAAGGACCCTCCGGTCTTCTGCAAGGTCTTGAAGTCCAAGCCCATCCAGAACAGGCAGTGGTCTAGACCGCTCTGGCCCTTGACGATAAGAAGCTAGACACTTTGGATGAAAGTTGAAGATCTCCGTGCTAGGCACATCAGCCCTATGTAGGATCGGGAAGTGTTGCCTCGGAGTACTGCGGCACTACCGATATGATGCCGTTGCTCCCAAGGCTCGACAGCAATTTGACATTACTGAAGCTCTCCACCTTGATCCCCTAGCCCTTCCGTCGTGACGGTAAGTTCAAGATCCTGGTGACCTAGATCCCACTCTGTAACAGCTCTGCCAAGGATTCGGTCTTGGCGATGATGCCGGTGTGCAACTCACACGGGGTAGACTCGACATGGGAGCCACCGACAAAAGAGATGGCGCAAGCGTGGTTCGACAAGCTGATGGAAGTGGGTATCAAGGATGCAGGATCACTGATCCGCGACACCATCAAGGAAGAGATTGAATTCATTGACATGTGGGTCATGGAAGCAGGTTTTGATGTGGGCAGCAGCAGTTCTGGTGCTGCCATGCTTGATGAGGATGAAGAGGAGACCAGCAGTGAGGAGGAGGACGACGAAGAAGCACTAATACTTGTGATCAACGTTGTGTTTTCCATGAAGATGAATGGGTTGTCGCAGCACAATGTGGGTAACACTACTGAAATTCAGAAATTTGCCGTCTGCCAAGGCGGACGGCAAAGGGGGCAACCACGGACGGCAAAGGCTTTGTCGTTTGCCCCCTCATGGCAAAGTAGACGGTAAAAAAAATCCGGTGAAGAGGCTCTTTGCCGTCTGCTTTCACAAAGCGGACGGCAAAGAATCTTTGCCATGAGGGGGCAGACGGCAAAATAAGTGGGACGGCATATATTGCAACGTCCCCATTAAGTGTTAACGGCAGGCCTCCTCTCTTTGCCGTCTGCCTCCCCCCCTTTGCCATGTGGGGGCAGACGGCAAAGAGGGGAGAGAGAGGGGGCAGGTTCTCTCTTTGCCGTCTGCCTCCCCCCTTTGCCATGTGGGGGCAGACGGCAAAGAGGGGAGAGAGAGGGGGCAGATTCTCTCTTTGCCGTCTGCCTCCCCCCCTTTGCCATGTGGGGGCAGACGGCAAAGAGGGGAGAGAGAGGGGGCAGATTCACTCTTTGCCGTCTGCCTCCCCCCCTTTGCCATGTGGGGGCAGACGGCAAAGAGGGGAGAGAGAGGGGGCATATTCCCCCTTTGTCGTCTGCCTCCACCCCTTTGCCATGTGTTGGCAGACGGCAAAGAGGGGATCCAGCCCCTTTTTTATTTATTTTTTGTTATATCCAGCATTTTTAACAATAATCAGGATATATATATATATACATATATTTGACATAAATAAATTTCTTTCCGTACTCATAACCATATTAAAATAACTCTCATCCATAGTGCATACATATTATGGAAGTTACATCCGTACCAAACCATATATTACACCAGTTTCATCCACATGCATACAAAGTTTCATATATTCATATACTACAATAGTTTCAATACAACCCATGGTACAAGAAATCATCTTCAAGCATTCCATCAACCAAGCTTCCCGTGAAGTGAAGGTAATCTTCAAAATGACAAATAAGAAAGTTAGAAAAATAATACTAGATGAAGTAGTGTATATATAGGTTATTTCGGAGAGAAATTAGCCAAGTATAGACTATTTAGGAGCTAACTAAGATAATTATGTCATTTAGGTGGAACCCTAGCTAACTATAGGAGAAGAGAAAGAGAAGAAGAAGTAAAAGGAGGAGGAGGAGGAGGAGGAGAAGAAGGAAGAGGAGAAGAAGAAGAAAAGAAGAAGGAGAAGGAGAAGAAGAAGGAGAAGGAGGAGGAGGAAGAAGGAGGAAGAAGAAGGGGAAGGAGGAGCTCCTTCTCCTTCTCCTCCTTCTTCTCCTTCTTCTTCTCCTCCTCCCTCTCCTCCTTCTTCTTCTCCTTTTTCCTCTTCCTTCCTTTCATTTTCCTCTTTTTCTCTTCTTGTCCCCTTCTTCGGGCTAAATTGGCTAAGAATGCCTTTTTGGAGCTAATTATGTCATTTCGAGGATAATTAGCTAAGTATAGGTCATTTTTTATTAAATAGGCCATTTTGGAGCTAACTAAGATAATTATGTCATTTCGTAGGATAATTAGCCAATTTAGCCTTTCTTGGATAAGTCTAAGCTACGTAGAAGAAGAGAGAGAGAAGAAGAAGTAAAATAAGGAGGAGGAGGAGGAGGAGGAGAAGAAGAAGGAAGAGGAGAAGAAGAAGAAAAGAAGAAGGAGAAGGAGAAGAAGAAGGAGAAGGAGGAGGAGGAAGAAGGAGGAAGAAGAAGGGGAAGGAGGAGCTCCTTCTCCTTCTCCTCCTTCTTCTCCTTCTTCTTCTCCTCCTCCCTCTCCTCCTTCTTCTCCTTTTTCCTCTTCCTTCCTTTCATTTTCCTCTTTTTCTCTTCTTGTCCCCTTCTTCGGGCTAAATTGGCTAAGAATGCCTTTTTGGTGCTAATTATGTCATTTCGAGGATAATTAGCTAAGTATAGGTCATTTTTTATTAAATAGGCCATTTTGGAGCTAACTAAGCTAATTATGTCATTTCGTAGGATAATTAGCCAATTTAGCCTTTCTTGGATAAGTCTAAGCTACGTAGAAGAAGAGATAGAGAAGAAGAAGTAAAATAAGGAGGAGGAGGAGGAGGAGGAGGAGAAGAAGAAGGAAGAGGAGAAGAAGAAGAAAAGAGGAAGGACAAGGAGAAGAAGAAGGAGAAGGAGAAGGAGGAAGACGGAGGAAGAAGAAGGGGAAGGAGGAGCTCCTTCTCCTTCTCCTCCTTCTTCTCCTTCTTCTTCTCCTCCTCCCTCTCCTCCTTCTTCTTCTCCTTTTTCCTCTTCCTTCCTTTCATTTTCCTCTTTTTCTCTTCTTGTCCCCTTCTTCGGGCTAAATTGGCTAAGAATGCCTTTTTGGAGCTAATTATGTCATTTCGAGGATAATTAGCTAAGTATAGGTCATTTTTTATTAAATAGGCCATTTTGGAGCTAACTAAGATAATTATGTCATTTCGTAGGATAATTAGCCAATTTAGCCTTTCTTGGATAAGTCTAAGCTACGTAGAAGAAGAGAGAGAGAAGAAGAAGTAAAATAAGGAGGAGGAGGAGGAGGAGGAGAAGAAGAAGGAAGAGGAGAAGAAGAAGAAAAGAAGAAGGAGAAGGAGAAGAAGAAGGAGAAGGAGGAGGAGGAAGAAGGAGGAAGAAGAAGGGGAAGGAGGAGCTCCTTCTCCTTCTCCTCCTTCTTCTCCTTCTTCTTCTCCTCCTCCCTCTCCTCCTTCTTCTCCTTTTTCCTCTTCCTTCCTTTCATTTTCCTCTTTTTCTCTTCTTGTCCCCTTCTTCGGGCTAAATTGGCTAAGAATGCCTTTTTGGTGCTAATTATGTCATTTCGAGGATAATTAGCTAAGTATAGGTCATTTTTTATTAAATAGGCCATTTTGGAGCTAACTAAGCTAATTATGTCATTTCGTAGGATAATTAGCCAATTTAGCCTTTCTTGGATAAGTCTAAGCTACGTAGAAGAAGAGATAGTGAAGAAGAAGTAAAATAAGGAGGAGGAGGAGGAGGAGGAGGAGAAGAAGAAGGAAGAGGAGAAGAAGAAGAAAAGAGGAAGGACAAGGAGAAGAAGAAGGAGAAGGAGAAGGAGGAAGACGGAGGAAGAAGAAGGGGAAGGAGGAGCTCCTTCTCCTTCTCCTCCTTCTTCTCCTTCTTCTTCTCCTCCTCCCTCTCCTCCTTCTTCTTCTCCTTTTTCCTCTTCCTTCCTTTCATTTTCCTCTTTTTCTCTTCTTGTCCCCTTCTTCGGGCTAAATTGGCTAAGAATGCCTTTTTGGAGCTAATTATGTCATTTCGAGGATAATTAGCTAAGTATAGGTCATTTTTTATTAAATTGGCCATTTTTGAGCTAACTAAGATAATTATGTCATTTCATAGGATAATTAGCCAATTTAGCCTTTCTTGGATAAGTCTAAGCTACGTAGAAGAAGAGATAGAGAAGAAGAAGTAAAATAAGGAGGAGGAGGAGGAGGAGGAGAAGAAGAAGGAAGAGGAGAAGAAGAAGAAAAGAAGAAGGAGAAGGAGAAGAAGAAGGAGAAGGAGAAGGAGGAAGAAGGAGGAAGAAGAAGGGGAAGGAGGAGCTCCTTCTCCTTCTCCTCCTTCTTCTCCTTCTTCTTCTCCTCCTCCCTCTCCTCCTTCTTCTTCTCCTTTTTCCTCTTCCTTCCTTTCATTTTCCTCTTTTTCTCTTCTTGTCCCCTTCTTCGGGCTAAATTGGCTAAGAATGCCTTTTTGGAGCTAATTATGTCATTTCGAGGATAATTAGCTAAGTATAGGTCATTTTTTATTAAATAGGCCATTTTGGAGCTAACTAAGCTAATTATGTCATTTCGTAGGATAATTAGCCAATTTAGCCTTTCTTGGATAAGTCTAAGCTACGTAGAAGAAGAGATAGAGAAGAAGAAGTAAAATAAGGAGGAGGAGGAGGAGAAGAAGAAGGAAGAGGAGAAGAAGAAGAAAAGAAGAAGGAGAAGGAGAAAAAGAAGGAGAAGGAGAAGGAGGAAGAAGGAGGAAGAAGAAGGGGAAGGAGGAGCTCCTTCTCCTTCTCCTCCTTCTTCTCCTTCTTCTTCTCCTCCTCCCTCTCCTCCTTCTTCTTCTCCTTTTTCCTCTTCCTTCCTTTCATTTTCCTCTTTTTCTCTTCTTGTCCCCTTCTTCGGGCTAAATTGGCTAAGAATGCCTTTTTGGAGCTAATTATGTCATTTCGAGGATAATTAGCTAAGTATAGGTCATTTTTTATTAAATAGGCCATTTTGGAGCTAACTAAGCTAATTATGTCATTTCGTAGGATAATTAGCCAATTTAGCCTTTCTTGGATAAGTCTAAGCTACGTAGAAGAAGAGATAGAGAAGAAGAAGTAAAATAAGGAGGAGGAGGAGGAGGAGAAGAAGAAGGAAGAGGAGAAAAAGAAGAAAAGAAGAAGGAGAAGGAGAAGGAGGAAGAAGAAGGAGTAGGAGGAGCTCCTTCTCCTTCTCCTCCTTCTTCTCCTTCTTCTCCTTCTTCTTCTCCTCCTCCCTCTCCTCCTTCTTCTCCTCATTTTTCCTCTTCCCTCCTTTCATTTTTCCTCTTTTTCTCTTCTTGTCCCCTTCTTCGGGCTAAATTGGCTAAGAATGCCTTTTTGGAGCTAATTATGTCATTTCGAGGATAATTAGCTAAGTATAGGTCATTTTTTATTAAATAGGCCATTTTGGAGCTAACTAAGCTAATTATGTCATTAGATGGAAGTCTAGCTATTTTGGAGCTAACTAAGCTAATTATGTCATTAGATGGAAGTCTAGCTATTTTTTATTAAAACACTAGAAATAACATACCTAAGTTAGGGTGAAGCACGGTGGCTCTGGCTTGTTTTACCTGGAGAAGGCTGCCCTGGAGAAGGCTCGACTGTAGAAGGGTCGTGCGATGCGTTTCGGGACATATTCTGCACCAAACATCGTTTGCAATGTGTAGTTAGCACGAGGACACTCTTAAGATCACTCCACTGAAATGAAACTCAACGTCCCCGCCATGTTAATGACTGGCATCGGCGGAGGGACTTGGCCGTTCTTCTCGCACATAGACGTACATTTGGTTTCGACAAGTCAAACTTTTTATTTATTAATGAAACGGACATTCAAATGCAAGATTTGAAATAACATGAAGAAGAAACTTACCACGAAGAGCTCGTATATGGCCCTGGTAGACGCTTCATTCCGTGCCCTCTCCGCCTCCACCAATGCAGTCGTCCTCTCCTCCAGCTCCCTAATTTCCTTATCCTTCTCCGCCATAGCCGCCTGCATTGCCGCTCTCTCTTTCTGAATAGCAGCCTGCAACACAACTCATTGTTAGCAATGTAATCATATTGGTTCCAACGCACAACATAATGCGGAAAGATAGTTGAGTCCATTAAACTAACCTCGATGGCGAGCTCGACTGGCCGTGGACGACGTGTTATCTCCGGACAAGAGCTCGTTTGGCGTGCCTTTATCTGCCGGAGAGTGCTAGGACAACGTATAAGGCCGTCTCCAATGGCGATCGAGCCATGGGGCCTCCCGTTGCCAGCTATCATCACTAGCTCTGGATCAATAGGCCCCTCGCTCGGGTTAAAGTCCTCCCCTTTCCTCGCCTTCCCGTGATCTCTGTACTTCACGAGCTTGTCGTGGGAGGAGATGTTGGTGAAGTTTTCTGGATGCTTGAGGTCAGACTCACAGAATGCCTTGACCTTCTTGTACGAGGCAGTATGGGCCATCGCATACAGGTCGTACATCTGTGGCGCCTCCGTCTTATTGTGACGCGCCTAAAAGAGAGAGAGCAGAAAATTGTATTGGTAAAGGGCTCAAGATAGCATTAAGAATGAATTGCATGAGGCATGAAGCAAACCACATACCCAGTTCTCGCCAAATTGGATTAAGTTGACGCTCCCTTGATGTTGTGGCACGCCAACCATTTTGCCACGCCTCTCCTTGGCGTTGTTGTGGCTGGTCTCCCACGTTTCGGAGCACCACTGGTCCACCAAGGCCTCCCAACAATCCATCTTATCCACACACCATCTAGGGGGCACCTATGTTAATAAAGAGAAATTTCAGTGCGTAAGAACCAAATCAAGGAAACTAACTACAAAGCCTTAATAATATGTAATTACCTTCATGTAATGCTCCTTCTCCATCTTAGCATCACGGCACTTCGCCATATCAATCCTAATACGCCGCGTGGCATAGTAGTCTCGAACAGCCTGCATCCGAGCCTCGTGCCGAAAGTTTTTAAGTAGGCGGCGACATTCGGTTTCGATAACCTTTGTCGCGTCGTCCTCGTATCCCTCCTCACACCTGTAGAAGGTCTGCAAACGAGACAACACCGATTAGTACAATAAATAGCTATGGTTAATTTATAATTGTGTGAAAGAGAAATTACCCAGAACTTTCGGATCACCATGTCCGCCCTCGTGTCACACAAAACACCGTCGATCTCCACCTCCGGCGGGGCCGGGGCACCCAAGTAGTGCTCCCAGGTCATCCCTACCTCTCGCTCCCGACCAGGCAACGTAACAAACCCTGGGAAGTTTTGACGGCAAAGAACACCGAGGACGCTGTTGGGCTTGCGGACACCCTTGGCAACAATCCAACCCCTACAGTATGACAAATTAAAGCCAAAACATTAGATATTTGAGAAAACGCGAAGGCAAAAGGTTAAATAAGAGTAAATTAACTTACTTGTCCCCATTTGGCCTAATCGAGCACCTCTGCTCGGGGGTCGCTGGCACGAGCGGGAGCCCCGAACTACCACGCTGGTAGATGGTATCCCCCTCACCCAGCTCCTCGTCGCTACCAGCATGGCCAGTTGGCTCTGGCGAGGGATCCCGCTGGCTCTCTTGGGACGTACCCTCATCCCTGCTGTGCTCCGCAGTCGTGTGGAAGGAAGCCTCTGGGGAACGAGTCTCGTGGGTCAAAGGCTCGTCGACCTGAGGCTCGTCGACCCGAGGCTCGTGAACCGGAGACCTTGTAGCCTCCACCTCAGACGAATCCACCCTAGAAGTCCTCCTGTGCTCAGGTGAATCAGCTTGGGGTGGTGGCGGAGACCGTGTAGCCCTACCTCTCCCGCGGCCACGTGTACCTTTAGTACAACATAAATACCAACATGAGTAATAAAATGTATATAAATACCAATATGCGTACAACATGAGTACAACATAAATACCAACATGAATACAACGTGTACCTTTAGTGCCTCTCGGCTTCGCGGGTGGTCGACCTCCTCTCACGGGGGCCGCTCCTTGCATAGTAGAGAGCAACACTCTCCGAAGAGGCGAGGCAGGAATGGAAGTACCCATCCCATCACCCGTCGACGAAGAAGCAGCCGCGGCATGCTTTCGACCCTTTCCCACCATCTTTCAACACCTGTCATGACAAAGAGTAAATGAAATTAGTACAACATAAATACCAACATGACTAATAAAAATTGAATACCTAACATGAACTCAAAATTTATATATAGTATAATAGTTGAATACCTGACATGAACTAATAACAATCGTCCTCGTCTATATATGCTTCGGGGTCAATAAATGCATCATGATCATCACTATCATCAATAAATGCATCATCATCATCACTATCTAGAAGAACATGTGGAAGGCCACCATTATGTAATCGGTCAAGAAGTGACAGGTCATCCGCAGCAGTAACCTCTTCTTCTTCCAGCTCTTCCTCTTCAGGCTCAGGGGTTAAGACGGATTCACTGTCGCTGTCTACTTCAATGTTCTGGGGTGAAGTAGAGCGGTTCTTGAAACGTTTCTTGGACATACGTGTTTCTTGGAAGAATTCTCCTTCATATGTGTCTGGGTTAATGTGAGGTTCGTAATCCTCTTCATTGAGGGTAGGTGGTCTAAAATGTGGTGGCACTTCATAAACGACATCCCAACCTTTGAGATTTGGATCAGTTTGGCAGGCCCACGGTAGATAGAAAACTTGTGTCGCCTGTTGAGCCGTACTATAGACATCGGGAACATCTAAGTGGGTGTTTTGGTTGATTTCGACTAGTCCTATATGTTCATGAGTCCTTCTAGTCTCCCTCGGCTCAAACCAATAACATTTGAAGACTACGACGGTCGGTGGGTTTTCACCATAGAATAGAAGTTCATAAATTGCTTCAACCCTTCCATAATACTCGGTGTCTCCTTCGCCGATAGCAGAGACAGAACAATTTGTAGTCTTTAGGTCGGGCATAGATAGCTCTTTGCCAAAGGTACGAAAGTGATACCCGTTGATGTTGTATTTGTCAAATGAACGGACCTTATAGTCAAAACCATTAGCGACTTGTCTCAACTCGGCGTCCATAGACTCTGCATCAGCCTACAAGTTTAATACGAAAGAATGGATGCATTAGCCGCAAATTAGACCAATAAGTCAAATGGGCCCTTAATGGTAATTAATTACCCTTTGTTTGAACCAAGAGATGAAACCAGGATAGTCGCCTCCATGCTTTGCGAGAAGCTCATACTCTTCGACGGAATCCTTTTCGATGACCGCTCCATCCGAGAATTCGGCGACGTATCGACTATATCAAATATCCGGGAATAAGAGTGGTTCAAAGCAATTAGAAGTTGCGGAACAATAAATTACCGAGAACTTACTCGATGTACGACCGCACTTCTGTTAGGTTGGTGAAGATGTACAATGAAATGGTCCGCCATTCTTCGACATCCAACGATTTCCCTTTCGAAGCACCGGATGGTGCGAGCTTACCTTTTAATAGGCTGAGGTTGGATCGAACTTTTTCTCGATCGCCATCATTGTACCATCCGCATCTAGTTCGGTTCTTTTTCCCAATTTGTGCCATGTCATCTGTCTGGCCGTCTCTTCGACCATGAAAAGACGTTGAAGTCTTGGTACGATTGGCAGATATCGAAGAACACTAATGGGGATTTTGGTCTGATTCTTCTCACCCATGCCGTTGTCTACCACAATATATCTGGAAGAATTGCAAATGGGGCAATAGTTCAAGGCCGCATACTCAAGCCTAAATAAGGCACATCCATTCTCACAGGCATGTATCTTCTCATAGGGCATCTTAAGTACACGGAGGATTTTCTCTGACTGGTACAGGTTTGCAGGCAGTACATGGCCTTTGGGTAGAAAGCGTCCAAATATCGTCATCATCGCGTCGTAGCATTCTCTGCCTAGGTTGAATTGAGCCTTCAGAGCCATTACTTGCGCGATGGCATCCAGCTGACAAAGCTCAGTCTGCTCGTGAAGAGGACGTTTTGAAGAGTCCAGCATTTCATAGAAGGCCTTTGCAGATTCCTCCATCTCATCGTCCGAATCCCGAGCATCATCAAAGTCTTGCACCATGTCTTCAATCCCGATACCATGCTCGTCGGTGCGACGACGAATCACCTCAGCTCTGGCACGTTGGTCAGACTCACCATGAAAAGTCCACACCGTATAATTAGGTGTAAAACGCCACTTCTGCAAGTGTTTACCCATTTCAAACTCTGTCTGCTTTTTCCAGTTGTTGCAGTTGGGACAGGGGCACCATGTTTTTTGCTGGCCATTTGCAAATGCGGCTCTCACAAACCCCCTGGTTTTTGTTAACCATTCATGGGTCATGTCTTTCTGACTAGGGTGACCAGTGTACATCCAAGCACGATCACTCATGTTGCCTAGCTACCTATGGGGGCACAAGAAATAAATACATAATTCATCATCTATATTCATACGCTAATCAAGTTTGTCAGTTTTATTACGTCCATGCAACCTACACGCTA
Source organism: Hordeum vulgare subsp. vulgare (assembly GCF_904849725.1). Classification (NCBI taxonomy): domain Eukaryota; kingdom Viridiplantae; phylum Streptophyta; class Magnoliopsida; order Poales; family Poaceae; genus Hordeum; species Hordeum vulgare. Next base: position 233,004,632 of record NC_058520.1, on the reverse strand, counting down.
ATAGGTAAAGATAGGTCCTAATCCCACCCGAGTATGTGTAGACTGGGTTCGTTTTCCCATGCTCTGCTCCAGATGCGACGCAGAATTTTGGCAGCACCTCCCCGCTGTTCTCCTGATACACGTCTCGGCAATAAGCAGAGAGGATGTGTACCCGGAGAACAACAGGGGAGGCACTGACGAAATTCCGCATCGGATCCGGAGCACAGCATACGGGAAAACAAACCCAATCTACACATACTCGGGCTGTCCATGGATAATGTTGGACAATTCGAAAGGATGGCGGTTATAAATATGCAAAGAAATGCATATTTATAGATGTCGCCCTTTCGAACGGGAGACGCATACTGGTCACGCATACTCATGATTGAAGAAACCTATAGCTAGCAAGTTTCATCGGCACGAAGACCGGGACAGAGCAAATTAAGGGGGTAGGAGGAGAAGTCATTTGTGCTCACCAACAAACGCAAAGGCGGAGCTCGTCCAACGCACGTGGAGGTCGTCGAACAACTGCACATTGAAATTCACCCGATCAACACAAATACGATGTTTTTATAATTAACATGATCGGAAAATATGTGACCTAACTAATAATTTACAAAACTATGACCCCGTGGGCCTCTGGAAGGCCGAAAAGCACCTTCTCGTTCAAAAGAAGGCAGAAGAGGTGTCGGGGGTCGGGGCTTAGTGGCGTCGGGAGTCAGTGCCATCGAGGGTTGGTGGCATCGGGGGTCGGGGGGTTAGTGGCGTCGGTTGTGGGTGGTCAGTGGTGTCAGGGGTCCACGGTCAGTTGCGTCGGGGGTCCAGGGTCAGTGACATCGGGTGTCAGTGGCGTCGGGGGTCGGGGGTTGGTGGCGTCGAGCGTCGGGGGTCGGGAGTCGTGGGCCGAGGGTCTGGGTCGGGGGCAGTGGCGTCGGGGGTCGAGGGTTAGTGGCGTCGGGGGTCAGTGGCGTCGGGGGTCGGGGGTCGGGGGTCAGTGGCGTCGGAGGTCGATGGTCGGGGGTCAGGGGTCGGGGGTCGAGGGTCAGTTTCGGGGTGCCGGGGTTCCCTTTTCCTCTTCTTTCTTCTTCTCCTCTCTCTTCTTCTTCTTCTTCTTCTTCTTCTTCTTCTTCTTCTTCTTCTTCTTCTTCTTCTTCTTTTTTCTCCTCCTACTCCCCCACCTCTTTTTCTCCTTCTATTCTTCTTCTTCTTCTTCTTCTTCTTCTTCTTCTTTCTCCTCCTCTTTCTCCTCCTCCTCCTCTCCTGTTCTTGTTCTTCTTATTCTTCTTCTTCTTCTTCTTCTTCTTTTTTCTCCTCCTCCTCCTCCTCTTCTTCTTCTTCTTCTTCTTCTTCTTCTTCTCCTGCTTTTTTTCCTTCTGCTTTTTTTCTTCTAACCTAACTAACTAACCTAATTAGCCTAATAATCTAACCAAATAAACTAACTAAATTACCCTATATATAATAAAAAACTAACCTAATAAACTAACTAAAGTAATTAACTTTTTTAAAAAGAAAAACAGGAAAAACTCACCGGCAGGGGGCGGCGGCAGGGGGCGGCGGCGGCAGGGGGCGCGCGGCTGGGGGCTCGCCACAGGGGGCGTCGGCGGCAGGGGGCGGCGACGGCAGGGGGCGCAATGCAGGTGGCGCGCAGCAGGGGGCGGCGACGGCAGGGGGCGCAATGCAGGTGGCGCGGGCGCGCGGCAGGGGCGGCGACAAGGGGCGGCGGCGGCAGGGGGCGCGCCCAGGGGAGGTGCTCACATGGGGGTGGGTCGCCGCGGGGAGGTGCCCTCGCGGGGAGGGGATCCCACGGGGAGGGGGTCGCCGGGGGGGGGGGGGGTGGGCTCGCCGGGGGGGGGGGGGTGCGCTCGCCGCCGGGAGGGGATCTCGCGGGGAGGGGGTCGCCGCCGTGGAGAGAGAGAGTGGTCGGGGTGAGAGAGATAGAGAGACAGTGAGCGAGGGGGGGGTAACGTCCATTATAGGGCTGCCCCTTTGCCGTCCGCCCCCCGACGGCAAAGGGCCGTATGGCAGACGGCAAAGGCCCGCGGACGGCAAAGGCCCCCGGATTTCGGACACGGCAGGCATGGGACCCACGCGTCCCCTTTGCCGTCTGCCCTGGCGCTGTTTGCCGTCTGCTGGCAGACGGCAAAGGACCCACACATGGCAAATAGTATTTTTTCCATGTGTCAGTTCTTTGCCGTCTGTATTGTGTCAACTAATGGCAAAGAGGTTCTTTGCCGTCAGCCAGCAGACGGTAAAGAACTGGCTGACGGCAAATTTCTCGATTCCAGTAGTGTAAGTATTTCCCTGAGTTATGAAACCAAGCTTTATCGAACCAGTAGGAATATCAACCACAACCGTGTTCAGTGGCTGCCCACAAAAGAACAAACAACTTGCACCCAACGTGGGCAAGATTGCTGTGAATCCTCTTGTCCTGTTATTTGCAAGCAAGTGAGGTGCGTAGATAATCGTAGATAGCAATATAAAAAAAATGGCGGCAAGGTAATGAAGGTTTTATCAATACGTTGTGAATAGACCCGGGGGAGAAAGCTTTCCATAATGACAACTCTCATTAAGAATAGCATACGGTGGGTAAACAAATTACTGTTGGGCAATTGATAGAAAATCAGATAGTTATGTGATATTCATGGCAATGATAAGGTGTATATAGGCATCACGTCTATAAAAGAATTAGCCGACTCCTGCCTGCACCTATTAGTATTACTCCACTCGCCGACCTATATCCAGCATGCATCTAGATGATAAAGTAAAACAGAGTAATGCATGTAGAACAATGACATGACGTTGACAAAGTAAACTGAAGCGATATGAATAAACCCATCGTTTTATCCTCAGTAGCAGCAATACAAAGATGCACCTTGTCCCTTCTATCACTGGAATAGAGAATCTCGCCAGGTTGAACCTACCACAACGCAGCTCTCTGACTGATGAAATATTGATCTAGTTGGCCAAACTATTTCAATAGATTAGTGATAAATTACGAAGCTATCATTATAATGCACACAGGAATCATAAGCATTCAGAGGAGACTCAAATATTTATCGTGAATAAGCTGAACATAAACCCACAATTCATCGGATCCCAACAAATGCACCGCACAAAATGAATTACATCATATGGATCAAAGCGAAGATGTAATGATCATTCTATTGAAGATCAAAGAGATATAGAGAGAAATTTCCATCTAGGTATTGCTATGGACCCATAGGTCCATGGTGAACTACTCACACATCATCGTGAGGGAAGCAAGGTTGATGAAGAGGCCCTCCGGGATCGATCCCCCTCCGACAGACTGCTAGAATAAAGCTCCAGATGTCCTCCCATTGAAACAAAGACTTGTGGCAGTGTAAAAACTGTTTCGGGACTTCCTAAGGTTTTTTATGATAGATGAGAATTTATAAGACAAAGAACGGAGTTGGGAGGGCCACGAGGGAGGCAGAAACCATCTAGTCGCCCCTCAGTCCGTGTCGTGTTGGCTTGTTGGCCCCTCGTGAGTCCTCCAGCCTTCTTCCGATGCTCGTACGTCTTCTTTTCGTCCATAAAAATCACCAACAAATTTCCGGGGAATTGGACTTCATTTTTATGGAAAACCTGAAAAGTAAAAAACATGCGGAAAACAACAACTTGCACTAGGCACTAGGTCAATAGGATAGTGCTAAAAAATAATATAAATTGTTAAATAAATACCCCAAAAAGTATTATACAATGATAATATATCAACAAGGAACAATAAAAAATTATGGATATGTTGGACACGTATCAAGCATCCCCACACGTAATTCCAACTAGTCGTCGAGTTGGTCAATGATAAAAACAGAATTTTTTATGTGACATGTTATCCATGATGTAACATTATGCTTGTATGCTCATTGAGAAACGACGAATTAACAAATATTAACACGACAATACATACAGGTATAAGAAGTAAATCATTAATTTTTCGAAGTATAAGATCCTCAAAGATTGTTTTACCCCCATCCATCTTTATTATATTAGCAAGGAATGGCTCCATCTTCACCATATTAATACAAATGTCAAGCACCACGGTGTCCAAGTCAGGCAATTGTATCGTATTTTTTTCAATATGCATCAAATTTTTGCGTGAACCATTGGACATAGCATAAAGGTGTAATAGTATATGGTGGTAGGTTTTTAAAGGGGTAACAGTGGAGAAGATAGTCTCATATGAACTAGGCCTACCAAGGAGCTATGGAGATGTCCGTTAGTGGATATCGACGCAGGAGTAGGGATTGCCATGCAAATGACGCACAAGAGCTATAGGTGTATGAAAGCTCTGCTGATCCTAAGTGGGGTGTGCATCCAACTTGCTTGTTCATGAAGATCTTGGGCATTTGAGGAAGCCCGTCAATAGAATATACAAGCTAAGTTAGTGATTCCCACTAGCATATGAATGATATACCATGAGACTCTCTATATGAAGAATAAGGTGCCACTTTGAGGCACAAGTCTGGTAAAGGATAGTAGCAAAGTCCCTTCTCTATTTTCTCTCATTCATTTCTTTATGGTGGGCTCATTTGTCCTCCCCCGTTTTTATTTCCTCACTAGCACAATGCTCTAATAATGATCATCATCACACTTTTATTTACTTGCAACTCAATATGAAAACGGATAGGTCGATATGACTATGACTGAATGCCTATGTCAGTGTACCAGGATATGCAAAGATCTAGCATGACAAGTATAAAAAATATGATGAACTGTGGCTTTAATGCAAATACTATGTCATCTCTATATGATCATGCAAAGCATTATGATGATAAATGAACTAGTCATGTGAAGTGATTATGGCATTTGCTTGGGAATATTTCTCGGCATGGCTACGGAAATGCCAATATAGGTAGCTATGGTGGCTATTTTGAGGAGGATATAAAAAGGTTTATGTGCAATAGAACGTGTCATGTCACGGGGTTTGGATGCACCGGCGAGAGTTGCACTGATTCTCAAGGTGAGAACATGCGATGCACGGTACCAAACAGGATAAAAAATATGAGGAGGTGAGATTGCGTATGTCCATGTTGTCAGATTAGTCATGAAAAATTCATACACTTATTGCAAAGTTTTATTACTTTAATCACAAATGAAAGTACCACTCGCATGCCCTGAGGGAAAGGGTTGCTAGGAATTAACCATCGCACAACTCTGACTCAAAACCTCACTAGGATATGAACGGGGAATAGAAATACTCACACATAGTGAGCATGACTTTTTATTTCTTTAGATGAACAAGAAGTTTAACATCTCTTAATATTGACACCTATCTGAATTAATAATAATGCACTCACACATTTTTCTTATCCCCACATCAATATCATTAACCCATAATTTCTCTATGTGTGCTACATGATGGTTTTTATTATCACTCATTGAACACTCATTATTTATTATCTAGTTTTATGAGCCATGCAAATTACCGTCATAATATTTTTATAAAATCTACATGCCACCGTTCTCAAAAATATATAAGTGAAGTACTAGAGCATCTTCTAACCTCGGAAAATATTAGTGCAACACAGTGAGAATTCTAACAAATTGTGATGATTTTGTATCTCTCTCAAACATGTGTCCAGCAAACAATAATTGTGGTAAACTTAAAGTGAAAGAAAACAAAACCAAACGACAATCCAAGAAAAACTCATATCATGTGATGAATAAAAATATAGCTCCAAGTAACATATCGATAGATTGACACGAAGAGAGGGGAATCCTTCTCGGGAACCCCTAAGCTTAGATGCTTGAGTATTCCTAGAATATTACCTCGGGGTGCCTTGGTAATCCCCAAGCTTAGTATTTTCTGCTCCTGAATCTACTATCTATCTGAACAAACCCCAAAACTTGAAAGCTTGAACCATATAAAACTCAACAAAACTTCATGGGATCCGTGAGTATAAGCAACATATCAAATACTTTCAGGTTCTGTTACAAGTTGATTATTATTTTAATTTAGCATAGGGTACTATATATTAACTCCTCCATTGCTTATTCCCCCCAGTACAATCCATAGCATCATCAAAACAAGCAAACTACACATGCAAAAACAGAATCTGATTGAAACAGAACATCATGTAGCATTCCATAATGAACCTATACTTCTCTAACTCGAAAATTTCTGAAAAACTAGGATGACCTGAGTAATTTGTATAGCAATATTTGTGAAATATCCATATTGAAAATACATTCTAGTAAAATCAGAGAAATTCTGCAGTAGATGTCAAAGTTTTTGTTTTTGCACCATATGAATTCTACTCATCATGCAAATTATCCTAAAGGTCTTACGTAGCACAAACACTAATTAAAACATAAAACCAAAATCATTACAGATGCAGTAATAAAGTCATCATAAACTAACAGAATGTAAAAAGCAAAAATAAACATACTATTGGGTTGCCTCCCAGCAAGCGGTATTGTTTTATGCCCTTTGCTAGGCATATTGCATAGTTTCAAGTGTGGTCATCTTTGTAAGAATTAACCATCATGCTATAGTCATATTCAAATTTTTTCAGCAGCAAGCTTTCTGACAGCTATGAAAAAAATAACTGAATGGACTAAATAGCACAACATTTGGATCCAAATGGTATACTTCGGGAAGAACATGAGGCTCTTCCTTGGGTTTTTCATTAGTGATAGTTAATTCCTTAATTTTGATTGAAGGTAATAATCAAATCCAAGTTTTGGTATAGCAAATTGATTACTGTGTTTAGAAATTTTATCAGCTATGACATTAAGGAGTACCTTCTTTCTAAGATTGTCATCATAAGCAACATAGTTCGTGGATCTTTATTTTCTTATTTCTTATAACTCATAAAGAATTCCCTATATTGGTGGGAACTATTTATTAACCCTGTAATGATAAAATATCCCTAGTTTCTTGTATTATATTACTAAATTCTTAACTAAGAAACATAGTAGCTAGATGTTTAGTGGAAGCTCCATGGAGATTAGAGAATTCAAGGGACAACCATTGTATAAAAGGATGCATGTGCACAAATTGTCTCTCCAATTGTGCTATAAGTAAAGATATTGCATTCACATAACTTGTAGTTCTAGAAACTATAGAACCTCCTATCAAAGGTAATGATCTCGCACAAGTGAAAATATCTTGGATCACACTCTTTCCAATAATATTATTACTTCCTATCCGGAGTGTGTCAGTTTGCATAATAGGTTCCACCTTAGGAGGGTCAGTATTGTCAAGATTCTCAAGCTTTTCATTAGCAACTTCATCAAAAAAAAAAGCATTCTCATATCAAGGTTGACTTTCCAAATCAAGGGTTTGTGCACTAGAGGCGGAAGCATCACTAATTTGAAACTGAGACATGATAGCAACTTTCAAGCAAACTAGACGGCATATATGTAGTCAATTGACAAGCTAAGAAAGCAAAGATAAATATTATTTATTTTTATTTTTTATGAGACAAACTAAATATATTAGAAAATAAAAACAGGAAAAAGTGAATGAAATTTTGTGTGGACTTACTTGGTAGTTGGAGATATTCCCCGGCAACTACGCCAGAAATACTTCCAGATACTTGTCATATGCGTTGGGTTTTCCGTGAAGAGGAAAAAGTTATCATAGCGTAATTTGGGTAAGTATTTCCCATAGTTATCAAACCAAGTTTTATCAAACCAATAGGAATATCAACCACAAGCATCTTCAGCGGCTCCGCACAAAAGAACAAACAAATTGCACCCAACGTGGGCAAGAGGGTTGTCAATCCTCTTGTCTTTTTATTTACAAGCAAGTGAGGTGTGTAGATAATCATAGATAGCAAGATCAAATAGAAACAAGTACATGTCAGAAAGGTAATGAAGGTTTTATTAATATTTTGTGAATAAACCCGGGGGCCATAGCTTTCCCTTATCGCATCTCTCGTGAAAAATAACATAAGGTGGGTAAACAAATTACTGTTGGGCAATTGATAGAAACGTAGATAGTTAAGAAATATTGACGACAATGATCATGTGTATATAGGCATCACATCCATAAAGAAATAGGCCAACTTTTGTGTGGACCTATTACTATTACGCAACTCATCGAATGCTATCCAGCATGCATGTAGAGCATTAAGTAAAACAGAGTTATGCGTGGAGAACGATTCCATGATGTAGACAAAGTAAACTAAAGCAATATGAATAAACCCCATCATTTAATCCTTATAACAGAAACATAGATACACATTTTGTCCCCTTCTGTCACTGGGATATAGAGATTCACCAGCTTGAACCTACCACAACGCAACTCTCTCACTCAAGAATATCGATCTAGTCGGCCAAACTATTTTAATAGATTAGAGAGAATTACGAAGCTTTCATAATGTTGCACATAATAATCATATAAGTTTTCACAGGAGACTCAAAGATTTATCATGAATAATCGGAACATACAACCACAATTCATCCAATCCCGACATAAGCACCACACAAAAGGAATTATATCATGTGGATCAAAGCAAAGATGCAATGACCATTGTATTAAAGATCAAAAAGAGAGAGATTGACATCTAACTATTGACTATGGACCCGTAGGTCTATGGTGAACTGCTCACACATTATAGTGAGGGAAGCAACATTGATGAAGATGCTCTCTGGGATCAATTCCCCCTCCAGCAGGGTGCCGGGATGGAGCTCGAGATGGTCTCCCGTCAGAACAAAGACATCGGCGGCGTAAAAAGTCTTTCAGGACTCTGTGTGGTGTTTTTAGGGTAGATGAGAATTTATAAGCCAAAGAACAGAGTCGGGAGGGCCATGAGGGAGGCACAAGCCATCAAGGCGCACCCCCAGGATGCGCCGTATTGGTTTGTGGGCCCCTCGTGATGCCTCGAGGCTTCTTTCGATGATAGTTGGTCTTCTTTTGGTCCAGAAAAATCAACCAAAAGTCCGAGGGCAATTGGACTTCGTTTGGTATGGAAAACCTGGAAAGTGAAGAACACGTAGAAAACAACAACTGGCACTGGGCGCTTGGTCAATAGGTTAGTGCTCAAAATAACATAAATTGGTGAACAAATATCCCAAATGTATTCTAGAATGATAAAATGTTAACATGGAACAATAAAAAATTATAGATGCGTTGGAGGCGTATCAAGCATCCCCAAGCGTAATTCCTGCTTGTCCTCGAGTAGGTAAAAGATAAGAACAGATTTTTTTATGTGACATGCTATCCATGATGTTACCTTATGCGTGTGTGCTCACTTAGAAATGATGAATTAACAAATATTAACATATTAATACTTATAGGTATAAGAAATAAATATTAACATATTAATTTTTCAAAGTATACGATCCTCAAAGATTGTTTGACCCCCATCCATCTTTATCGTATTAGCAAGGCATGGCTCCATGTTCACCACATTAATACAAATGTCAAGCAGCACGGTGTCCAAGTCGGACAATCGGATCATACTTTTTCAATATGCTTCAACTTATTATTGTGCATGCAACGAATGGGCGTGAACCATTGGACATAGCATAAAGGTGCAATAGAATATGGTGGAAGGTTTCAAAGGTTTCAAAGTGGAGAAGATAGCCTCACATCAACTAGGCATACCAACGAGCTATGGAGATGCCCATCAATAGATATCGATGCAAGGAGTAGGGATTGCCATGAAATGGGGCACAAGAGCTATAAGTGTATGAAACCTCAGCTCAAGCTAAGTGGGGTGTGCATCCAACTTGCTTGCTCATGAAGACCTTGGGAATTTGAGGAAGCCCTTCATCAGAATATACAAGCCAAATTTATGAAAAAGTGATTCCTAATAGCATATGAATGATATAACATGAGACTCTCTATATGAAGAATAAGGTGCCACTTTGAGGCACAAGTATGGCAAACGGTAGTAGCAAAGTGGCTTCTCTCTTTTTCTTTCATTCATTTATTTGGTGGGCTCATTTGTCCTCCCCCATTTTTATTTTCTAAGTGGGACAATGGTCTAATAATGATGATCCTCACCCTTTTTTACATGCAACTCAATATGAAAACTGATAGGATGATATGACTCTGAATGAATACCTCTCAAAGTGTACTAGGATGTGCAAAGATCTAGCATGAAATTTATAAAAAATATAATGAACGGAGGCTTTGCCACAAATTCTATGTCAGTTCTATATGGTCATGCAAAGCACTATGATCAAAGTTGCGAGAATGGTGACTCAAGTCTTAGAATCATATGACCTTACGTTCCAAACTAGCCATTCCATTCTTTGAGTTTTCTTATAGAATCTTAGTTTCTACAATCCGGATATTTATGATTTTACGATTCACGATCCTAACAATGGAGCTCCAATCCGATTCAGAATCTCGATTTTCACAACTTTGATTATGATCATGAACGAAACAGTCGTGTGAAGTGATGTTGGCATTTGCATTGCCATATATCTCGGGATGGCTATGCAAATGCCATGATAGGTAGGTATGGTGGCTATTTTGATAAGTATATAAAAAGTTTTATTTGCAATAGAGTAAGTTATGGCACGGTGTTTGGATGCACCAATGAGAGTTGCACCAATCCTCAAGGTGAGAACTGGTGATGCACGGTACCCAAGAGGCTAGCAAATATGAGGAGGTGAGATTGCATATGTACATGGTGTCACATTATTCGTAAAGATGTCACATACTTATTACAATTTTTTTTGAGTTTTATCACAAATCAAAGTACTACTCACATGCCCCGAGGGAGAGGTTTGGTAGGAATTAACCATCGCGCGACTCCGACCGAGAACAACACTAAGATTTCAACGAGGAATAGAAATGCTCACACATCACTACCACGGCTTTTTTATTTGTTAGATGAACAAGAAGTTTAGCATCTCTTAATATCGACACCTATCTAAATTAATAATGATGCACTCACACCTTTTTCATATCACCACATCAATATCATTAATCCACAATATCTCTATATGTGCTACGTGATGGTTTTTATTATCACTCTTTGAATACTCATTATTTTTTATCTAGTCTTATGACTGTCGGGACCCCGATCCTAAGCCATAGGAATCCAGCCTGTAACACATCGCATCCCTTTGCGGTCTCATGCACGGTTAATTGCACGGTTGCAGCCTTACCTTAGCCGGGACCATTTGCGTCTTTTGACTCATGTATGCGATAGTGTCGCTGGCAATCCAATGTCAAAGAACCCAGATCGACATGTCTAGTCATAAACCAAAGTGGCAGTACCACACAAGGACAGGCATACATGAGCCAACAAAGCAGGTGTCGGTCATCAGCGAATCTAGACGAGTCGTAGCAAGCTACAAGGACTCCATTACATAGCGTGACATTTCCCCAAAGGGGACAGACACAACAGCTAAGAAGGACACATGCCGGTCAACCAATGTGTCCGGAGCAGTAGCGAACTACCAAGGCTCGTTGGATCACAAAGGGCCATTTCCTTGTAAGGAGTGCTACTAAAGTTCACGATTAGGTAATCGAACCCCATACATATCAAGTACGACAGACGTACGCATGACGTACCGATATGTATAGATACATCGATGGCAGCACAACATAACCATAAACATACAAGCTTTATTTAAGAGGCTCGGAAGAGCCACACACATAATATTACACATTAAGGGTCTCACAGCCCATAATAGCAGTCATTCATTTACAAGCCAACGGAAGAGTTTAAACTGTCTGAGTACAGACAGGTCAACTAGAAGGCACATGGCCTGACCATACTACAGATCCAATGTAGGGCCAGATCCTAGCTGGGACACCAGCTACTCGTCGTCGTTGATGTCTACGAAGAACCCTCCATTAGGGTCATTAGCAACCTCTGCAACATTTATTAAGCAAACATGAGTACGGGGTACTCAGCAATACTTTAGGATAACTATCTACTCATGCAAAGTATCAATAAGGTATTGTGGGGTTTCATGCGGAAAGCCAGCATTTGACTCGTGGCTAGACAACTTGCATTTTTAAATAATTTTGACAACTTGATTTCTCGCACACGAGTCCACTAACACTACAACAATACACTATCGTGGAATCATTCTGTCTCCATACGGAAATGCCGTCCACGACACTCACACTTATCTTGGCAATTTTATGAGTAGCCATTGAAGTTATCTATGAACAACATATGTCTCCAAGTAGTCCATATCCGCGGACGTGGCTATTCGAATAGATCATAACCTTGCAGGGGCGTACTTCGTCACACACGCTCTCGCCACTTATCGCCATGTGCATGTCATGCACCTAGGCAACCTTCAAGCGGAAGCCTAGCGAGGGAGTCGGCCACGACCGTTAACCACACTAGTACATAGTCCAGGTTTATCGCATATCAGAGAGTAACCCGTACGGAAGTCCGGCCGAGGTTTCCGCCACGGCCTCAAACGATGTGCGCAGGGTTCCCAATCCCACCATCCGGGTGCCACTTGGTACATCGTGCCACTGCCTACCGCATCACGGCCCACCTCCCAGGTCAGCACCATGCACGGCCTCCAGCATGACTATAAACACCAGAAACTACTTGCAACTCCTGGACCGAGTACTAAGCGATTAATAGGCCGAGCAGGGTCATATTTCAGGGCCGAGCATTTGGTAGTATCTAGTCTTGGATTACATACACGGAACTCAGTTCCTATGGACAGTTCCAATGAAAAAACCCGCCATGTACTCCTACACAGCCTTTCACCGGTACCTTTACCAAGTCAGGTTCAACACACAACCTTTGCTTACCGAACACATTCTCACAATTCTGTTCATCTCCCAGATGACAGATCATACACAACTCTAAGCATAGCATGCATAGCAGGATAATACACATCATGGCTCAAGCAACTACCAGGTATGCTAGGTTGCAAGGTTCGACTATTTACTGTGACAAGGTTAGGTCATGCAAAGGAAGTGGGTTCAACTAACGTGGCAAAAGCAGTTGAAGCATTTGATCCTAATGCAATAAATAAGTGCAGGAGCAAGAACATGGGAATTATCGGGATGATCAAAAGGGTTGCTTGCCTTGTTGCTCAGAGGAGGGACAATATCCGTCACACGGATATTCGGTGGAATCCGGGGGTGCGGAGCCTACCGAAATGAATGGCAACAATCAATAACAATCATATGCAAACAAGATGATGCATGAGCATGGCATGAGAATGCAAGGTGAAAAACTATTATAGGCAACATGTATTAGGTTTGAAATTGATTGGAATCATATTCGGATATCAATTCAAACGAGGTATTTCCGGATACCTATTTAATTGATTCGACCTGATGCTCAGAACAACTTGATGTTAACATGCATGAAATGTCATGTTAAGGTACTATTTTGTAATTAGGACAGTGTGTGATCATGTCATTCATAATGAAATTTGAATATTTTCCAAATTCCATTTATAAAGTATTTATAAGAATTGGCTTATTCATTAATCGACATGTTTGGGTTCTGTAACTTTTTCGAACATGATTGAAAATAGCATATTCAGATTCCTTGAATTTTTTTGATACTTTTTCATATATAAATTATTTTCATTGGAGTTACAGATTAATTTCTATGATTTTTTGAAGTTTTAAACATTTCTGGAATTATTTTTATACTGGAAAATACTTTTACTGCATCAGCATGACATCAGAAGGTCCATCTGGCCATTGAAAGTTAAACCTGACCAGTGGGACCCATTGGTCAGTGTCTCTGGTCAGTTTTAGATTAAGATTAGACTTAATTAGCTGATTAATCTTACTGGCCCCACATGTCAGTGACTTATTAACTTATCTGATTTATTTTTATTATCTCTAATCTTGCGAGAGGCTGGCCCCACCAGTCAGGGGCTCAGGCCAGCCGAGATCCACCGGTGGTGAGGTCGTCCTCGCCGGCGGGGAGCTTCCGGCGAGCACCAGAACGTCGGGGGGGCTCGGAAATGACGCACAGAGGGCCAAACGCACGACTGAGACCATGGGAGGAACGGCCACTCGATGGCGCGCACGATGGGACAAGCCCCAGGGGCTGGGGTGGCCGGGATCAATGCCGGCGACGAGCTTGGCAGCCACCAAGTTCGGCCATCACCGAAGCCATCAAATACAGGGGCAAAACGCGCGGGGCTGGGCACTGAACGCATCTACATGATGTCCTGAGGCTGTTGGTGTCCTCAGACTGACCAACCCATCACCGGAGGGCTGCCGGCGACGAGCTGCAACGGCGGTCCTCGTCGGGCTCCGATGGAACTAAGCCTTGAGGAGGGGATCGATGGGGAGAGCTTAGGGGAAATGACCGCATGCTCACGGGGAGTGCAGTGGTGGCGCTAGTCTGCTCGGGGACGGCTTGGAGAGGGAGAAAGTCGGCGGCGATCTTCGGTGACTCGAGGAAGAAGACGATAGCTGCTCGTCGATTCACTGCATCTGGGCGTCGGGCTCGTGGCTAGGAAGCTTCAGGGGGTTGCGGTGGAGCTAATGCGCGGCTCAGAAGGAAGGGAGGTCGGCTAGAACGACGACGAGCTCGAGCTCTGCTCGGGCTCCAATGGCGGCAGAAGGGGGGAGGAGAGATCCAAGAGGAGGGGGAGAACTGGCGCTGGGAATGGATAGGGGCGGCCTCGGGGAGCTTATCCCCGGCCTTGCCAGCACGAGGCGGCCGCCCAGCAGGCCCACAGGTGTGTGGCCGCGCCGGAGAACGCGGCGGCCACCTCCTGCTCCTACTAGCGTGGGGAAGGAGACGACTAAGGAAGATGGGCTGGGCCGGCTAGGCGACAGGTAAGAGTTTTCCATTTTCTTTCTGTTTTTGTTTCTGTTTTGCTATTTCACTGCTTTTCTATTTATTTCAACTCCCAAATAAATTTTAAAAACTAAGTTGAGCACCCTATAATATTTTTTGGAATAATTCCAACCATTCCTAAAGTTTGCAACATTTTTGAAAGTTTAAAGTTTCTGTTTTCAAATTTAAAATTTGAAACCACTAGCTTTTTGCATTAATTTAAAATGCTTAAAGTGTCAAGAAAAATGTTTTCTTCATTGCTCATTTACTTTCATGATTTATCAGAAAGTTTGAACTTTTCTTGAGGCCATTTTGGATTCATTGATTTTAATTAGTTTGAGATTTCCTTTATTTAAAGTAGTGGCTAGGGTTTTGAGTTTTTCCTTTGCCACTTTCTTGTTCTTGTTGAAAATTCTTAGATGCAAATGCAAAGAATACATGAGCACAAGACTAACTTGCTTAAGGTGTCAGGGATGTGACAATGACCCATGCACATTACTGTCACTATTTGCTCATCTCTCAAAGAAATATAAGTGAAGAACGAGAGCATAAAATTTTGATAAAAGCTACATGCCAGGTGGCTCAAAAAGATATAAGTGAAGTACTACAACAACTTCTAATCTAAAAAGATATAAATGAAGCACATATAGTACTATAACAAATTGTGATGATGTGGTATCTCTCTCAAATAGGTGTGTTCAGCAAACAATGATTGTGGTAAACTAAAAGTAAAAGAAAAAATAAAATGACGCTTGAAGTGAAGCTCATATCATGTGATGAATAAAAATATAGCTCCTAGTAACATACTAATGGATAGAGATGAAAACTGGGGATGCCTTCCAGAATATTACCTTGTGATGCCTTTGGAATCCCCAAGCTTAGTCTTTTGTTTCTTCTCAATCCTTTATCCACTGGGACAATACCCAAAACATGAAAACTCAATAATACTTTGTGCGATGTGTTAGTATAAGCAACATATCAAATACTTTCATGTGTTGTTACATGTATATACTTATTAGATTTTAGTATAGGGTACAGTATATTAACTCATCCATGGCTTATACCCCCCGATAAAATCCATGGCATCATCAAAACAAGAAAACTACGCATGAAATAAACAGAATCTAAATGAAAGAGAAGAGTTTGTAGTAATCTGTAATGAACCTATACTTCTGTAAATCCAAAAAATATGAACAATTAGGAAGACCTGAGGAATTTCTACATAAATACTATGTAAAATATTATAATTTATCTAGTAAAATCAGAGAAATTCTGTATTGGACATCATAGTTTTTGTTTTTTGCACCGTATCAATTCTACGCATCATTCAAATCATCCTAAAGGCTTTACTTGTCACAGACACTAATTAAAACGTAAAAACACAATAATTACACATGAAATATTATGTTATCACAAACTAACAAAAAATAACAAAATAAAAATAAACATATTATTGAGTGGCCTCCCAACAAGCGCCATTGTTTTACGCCCCTATCTAGGCATATTCCAAAGCTTCGAGTGTGGTCATCTTCGTAAGAATGACCCATCATGCTGTAATCGTATTCTCTTCTTTCAGAATCAAGATTTCGGATAGGTAAACAAAAATAATAGAAGGGACTAAATAGCACAACATTAGTATCCAAAAGGTCTACTTTGGGAGGAACATGGGTCTCTTCCTTGGGTTTCTCATAAGTCATACTTAGTTTTTCATTTTATAAATTCCTATGGAGGTACTTCCCTTTTTTTTGAAGATCATAATCCAATCCAAGTTTTGGTTTGGAAAATTGATCATTGTGTTCCAGAATCTTAACAACTAGGACATTAAGCGGTACCTTTTTTCTAACATTCTCATCATGAGCAATATATTCCATGGATCTTATTTTTCTTATTTCTTCTAACTCATAAAGAATTCCGTCCATGGGTGGGCACTCACTATTAACCCTATAATGAGAAAATATATCCCTAGCATCTTGTACGGTATTAAAAAATTCTTAACAAAGGAATATAGTAGCTAGATGTTTAGTGGAAGCTTCATGGCTATTAGGGAATTCTAGGAACAACCATTGTATAAAAGGATTCATGTGCACAAATTGTCTCTTCAATTGTGTTATAAGCAAAGATATTCCATCCGCATAACTTGTAGTTCTAGCAACAATAGAACCTCCAATCAAAGTTAATGATCCTACACAAGTGAAAAAATCTTCGATCACAATCGTTCCAATAATATTACCACTTCCTATGCGGAGTGTCTTAGTTTGCATAATAGGTTCCAACTTAGTGTTGGGGAACGTTGCATGGGAAACAAAAAATTTCCTACGCGCACGAAGACCTATCATGGTGATGTCCATCTACGAGAGGGGATGAGTGATCTACGTACCCTTGTAGATCGTACATTAGAAGCGTTAGAGAACGCGGTTGATGTAGTGGAACGTCCTCACGTCCCTCGATCCGCCCCGCGAACAATCCTGCGATCAGTCCCACGATCTAGTACCGAACGGACGGCACCTCCGCGTTCAGCACACGTACAGCTTGACGATGATCTCGGCCTTCTTGATCCAGCAAGAGAGACGGAGAGGTAGAAGAGTTCTCCGGCAGCGTGACGGCGCTCCGGAGGTTGGTGATGATCTTGTCTCAGCAGGGCTCCGCCCGAGCTTCGCAGAAACACGATCTAGAGGAAAAACTATGGAGGTATGTGGTCGGGCAGCCGTGAGAAAGTCGTCTCAAATCTGCCCTAAAAGCCCCATATATATAGGAGGAGGGAGGGGGACCTTGCCTTGGGGTCCAAGGGACTCCCAAGTGGTCGGCCGAGCCAAGGGGGGGAGGACTCCCCCCCCAAACTGAGTTGGACTTGGTTTGGTGGGAGGAGTCCCCCTCCCTTCCCACTTCTTCCCTCTTTTTTTTCTTTTCCTTTGATTTTCTTATCTTGGCGCATAGGCCTCCTTGGGGCTGTCTCACCAGCCCACTAAGGGTTGGTGTGTCCCCCAAAAGCCTATGGGCTTCCCCGGAGTGGGTTGCCCCCCTCCGGTGAACTCCCGGAACCCATTCGTCATTCCCGGTACATTCCCAGTAACTCCGAAAACCTTCCGGTAAACAAATGAGGTCATCCTATATATCAATCTTCGTTTCCGGACCATTCCGGAAACCCTCGTGACGTCCGTGATCTCATCCGGGACTCCGGACAACATTCGGTAACCAACCATATAACTCAAATACGCATAAAACAACGTCAAACCTTAAGTGTGCAGACCCTGCGGGTTCGAGAACTATGTAGACATGACCCGAGAGACTCCTCGGTCAATATCCAACAGTGGGACCTGGATGCCCATATTGGATCCTACATATTCTACGAAGATCCTTATCGTTTGAACCTCAGTGCCAAGGATTCGTATAATCCCGTATGTCATTCCCTTTGTCCTTCGGTATGTTACTTGGCCGAGATTCGATCGTCGGTATCCGCATACCTATTTCAATCTCGTTTACCGGCAAGTCTCTTTACTCGTTCCGTAATACAAGATCCCGTAACTTACACTAAGTCACATTGCTTGCAAGGCTTGTGTGTGATGTTGTATTACCGAGTGGGCCCCGAGATACCTCTCCGTCACACGGAGTGACAAATCCCAGTCTTGATCCATACTAACTCAACTAACACCTTCGGAGAAACCTGTAGAGCATCTTTATAGTCACCCAGTTACGTTGCGACGTTTGATACACACAAAGTATTCCTCCGGTGTCAGTGAGTTATATGATCTCATGGTCATAGGAATAAATACTTGACACGCAGAAAACAGTAGCAACAAAATGAAACGATCAACATGCTACGTCTATTAGTTTGGGTCTAGTCCATCACGTGATTCTCCTAATGACGTGATCCAGTTATCAAGCAACAACACTTTGTTCATAATAAGAAGACACTGATTATCATCGATCAACTGGCTAGCCAACTAGAGTCATGCTAGGGACGGTGTTTTGTCTATGTATCCACACATGTAAAAGAGTCTTCATTCAATACAATTATAGCATGGATAATAAACCATTATCTTGATACAGGAATTATAATAATAACTATACATTTATTATTGCCTCTAGGGCATAATTCCAACACTCTGCCACTTGCACTAGAGTCAATAATCTAGCCCTCACATCACCATGTGAATTACATTGTAATAAATCTAACACCCATACAGTTCTGGTGTCGATCATGTTTTGGCCGTGGAAGAGGTTTAGTCAGCGGGTCTGCTACATTCAGATCCGTGTGCACTGTGCATATATTTACGTCCTCCTCCTCGACGTAGTCGCGGATGAGGTTGAAGCGTCGTTTGATGTGTCTGGTCTTCTTGTGAAACCTTGGTTCCTTTGCTAAGGCAATGGCACCAGTGTTGTCACAGAACAAGGTTATTGGATCCAGTGCACTTGGCACTACTCCAAGATCCGTCATGAACTGCTTCATCCAGACACCCTCCTTAGCCGCCTCCGAGGCAGCCATGTACTCCGCTTCACATGTAGAATCTGCTACGACGCTTTGCTTGGAACTGCACCAGCTTACTGCACCCCCATTAAGAATAAATACGTATCCGGTTTGCGACTTAGAGTCGTCCGGATCTGTGTCAAAGCTTGCATCGACGTAACCTTTTACGGCGAGCTCTTCGTCACCTCCATACACGAGAAACATCTCCTTAGTCCTTTTCAGGTACTTCAGGATATTCTTGACCGCCGTCCAGTGATCCACTCCTGGATTACTCTGGAACCTACCTGCCATACTTATGGCCAGGCTAACATCCGGTCTAGTGCACAGAATCGCATACATGATAGAGCCTATGGCTGAAGCATAGGGGACGGAGCGCATATGCTCTCTATCTTCATCAGTTGCTGGGCACTGAGTCTTACTCAATCTCGTACCTTGTAACACTGGCAAGAACCCTTTCTTGGACTGTTCCATTTTGAACCTCTTCAAAACTTTATCAAGGTATGTGCTTTGTGAAAGTCCTATCAGGCGTTTTGATCTATCCCTATAGATCTTAATGCCTAGAATGTAAGCAGCTTCTCCTAGGTCCTTCATAGAGAAACTTTTATTCAAGTAACCTTTTATGCTCTCCAAAAGCTCTACGTTGTTTCCAATCAGTAATATGTCATCCGCATATAATATTAGAAACGCCACAGAGCTCCCACTCACTTTCTTGTAAATACAAGATTCTCCAACCACTTGTATAAACCCAAATGCTTTGATCACCTCATCAAAGCGCTTGTTCCAACTCCGAGATGCTTGCACCAGTCCATAAATGGATCGCTGGAGCTTGCACACCTTGTCAGCATTTTTAGGATCGACAAAACCTTCGGGTTGCATCATATACAACTCTTCCTTAAGGAAACCGTTAAGGAACGCCGTTTTGACATCCATCTGCCAGATTTCATAATCGAAAAATGCAGCTATTGCTAACATGATTCTGACGGACTTA
Source organism: Hordeum vulgare subsp. vulgare (assembly GCF_904849725.1). NCBI lineage: Eukaryota > Viridiplantae > Streptophyta > Magnoliopsida > Poales > Poaceae > Hordeum > Hordeum vulgare. Next base: position 232,984,480 of record NC_058520.1, on the reverse strand, counting down.
AGCATCGCTACGGTGAGAAGGTCTCATCGTAGTCAACTCCTGGAACTTGTGAAAAACCCTTTGCCACAAGTCGAGCTTTATAAACGGTCACATTACCGTCAGCGTCCGTCTTCTTCTTAAAGATCCATTTGTTCTGAATAGCCTTGCGGCCTTGAGGTAGTATCTCCAAAGTCCACACTTTGTTCTCATACATGGATCCTATCTCGGATTTCATGGCTTCTAGCCATTTGTTGGAATCTGGGCCCACCATTGCTTCTTCATAATTTGCAGGTTCATTGTTGTCTAACATGATTGACAAGACGGGATTACCGTACCACTCTGGAGCAGCGCGTGATCTCGTCGACCTGCGTGGTTCAACAGAAACTTGAACTGGAGTTTCATGATCATCATCATTAACTTCCTCCTCAACCGGCGTCGCAACGACAGAGGTTTCCCCTTGCCCTGCGCCACCATCCAGAGGGATGAGAGGTTCGACAACCTCGTCAAGTTCTATCTTCCTCCCACTCAATTCTCTCGAGAGAAACTCCTTCTCGAGAAAAGTTCCGTTTTTAGCCACAAACACTTTGCCCTCGGATTTGAGATAGAAGGTGTACCCAACTGTCTCCTTTGGGTAACCTATGAAGACACACTTTTCCGCTTTGGGTTCCAGCTTTTCAGGCTGAAGCTTTTTGACATAAGCATCACATCCCCAAACTTTAAGAAACGACAACTTTGGTCTTTTGCCATACCACAGTTCGTATGGTGTCGTCTCAACGGATTTTGATGGTGCCCTACTTAATGTGAATGCAGCTGTTTCTAATGCATAACCCCAAAATGATAACGGCAAATCAGTAAGAGACATCATAGATCGCACCATCTCTAACAAAGTATGATTAAGACGTTCGGACACACCATTACGCTGTGGTGTTCCAGGCGGTGTTAACTGCGAAACAATTCCACATTGTCTTAAGTGAGCACCAAACTCGAAACTCAGATATTCACCCCCACGATCAGACCGTAGGAACTTGATCATCTTGTTACGATGATTTTCTATTTCACTCTGAAATTGCTTGAACTTTTCAAATGTTTCAGACTTGTGCTTCATCAAGTAGACATAACCATATCTACTTAAATCGTCAGTGAAGGTGAGAAAATAACGATATCCGCCGCGTGCCTCCACGCTCATCGGACCACACACATCGGTATGTATGATTTCCAACAAGTCACTTGCACGCTCCATTGTTCCGGAGAACGGAGTTTTAGTCATCTTGCCCATGAGGCATGGTTCGCACGTGTCAAGTGAATCAAAGTCAAGTGACTCCAAAAGTCCATCAGCATGGAGTTTCTTCATGCGCTTTACACCAATATGATCCAAGCGGCAGTGCCACAAAAACATGGCGCTATCATTGTCTACTCTAACTCTTTTGGTCTCAATGTTATGTATATGCGTATCGCTATCGAGATTCAATATGAACAATCCTCTCACATTCGGTGCATGACCATAAAAGATATTACTCATAGAAATAGAACGACCATTATTCTCGGACTTAAAAGAGTAACCGTCTCGCAATAAACAAGATCCAGATATAATGTTCATGCTCAACACAGGCACTAAATAACAATGATTTAAGTTCATCACTAATCCCGATGGTAGTTGAAGTGACACGGTGCCGACGGCGATTGCATCAACCTTGGAACCGTTTCCTACGCGCATCGTCACTTCGTCTTTCGCCAGCCTTCGTCTATTCCGCAGTTCCTCCTTCGAGTTGCAAATGTGAGCAACAGAACCGGTATCGAATACCCAGGCACTACTACGAGAGCCGGTTAAGTACACATCAATAACATGTATATCAAATATACCTGATTTTTCTTTGCCCGCCTTCTTATCTGCCAGATACTTGGGGCAATTGCGCTTCCAGTGACCCATACCCTTGCAATAGAAGCACTCTGTTTCAGGCTTAGGTCCAGCCTTGGGTTTCTTCGGCGGATTGGCAACAGGCTTGCCGCTCTTCTTCGAATTGCCCTTCTTGCCTTTGCCGTTTCTCTTGAAACTAGTGGTCTTGCTCACCATCAACACTTGATGCTCTTTACGGAGTTCAGACTCTGCGACTTTCAGCATCGCAAACAACTTGCCGGGAGACTTGTTCATCCCTTGCATGTTGTAGTTCAACACAAAGCCTTTATAGCTTGGCGGCAGTGATTGGAGGATTCTGTCAGTGATAGCTTCTTGCGGGAGTTCAATCCCCAGTACAGCTAGACGGTTTGAGTACCCAGACATTTTGAGCACATGTTCACTGACAGACGAGTTTTCCTCCATCTTGCAAGCATAGAATTTATCGGAGGTCTCATACCTCTCGATCCGGGCGTTCTTCTGAAAGATAAACTTCAACTCCTGGAACATCTCAAATGCTCCATGACGCTCAAAGCGACGTTGAAGTCTCGGCTCTAAGCCATACAAGACTGCACATTGAACTATTGAGTAGTCCTCCGTACGTGCTAACCAAGCGTTCTTCACATCCTGATCAGCCGTAGCGGGTGGTTCATCTCCTAGCGCAGCATTAAGGACATAATCCTTCTTTCCAGCTTGTAAGATTAGCTTAAGATTACGAGCCCAGTCTACAAAGTTGCTTCCATCATCTTTCAACTTAGCTTTCTCTAGGAACGTATTAAAATTCAGGATGACACTTGCGTGAGCCATGATCTACAGCACAAATATATTCAAAGTGGACTTAGACTATGTTCAAGATAATTAGAGTTCAACTTAATCAGATTATATGCTAAGCTCCCACTCAAAAAGTACATCTCTCTAGTCAGTTGAGTGGTTCATGATCCACTTACACTATCCCAAGTCCGATCATCACGTGAGTCGAGAGTAGTTTCAGTGGTAAGCATCCCTATGCTAATCATATCAACTATATGATTCATGATCGACCTTTCGGTCTCATGTGTTCCGAGGCCATGTCTGCACATGCTAGGCTCGTCAAGCTTAACCCGAGTGTTCCGCGTGCGCAACTGTTTTGCACCCGTTGTATGTGAACGTTGAGTCTACCACACCCGATCATCACGTGGTGTCTCGAAACGACGAACTGTAGAAACGGTGCACAGTCGGGGAGAACACAATTTAGTCTTGAAATTTTAGTGAGAGATCACCTCATAATGCTACCGTCGTTCTAAGCAAAATAAGGTGCATAAAAGGATTAACATCACATGCAATTCATAAGTGACATGATATGGCCATCATCACGTGCTTCTTGATCTCCATCACCAAAGCACCGACACGATCTTCTTGTCACCGGCGCCACACCATGATCATCCATCAACATGTTGCCATCGGGGTTGTCGTGCTACTTATGCTATTACTACTAAAGCTACATCCTAGCAAAATAGTAAACGCATCTGCAAGCACAAATATGTTAGTATAAAGACAACCCTATGGCTCCTGCCGGTTGCCGTACCATCGACGTGCAAGTCGATATTTCTATTACAACATGATCATCTCATACATCCAATATATCACATCACATCATTGGCCATATCACATCACAATCATACCCTGCAAAAACAAGTTAGACGTCCTCTAATTTTGTTGTTGCAAGTTTTACGTGGTGACCAAGGGTATCTAGTAGGATCGCATCTTACTTACGCAAACACCACAACGGAGATATATGAATTGCTATTTAACCTCATCCAAGGACCTCCTCGGTCAAATCCGATTCAACTAAAGTTGGAGAAACCGTCACTTGCCAGTCATCTTTGAGCAAAGGGGGTTACTCGTAACGATGAAACCAGTCTCTCGTAAGCGTACGAGTAATGTCGGTCCAAGCCGCTTCAATCCAACAATACCGCGGAATCAAGAAAAGACTAAGGAGGGCAGCAAAACGCACATCACCGCCCACAAAACCTTTTGTGTTCTACTCGAAAAGACATCTACGCATGAACCTAGCTCATGATGCCACTGTTGGGGAACGTCGCATGGGAAACAAAAAATTTCCTACGCGCACGAAGACCTATCATGGTGATGCCATCTACGAGATGGGATGAGTGATCTACATACCCTTGTAGATCGTACAGAAGAAGCGTTAGAGAACGCGGTTGATGTAGTGGAACGTCCTCACGTCCCTCGATCCGCCCCGCGAACAATCCCGCGATCAGTCCCACGATCTAGTACCGAACAGACGGCACCTCCGCGTTCAGCACACGTACAGCTCGACGATGATCTCGGCCTTCTTGATCTAGCAAGAGAGACGGAGAGGTAGAAGAGTTCTCCGGCAGCGTGACGGCGCTCCGGAGGTTGGTGATGATCTTGTCTCAGCAGGGCTCCGCCCGAGCTCCGCAGAAACACGATCTAGAGGAAAAACTATGGAGGTATGTGGTCGGGCAACCGTGAGAAACTCGTCTCAAATCTGCCCTAAAAGCCCCATATATATAGGAGGAGGGAGGGGGACCTTGCCTTGGGGTCCAAGGGACTCCCAACGGGTCGGCCGAGCCTAGGGGGGAGGACTCCCCCCCCAAACCGAGTTGGACTTGGTTTGGTGGGAGGAGTCCCCCTCCTTCCCACTTCTTCCCTCTTTTTTTTTCTTTTCCTTTGATTTTCTTATCTTGGCGCATAGGCCTCCTTGGGGCTGTCTCACCAGCCCACTAAGGGCTGGTGTGTCCCCCAAAAGCCTATGGGCTTCCCCGGAGTGGGTTGCCCCCCTCCGGTGAACTCCCGGAACCCATTCGTCATTCCCGGTACATTCCCGGTAACTCCGAAAACCTTCCGGTAATCAAATGAGGTCATCCTATATATCAATCTTCGTTTCCGGACCATTCCGGAAACCCTCGTGACATCCGTGATCTCATCCGGGACTCCGAACAACATTCGGTAACCAACCATATAACTCAAATACGCATAAAACAACGTCAAACCTTAAGTGTGCAGACCCTGCGGGTTCGAGAACTATGTAGACATGACCCGAGAGACTCCTCGGTCAATATCCAACAGCGGGACCTGGATGCCCATATTGGATCCTACATATTCTACAAAGATCCTTATCGTTTCAACCTCAGTGCCAAGGATTCGTATAATCCCGTATGTCATTCCCTTTGTCCTTCGGTATGTTACTTGCCCGAGATTCGATCGTCGGTATCCGCATACCTATTTCAATCTCGTTTACCGGCAAGTCTCTTTACTCGTTCCGTAATACAAGATCCCGTAACTTACACTAAGTCACATTGCTTGCAAGGCTTGTGTGTGATGTTGTATTACCGAGTGGGCCCCGAGATACCTCCCGTCACACGGAGTGACAAATCGGAGTCTTGATCCATACTAACTCAACTAACACCTTCGGAGATACCTGTAGAGCATCTTTATAGTCACCCAGTTACGTTGCGACGTTTGATACACACAAAGTATTCCTCCGGTGTCAGTGAGTTATATGATCTCATGGTCATAGGAATAAATACTTGACACGCAGAAAACAGTAGCAACAAAATGACACGATCAACATGCTACGTCTATTAGTTTGGGTCTAGTCCATCACGTGATTCTCCTAATGACGTGATCCAGTTATCAAGCAACAACACTTTGTTCATAATCAGAAGACACTGACTATCATCGATCAACTGGCTAGCCAACTAGAGGCATGCTAGGGACGGTGTTTTGTCTATGTATTCACACATGTAAAAGAGTCTTCATTCAATACAATTATCGCATGGATAATAAACCATTATCTTGATACAGGAATTATAATAATAACTATACATTTATTATTGCCTCTAGGCCATAATTCCAACACTTAGGAGGATCGTCATTCGCAATATTATGAAGTTTTGAATTAGCAACTTCATCATAGAAAGGTGGAGTTAGCAAATCAAGGGTTTCTGCACTAGAGGCAGATGCATCACAAATTTGAAGCTTACACATGATAACAACTTTCAAGCAATCTAAAGAGCAAAGATGCAATCTAGTGACATGCTAAGGAAGCAAATATAAATATTTTTGTATTTTTTATGATATAAACTAAATATACTAACAAATAAAAAGTGGAACAAGCGATTGAAAACTGGAACAAGTGATTGAAATGCCAGTGATGAAATTCCTCAGCAACGTTGCAAAAAATCCTTCCTAATACTTGTGATCTACGTTACATTTTCCATTAAGAGGAATGGGTTATCGCATATCAATATGGGTAAGTATTGCCCTCTCTTATCAAACCAATAGGAATATCAACCACAACCTTCTTCAGTGGCTTCACAAAAAAGAACAAACAACTTGCACCCAACCCGGGCAAGAGGGTTGTCAATCCTCTTGTCTTGTTATTTGCAAGCAGGTGAGGTGTGTACATAATTGTAGATAGCAAGATCAAATAAAAACAAGTAAATGGCAGCAAGGTAATGAAGGTTTTATCAATATGTTGTGAATAGACACGGGGGCCATAGCTTTCCCTAAGGGCATTTCTCGTGAAAAATAGCATACGGTTTGTAAAAACTTACTGTTGGGCAATTGATAGAAAAGCAGATAGTTATGCGATTTGCATGGCAATGATCATGTGTATATAAGCATCACGTCCATAAGCAAATAGATCGACTCCTGCCTGCACCTATTACTATTACTCCAGTCAACGACCGCTATCGAGCATGGATTTGGAGTATTAAGTAAGACAAAGTAATGCATGGAGAATAATGACATGATGTAGACAAAGTAACATCAAGCAAAATGAATAAAACCCATTGTTTTATCCTTATAGCAGCACCACAAAGATGCATCTTGTCCCCTTCCATCCCTCGGATATAGAAATTCATTAGCTTGAACCTACCACAACGCACCTCTCTCATCAAAGAAATATCGATCTAGTGGGCCAAACTATTTCAATAGATCGGAGAGAATTATGGGGCTATCATAATCATGAACATAAGAATCATATAAGTATTCAGAGGAACCTGAAATATTTATCGTGAATACCCACAATTCATCTGATCCCAACAAACGCACTACACAAAAGCAATTACATTATATGGATCAAAGCGAAGATGCGATGATCATTATATTAAAGATCAAAGAGAGAGAGAGAGAGATTTCTATCTAGGCACTTACTATGGACCCGTAGGTCTATTGTGAACTACTCACACATAATCGTGAGGGCAGCAAGGTTGATGAAGAGGCCTTCCGGCATCATTACCCCTCCGATAGGGTGTCGGAACGGAGCTCCATATGGCCACCCGTCAGAATAAGGACTTGCGGCGCTGTAATAAGTGTTTCGGGACACCCTATGGAGTTTTTAGGGTAGATGAGAATTTATATGCCAAAGAACAGAGTCTGGAAGGCCACGAGAGATGCACAAGACATGAGGATGCTCCCAGGCCGCACCCTATTGTCTTGTGGGCCCCTTGTGATCCCTACAATCGTCCTACGATGCTCGTTGGTCTTCGTTTGGTCCAAAATTATCACCAAAAATTTTCAGATCAATTGGAATTCGTTTTTTATGGAAAACCTGAAAAGTGAAAAACACACAAAAAATACCAAGTAGCACTTTGCACTGGGTCAATAGGTTAGTGCTAAAAGATAATAAAAAATGGTAAATAAAACCCCAAAAGTATTTTAGAATGATAACATATCAGCATCTAACAGTAAAACAATATACATACATTGGAGACATATCAATCACCGGCACCCGACTTGTTGAAGGAGCCTGTCGATGTTGAGGAACCCAAGGCTACACGGGCTGATGGGCCCAACACCGCCATGGACCAGAAATTTGAAGAATTCCCTATCCATGCCATCATCGTAGATCCTGTTCGTCCTTCCCCTCCACCAAAGGCTAAGGAAGACGTGGAGAAGAACCCCATTGCCAACGTTAGTCGCCTGTGATGGATAATGAAAACCATCGGGAAGCACGCGGCTGATACATCTCCTGTGTATCAATGATTTTTTATTGTTCCATGCTATATTAGCTTTTAGCTTTTCCGTCAGCAATTTCACAGGGCTGGCGGCATAGAGGCTTTGCCCTCAGCCAAAAATAATGCTGACGGCATAGGCGCAGCTGACGACATAGAAAAACTATGCCGTACGCTTTATCTAAGACTTGAGCCAGCTAACGGCGAAGGAGCAAAATACTAACGGCATAGGGCGGCTAACGGCATAGGGAGCTTCCCGGTCCCACGTTCGACCAGGGCTTAACGGGAGTCGTCTATGCCGACAACCAGGTGACGGCAAAGCCTAACGGCTGTCTTTGCCGACATTCGGCTAACGGCATAGCCCGGTGGTTATCCCCCCGAGCAGGACACGACCTAACTGACCCTCTTGTCTCTCACCTCTCCCACCCATCTTCTCTCTCGACCCGCCGCCGTCGTCGACCAGCGCCCGCCCCGCGCCAGCCTCGCCATCGCCCCGCCCCGAGGCATCGGCCCCCGTGCCGCCCTGCGCCCGCCCCTACTAGCCGGCGCCGCCCCCATTCGCCTCTACCCTGCGCACGCCCCTACTCGCCTCTGCGCCGCGCCCGCCCCTACTCGCCTATGCCCGACGCCGCCCCTACTCGCCTCTGCCTCTCGCCGCCCCTACTCGCCTCTGCCATCGCCCCGCCCCGAGGCATCGGCCCCTGTGCTGTCCCAAGCCCTCCCCTACTCGCCTCTGCCCCACGCCGCCCCTACTCGCCTCTGCACCACGGCAGCCCCCCCCCCCCCCGCCGCCGCCCCACGCCAGCCCTCCCCTGACTCGCCGGTGAGCTCCTCCTTCCTTTTTTTATTTGTTTTTAGTTTATTTTTTCTATGTTAGTTAAATCTGTTAGTAGTAGATTTTTAGTTAAATTTAGTTAGCAATTACTTGGTAGTAGATTTTTAGGTAGATTTAGTTAGCAATAGATGTTAGTAGATGTTAGTATTAGTTAGCTTGCTGTTAGTATTAGTTAGCTAGCTGTTAGCAATAGAAAGAAAATAATAAGAAGAAAAGAAATAGAAGAAGAGAAGAGTAACAAAACTTGAATAATCAATTATTAATAATAGATGTTAGTATTAGTTAGTTTATAATTACCGCGAGTGCGTATTTGTGTTGATTGAGTGCATTTAAATGTGCGGTAGCTTCTCCGTGAGGGTTTCACTACTGAACTTCAGAAATTTGCCGTGAGCCATGGCATACGGCAAAGGCGGCAACCACAGACGGCAAAGGCTTTGTCGTCGGTCAGCTGACGGCAAACTAGACGGTAAAAAAAATCCGGTGAAGAGGTTCTTTTCCGTCTACTTTTGTAAAGCGTACGGCAAAGATTCTTTGCCATGAGGGGGCAGACGGAAAATTAACTGGGACGACATATACTGCAACATCCCCGTTAAGTGTTAACGGCAGGCGTCTTCTCTTTGCCGTCTGCCATCCCCCCCTTTGCCATGTGGGGGCAGACGGCAAAGAGGGTAGAGAGGAGGGGGGTGATTCACCCCTTTGCTGTCTGCCCACCCCCCTTTTCCATGTGGGGGTAGTCGGCAAAGAGGGGAACAGAGGGGGCAAATTCCCCCCTTTGTCGTCTGCCCACCCCCCTTTGCCATGTGGGGGTAGACAGCAAAGAGGGGAACCTGCCCCATTTTAATTTATTTTTTTTATATCCAGCATTTTTAACAATAATCATGATATATATATATATGTATATATATATATATATTTGACATAAATAAATTTCTTTCCGTACTCATAACCATATTAAGATAACTCTCATCCATAGTGCATACATATTATGCAAGTTGCATCCATACCAAACCATATATTACACCAGTTTCGTCCACATGCATACAAAGTTTCATATATATCCATATACTACAATAGTTTCAATACAAGCCATGGTATAAGAAATCATCTTCAAGCATTCCATCAATATTATCCAAGCTTCCCTTGAAGTGAAGGTAATCTGCAAAATGACAAATAAGAAAGTTAGAAGTATAATACTAGATTAAGAAGTGAATATATAGGTTATTTCGGAGATAAATAAGCTAAGTATAGACCATTTAGGAGCTAACTAAGATAATTATGTCATTTAGGTGGAACCCTAGCTAAGTATAGGTCGTTTCGGAGCTAACTTGGGTAAAATAGGTCATTCTAGAGCAAACTATGCTTATTAAGCCATTTTGGATCTAGCTAGGCTAATTATGGGCCATTTAATACCTAAGTTAGGGGGAATAGGTCATCTTGCAGCTACGTAAGCCTTATTATGTCATTTAGGAGAGAACTTAGCTAACTGTAGGTCATTTTTTTATTAAATTGGTCATTTTGGAGCTAACTAAGCTAATTATGTCATTTTGTAGGATAATTAGCAAATTTAGCCTTTCTTGGATGATTCTAAGCTACGTAGAAGAAGAGAAAGGGAAGAAGAAGTAAAAGAAGGAGGAGGAGGAGAAGGAGAAGGAAGAGGAGAACAAGAAGAAAACAAGAAGGAGAAGGAGAAGGAGGAACAAGGAGGAAGAAGAAGGAGAAGGAGGAGGTCCTTCTCCTTCTTCTCCTTCTCCTTATCCTCTTCCTTCTCTCCTTCTTCTTCTTCTCTTCTTCTTCTTATTCCTTCCTTTCATTTTTCCTATTTCTTCTCCTCTTGTCCCCTTCTTCGGGCTAAATTGTCTAAGAATGCCTTTTTGGAGCTAATTATGTCATTTCGAGGATAATTAACAAAGTATAGGTCATGTTTTACTAAATAGACCATTTAGGAGCTAACTAAGCTAATTATGTCATCTAGGTGGAACCCTAGCTAACTATAGGTCGTTTCGGAGCTAACTTGGGTAAAATAGGTCATTCCGGAGCAAACTATGCTTATTAAGCCTTTTTGGATCTAGCTAGGCTTATTATAGGCCATTTAATACCTAAGTTAGGAGGAATTGGTCATCTTGCAGCTACGTAAGCCTTATTATGTCATTTAGGAGAAAACTTAGCTAACTGTAGGTCATTTTGGAGCTAACTAAGCTAATTATGTCATTTCATAGGATAATTAACCAATTTAGCCTTTCTTGGATGAGTCTAAGCTACGTAGAAGAAGAGAAAGAGAAGAAAAAGTAAAAGAAGGAGGAGGAGGAGGAGAAGGAGAAGGAAGAGGAGAAGAAGAAGAAAAGAAGAAGGAGAAGGAGAAGGAGGAAGAAGGAGGAAGAAGAAGGAGAAGGAGGAGCTCCTTCTCCATCTTCTCCTCCTTCTTCTCCTTCTCCTTATCCTCCTCCTTCTCCTTCTTCTTCTTCTCTTCTTCTTCTTATTCTTCCTTCCTTTCATTTTTCCTCTTTCTTCTCCTCTTGTCCCCTTCTTCGGGCTAAATTGGCTAAAAATGCCTTTTTGAAGCTAATTATGTCATTTCGAGGATAATTAGCTAAGTATAGGTCATGTTTTATTAAATAGACCATTTAGGATCTAACTAAGCTAATTATGTCATCTAGGTGGAACTCCTAGCTAACTATAGGTCGTTTCGGAGCTAACTTGGGTAAACCAGGTCATTCCGGAGCAAACTATGCTTATTAAGCCATTTTGGATCTAGCTAGGCTAATTATAGGCCATTTAATACATAAGTTCGGGGAATAGGTTATCTTGCAGCTACGTAAGCCTTATTATGTCATTTAGGAGAAAACTTAGCTAAATGTAGGTCATTTTTTATTAAATAGCTCATTTTGGAGTTAACTAAGCTAATTATGTCATTTCGTAGGATAATTAGCAAATTTTGCCTTTCTTGGATGAGTCTAAGCTACGTAGAAGAAAAGAAAGAGAAGAAGAAGTAAAAGAAGGAGGAGGAGGAGAAGGAGAAGGAAGAGGAGAAGAAGAAGAAGAAAAGAAGAAGGAGAAGGAGAATGAGGAAGAAGGAGGAAGAAAAAGGAGAAGGAGGCGCTCCTTCTCCTTCTTCTCCTTCTCCTTATCCTCCTCCTTCTCCTTCTTCTTCTTCTCTTCTTCTTCTTCTTCCTTCCTTTCATTTTCCCTCTTTCTTCTACTCTTGTCCCCTTCTTCGGGCTAAATTGTCTAAGAATGCCTTTTTGGAGCTAATTATGTCATTTCGAGGATAATTAGCTAAGTATAGGTCTTGTTTTATCAAATAGACCATTTAGGAGCTAACTAAGCTAATTATGTCATCTAGGTGGAACACCTAGCTAACTATAGGTTGTTTCGGAGCTAACTTGGGTAAAACAGGTCATTCCGGAGCAAACTATGCTTATTAAGCCATTTTGGATCTAGCTAGGCTAATTATAGGCCATTTAATACATAAGTTCGGGGAATAGGTCATCTTGCAGCTACGTAAGCCTTATTATGTCATTTAGGAGAAAACTTAGCTAACTGTAGGTCATTTTTTATTAAATAGCTCATTTTGGAGTTAACTAAGCTAATTATGTCATTTCGTAGGATAATTAGCAAATTTAGCCTTTCTTGGATGAGTCTAAGCTACGTAGAAGAAGAGAAAGAGAAGAAGAAGTAAAAGAAGGAGGAGGAGGAGAAGGAGAAGGAAGAGGAGAACAAGAAGAAAACAAGAAGGAGAAGGAGAAGGAGAATGAGGAAGAAGGAGGAAGAAGAAGGAGAAGGAGGAGCTCCTTCTCCTTCTCCTTCTTCTCCTTATCCTCCTCCTTCTCCTTCTCCTTCTTGTCTTCTTCTTCTTCTTCCTTCCTTTCATTTTTCCTCTTTCTTCTCCTCTTGTCCCCTTCTTCGGGCTAAATTGTCTAAGAATGCCTTTTTGGAGCTAATTATGTCATTTCAAGGATAATTAGCTAAGTATAGGTCATGTTTTATTAAATAGACCATTTAGGAGCTAACTAAGCTAAGTATGTCATCTAGGTGGAACCCTAGCTAACTATAGGTCGTTTAGGAGCTAACTTGGGTAAAATAGGTCATTCCGGAGCAAACTATGCTTATTAAACCATTTTGGATCTAGCTAGGCTAATTATAGGCCATTTAATACCTAAGTTAGGGGGAATAGGTCATCTTGCAGCTACGTAAGCCTTATTATGTCATTTAGGAGAGAACTTAGCTAACTGTAGGTCATTTTTTATTAAATAGGTCATTTTGGAGCTAACTAAGCTAATTATATCATTTTGTAGGATAATTAACCAATTTAGCCTTTCTTGGATGAGTCTAAGCTACGCAGAAGAAGAGAAATAGAAGAAGAAGTAAAAGAAGAAGGAGGAGGAGGAGGAGGAGGAGGAGGAGGAGAAGGAAGAGGAGAAGAAGAAGAAAAGAAGAAGGATAAGGAGAAGGAGGAAGAAGGAGGAAGACGAAGGAGAAGGAGGAGCTCCTTCTCCTTCTTCTCCTCCTTCTTCTCGTTCTCCTTATCCTCCTCCTTCTCCTCCTTCTTCTTCTCTTCTTTTTCTTCTTCCTTCCTTTCATTTTTCCTCTTTCTTCTACTCTTGTCCCCTTCTTCGGGCTAAATTGGCTAAGAATGCCTTTTTGGAGCTAATTATGTCATTTCGAGGATAATTAGCAAAGTATAGGTCGTGTTTCATTAAATAGACCATTTAGGAGCTAACTAAGCTAATTATGTCATCTAGGTGGAACCCTTGCTAACTATAGGTCATTTCAGAGCTAACTTGGGTATAATAGGTCATTCCGGAGCAAACTATGCTTATTAAGCCATTTTGGATCTAGCTAGGCTAATTATAGGCCACTTAATACCTAAGTTAGGGGGAATAGGTCATCTTGCAGCTACGTAAGCCTTATTATGTCATTTAGGAGAGAACTTAGCTAACTGTAGGTCATTTTTTATTAAATAGGTCATTTTGGAGCTAACTTAGCTAATTATGTCATTTCGTAGGATAATTAGCCAATTTAGCCTTTCTTGGATGAGTCTAAGCTACATAGAAGAAGAGAAAGAGAAGAAGAAGTAAAAGAAGGAGGAGGAGGAGGAGGAGGAGAAGGAGAAGGAAGAGGAGAAGAAGAAGAAAAGAAGAAGGAGAAGGAGAAGGAGGAAGAAGTAAGAAGAAGAAGGAGAAGGAGGAGCTCCTTCTCCTTCTTCTCCTCCTTTTTCCCCTTCTCCTTATCCTCCTCCTTCTCCTTCTTCTTCTTCTCTTCTTCTTCTTCTTCTTCCTTCCTTTCATTTTTCCTCTTTCTTCTCCTCTTGTCCCCTTCTTCGGGCTAAATTGGCTAAGAATGCCTTTTTGGAGCTAATTATGTCATTTCGAGGATAATTAGCTAAGTTAGGGGAATAGGTCATCTTGCAGCTACGTAAGTTAAATAGGTCATTTTGGAGCTAACTAAGCTAATTATGTCATTTCGTAGGATAATTAGCCAATTTAGCCATTCTTGGAGCTAACTAAGCTAATTATGTCATTTAGATGGAAGTCTAGCTATTTTTTATTAAAACACTAGAAATAACATACCATTATCGTCATGACAGCGGTGAAGCACGGTGGCTCTGGCTTGTTTCACCTGGAGAAGGCTCGACTGTAGAAGTGTCGTGCGATGCATTTCGGGAGATATTCTGCACCAAACATCGTTTGCAATGTGTAGTTAGCATGAGGACACTATTAAGATCACTGCAATGAAATGAAACTCACCGTCCCCGCCACGTTAGTGACTGATATCGGTGGAGGGACTTGGCCGTTCTTCTCGCACAATGACTGTACATTTGGTTTCGACAAGTCAAACTTTTTATTTATTAATGAAACGTACATTCAAATGCAAGATTTGAAATAACATGAAGAAGAAACTTACCACGAAGAGCTCGTATATGGCCCTGTTAGATGCATCATACCGTGCCCTCTCCTCCTCCACCAATGCAGCCGTCCTCTCCTCCAGCTCCCTAATTTCCTTATCCTTCTCCACCATAGCCGCCTGCATTGCCTCTCTCTCTTTCTGAATAGCAGCCTGCAACACAACTCATTGTTAGCAATGTAATCATATTGGTTCCAACGCACAACATAATGCGGAAAGATAGTTGAGTCCATTAAACTAACCTCGATGGCGAGCTCGACTGGTCGTGGACGACGTGTTATCTCCGGACAAGAGCTCGTTTGGCGTGCCTTTATCTGTCGGAGAGTGCTAGGACAACGTATAAGGCCGTCTCCAATGGCGATCGAGCCATGGGGCCTCCCGTTGCCATCTATCATCACCAGCTCTGGATCAATAGGCCCCTCGCTCGGGTTAAAGTCCTCCCCTTTCCTCGCCTTCCCGTGATATCTGTACTTCACGAGCTTGTGGTGGGAGGAGATGTTGGTGAAGTTTTCTAGATGCTCGAGGTCAGACTCATAGAATGCCTTGACCTTCTTGTACGAGGCAGTATGGGCCATCGCATACAGGTCGTACATCTGTGGCGCCTTCGTCTTATTGTGACGCGCCTAAAAGAGATAGAGAGGAAAATTGTATTAGTAAAGGGCTCAAGATAGCATTAAGAATGAATTGCATGAGGGATGAAGCAAACCACATACCCAGTTCTCGCCAAATTGGATTAAGTTGACGCTCCCTTGATGGTGTGGTACGCCAACCGTTTTGCCACGCCTCTCCTTGGCGTTGTTGTGGCTGGCCTCCCACGTTTCGGAGCACCACTGATCCACCAAGGCCTCCCAACAATCCATCTTATCCACACACCATCTCGGGGGCACCTAAGTTAATTAAGAGAAATTTGAGCACGTAAGAACCAAATCAAGGAAACTAACTACAAAGCTTTAATAATATGTAATTACCTTCATGTAATGCTCCTTCTCCATCTTAGCATCACGACACTTCGCCTTGTGAAGCCTAATACGCCGCGTGGCATAGTAGTCTCGAACAGCCTGCACCCGAGCCTCGTGCCGAATGTTTTGAAGTAGTCGGCGACATTCGGTTTCGATAACCTTTGCCGCGTCGTCCTCGTATCCCTCCTCACGCCTGTAGTAGGTCTTCAAACGAGACAACACCGATTAGTACAATAAATAGCTATGTACGATTTATAATTGTGTGAAGGAGAAATTACCCAGAACTTTCGGATCACCATGTCCGCCTTCGTGTCGCACAAAACACCGTCGATCTCCACCTCCGGCGGGGCCGGGGCACCCAAGTAGTGCTCCCAGGGCATTCCTAACTCTCGCTCCCGTCCGGGCAACGTAACAAACCCTGGGCAACAATCCAACCCCTACAGTATGACAAATTAAAGCCAAAACATTAGATATTTGAGAAAACGCGAAGGCAAAAGGTTAAATAAGAGTAGATTAACTTACTTGTCCCCATTTTCCCTAATCGACCACCTCTGCTCGGGGGTCGCTGCCACGAGCGGGAGCCCCGAACTACCACGCTGGTGGACGGTATCCCCCTCACCCAGCTCCTCGTCGCTACCAGCATGGCCACTTGGCTCAGCCCAGGTATTCCACTGGGTCTCTTCGGATGTACCCTCATCCCTGCTTTGCTCCGGAGGCGCCTGGAAAGAAGCCTCTGGGACACGAGTCTCGTGGGTCGAAGGCTAGTCGACCCGAGGCTCGTGAACCAGAGACCGTGTAGCCTCCACCTCACACGAATCCACCCTAGCAGTCATGTGCTCAGGTGAATCAGCTTGGGGTGGTGGCGGAGACCGTGTAGCCGCCACCTCAGAAGTCGTGGCAGCCACCGCCCTACCTCTCCCGCGGCCACGTGTACCTTTAGTACAACATAAATACCAATATGAGTAATAAAATGTATATAAATACCAATATGCATACAACATGAGTACAACATAAATACCAACATGAATACAACGTGTAACTTTAGTGCCTCTCGGCTTCGCGGGGGGGCGACCTCCTCTCACGGGGGGTGCTCCTTGTATAGTAGAGAGCAACACTCTCCGAAGAGGCGAGGCAGGAATGGAAGTACCCATCCCATCACCCGCCGACGAAGAAGGAGCCATGGAGTGCTTTCGACCCTTTCCCACCATCTTTCAACACCTGTCATGACAAAGAGTAAACGAAATTAGTACAACATAAATACCAACAGGATTGATAAAATGTACATAATTTAAGTGTATCATCGTCATAAATACCAACATGACTAATAAAAATTGAACACCTAACATGAACTCAAAATTTATATATAGTATAATAGTTGAATACCTGACATGAACTAATAACAATCGTGCTCGTCTATATATGCTTCGGGGTCAATAAATGCATCATGATCATCACTATCATCAATAAATTCATCATCATCATCACTACCACGAAGAACATGTGGAACGCCACCATTATGTAATCGGTCAAGAAGTGACAGGTCATCCGCAGCAGTAACCTCTTCTTCTTCTAGCTCTTCCTGTTCGGGCTTAGGGGTTAAGACGGATTCATTGTCGCTATCTACTTCAATGTTCTGGGGTGAAGTGGAGCGGTTCTTGAAACGTTTCTTGGACATACGTCTTTCTTGGAAGAATTCTCCTTCATATGTGTCTGGGTTAATGTGAGGTTCGTAATCCTCTTCATTGAGGGTAGGTGGTCTAAAATGTGGTGGCCCTTCATAAACGACATCCCAACCTTTGAGATTTGGATCAGTTTGGCAGGCCCATGGTAGATAGAAAACTTGTGTCGCCTGTTGAGCTGTAATATAGACATCGGGAACATCTAAGTGGGTGTTTTGATTGATTTCGACTAGTCCTATATGTTCATGAGTCCTTCTAGTCTCCCTCGGCTCAAACCAATAACATTTGAAGACTATGACGGTCGGTGGGTTTTCACCATAGAATAGAAGTTCATAAATTGCTTCAACTCTTCCATACTACTCGGTGTCTCCTTCACCGATAGCAGAGACAGAACAATTTGTAGACATTAGGTCGGGCATAGATAGCTCTTTGACAAAGGTACGAAAGTGATACCCGTTGATGTTGTATTTGTCAAATGAACGGACCTTATAGTCAAAACCATTAGCGACTTGTCTCAACTCGGCGTCCATAGACACTGCATCAGCCTACAAATTTAATACAAAAGAACGGATGCATTAGCCGCAACTTAGACCAAGAAATCAAATGGGCCCTTAATGGTAATTAATTACTCTTTGTTTGAACGAAGAGATGAAACCGGGACAGTCGCCTCCATGCTTTGCGAGAAGCTCATACTCTTCGACGAAATCCTTTTCAATGACCGCTCCATCCGAGAATTCACGACGTATCGACTATATCAAATATCTGGGAATGAGAGTAGTTCAAAGCAATTAGAAGTAGCGGAACAATAAATTACCGAGAACTTACTCGATGTACGGCCGCACTTCTGTTAGGTTGGTGAAGATATACAATGAAATGGTCCGCCATTCTTTGACATCCAACGATTTCCCTTTCGACGCACCGGATGGTGCGAGCTTTCCTTTGAATAGGCTGAGGTTGGATCGAACTTTTTTCGAGCACCATCATTGTACCGAGGCTTCGGGTTATGCAAATGATGATTTTTGGCTTCGTAGTGTGCTGTCACGAAGTTTGCCGCCTCCTCAGTAATGAATGCCTCGGCCATTGATGCTTCAATTCTATGTTTATTTTTACACTTAGCTCGAAGCGTCTTCTGCGTCCTCCCAGTTGAGTAGCACCATCGATTTTGAACGCCCCCCCTCCACATTCTTGAATCGGTCGGGAGATGCCAAATCAAATGTTGCATTGGATTAAAGAAGCCCGGTGGAAAGATCTTTCCTAATTTGCAGATCAACTCCGGCGCCAACTCTTCCATTTCATCTAGCATGCCACGCTATAGTTCTTTCGCACAAAGAGAATGGAAGAAATAGCTCCGCTCTGCCAGTACTAGCCATTCATCCTCAGGGATAAAGCCACGCAACATCACCGGCATTACCCGCTCAATCCATATGTGCCAATCATGACTCTTGAGCCCAAATATTTTCAATTTCTCAAGACTCGCTCCCCTCTTTAGATTCGCAGAATACCCATCGGGGAACATCAACCGCATTTTCACCCACAATAGCATTTCCCTCATAGCTGGCCTTTCAAGATTGAACCATGCCTTTGGCTTCGCTATGCTTTGCTTTCCTTTCCGTTGTCGCAAGTTTTGGAAAGGTCTATCACATAGAGCCTCCAGGTCGATTCTAGCCTTAGGATTATCTTTTGACTTCCCCTCTATGCCGAACAATGTACCAAAAATGGCCTCCGCAATATTGTTTTCAGTGTGCATCACGTCAACGTTGTGTGGGCAAAGGAGGTCTTTGAAGTAAGGCAGATCCCATAAGCAAGACTTGTGAGTCCAGGCGTGTTCCGTATTATACCCTTTGAAGTATCCTGGATGCAAAGGATCAGGCTCGAGAGCGTTTAACTGATCAAGGGTGTGTTGGCCTGTCAACGCAGCTGGTGCAGTGTTTTTGATAACTCTACCTTTGATGAAATTCTTCTTGTCTTTTCTGAACTTATGGTCAGGATCCAGGAATTGTCTATGCATGTCGAAGCAAGAATACTTGCGACCAGCCTGCAGCCAACGGAACTGAGGAGCCGCCTTGCATGTGGTGCACGGGAACCTTCCATGCACACACCAGCCAGCGAATAGCGCAAACGCCGGATAATCATGCGTCGAGTACATGTACCACACACGCATTTTGAAATTTCTTTTGAGCCGCGTCGTAGGTCTTGATCCCATTATCCCAGCCTTCTTGCAACTCATCCTTAAGCGGCTGCATGTAAACATTCATATTCTTCCCCGGATAGTTGGGCCCTGGAATTATCAACGTCAGGAAAATGTTCTTTCTTTTCATAATCTCTCCGGGTGGCAAATTTAGTGGAATGACAAATACAAGCCAACAACTGTATTGTGCTGCCGTCATACCATACACATTGAACCCATCCGTGCTGATGGCAACTCTAGGTTGCCTTGGATCTTCCGATTTATCCCTATGTAATGCATCGAAGTGCCTCCACGCAAAACCATCTGAAGTGTGTACCAGCATCTTGTTCCCATCCGCATCTAGTTCGGCTCTTTTGCTCAATTTGTGCCATGTCATCTGTCTGGCCGTCTCTTCGACCATGAAAAGACGTTGAAGTTTTGGCACGATTGGCAGATACTGAAGAACACTAATTGGGATTTTGGTCTGATTCTTCTCACCCATGCCGTTGTCTACCACAATATACCTGGAAGAATTGCAAATGGGGCAATAGTTCAAGGCCGCATACTCAAGCCTAAATAAGGCACATCCATTCTCACAGGCATGTATCTTCTCATAGGGCATCTTAAGTACACGGAGGATTTTCTCTGACTGGTACAGGTTTGCAAGCAGTACATGGCCTTTGGGTAGAAAGCGTCCAAATATCCGCATCATCGCGTCGTAGCATTCTCTGCCTAGGTTGAATTGAGCCTTCAAAGCCATTACTTGCGCGATGGCATCTAGCTGACAAAGCTCAGTCTGCTCGTGGAGAGGACGTTTTGAAGACTCCAACATTTCATGGAAGGCCTTTGCAGATTCCTCCATCTCATCGCCGAATCCCGAGCATCATCAAAGTTTTGCACCAAGTCTTCAATCCCGGTACCATGCTCGTCTGTGCATCGACGAATCACCTCAGCTCTGGCACGTTGGTCAGACTCACCATGAAAAGTCCACACCGTATAAATAGGCGTAAAACCCCACTTCTGCAGGTGTTTACCCATTTCAAACTCTGTCTGCTTTTTCCAGTTGTCGCAGTTGGGACAGGGGAACCATGTTTTTTGCTGGCCATTTGCAAATGCGGCTCTCACAAACCCCCTAGTTTTTGTTAACCATTCATGGGTCATGTCTTTCTGACTAGGGTGACCAGTGTACATCCAAGCACGATCACTCATGTTGCCTAGCTACCTATGGGGGCACAAGAAATAAATATATAATTCATCATCTATATTCATACGCTAATCAAGTTTGTCAGTTTTATTACGTCCATGCAACCTACATGCTAATAGGTAAAGATAGGTCCTAATCCCACCCGAGTATGTGTAGACTGGGTTCGTTTTCCCATGCTCTGCTCTAGATGCGACGCGGAATTTCTGCAGCACCTCCCCGTTGTTCTCCTGATACACGTTTCGGCAATAACAGAGAGGATGTGTACCCGGAGAACAACAGGGAAGGCACTGACGAAATTCCACATTGGATCCGGAGCACAGCATACAGGAAAACAAACCCAATCTACACATACTCCGGCTGTCCGTGAATATTGTTGGACAATTCGAAAGGATGGCGGTTATAAATATGCAAAGAGATGAATAGTTATAGATGTCGCCCTTTCGAATGGGAGACGCATACTGGTCACGCATACTCATGATTGAAGAAACCTATAGCTAGCAAGTTTCATCGGCACGAAGACCGGGACAGAGCAAATTAAGGGGGTAGGAGGAGAAGTCATTTGTGCTCACCAACAAACGCAAAGGCGCAGCTCGTCCAACGCACGTGGAGGTCGTCGAACAACTGCACATTGAAATTCACCCGATCAACACAAATACGATGTTTTGTTAATTAACATGATCGGAAAATATGTGACCTAACTAATAATTTACAAAACTATGACCCCGTGGGCCTCTGGAAGGCCGAAAAGCACCTTCTCGTTCAAAAGAAGGCAGAAGAGGTGTCGAGCGTCGGGGTTTAGTGGTGTCGGGAGTCAGTGCCGTCGAGGGTCGGTGGTGTCGGGTGTCGGTGGTCGGGAGTCGGGTTAAATGCGTCGATGGTCGGGGGTCAGTGTCGTCGGGGGTGGAGGGTCACTAGCATCGGGGGTTGGGCTCTTTTCGATCAACAAGAGACCAAAGAGGTGTTGGGGGCCGGGGTTGGGGGTTAGGGCGTCGGGGGTCTGGGGTAGGGGGTCGGGGGTCGGGGGTCGAGGGTCAGTGGCGTCGGGGGTCGAGGGACGGGGGTCAGTGGTCTTGGGCGTAGGGGGTCGGGAGTCGGGGGTCGGGGGTCGGGGGTCGGGGGTCAGTGGTGTCGGGCGTCGGGAGTTGGGGTCAGTGGTGTTGGGCGTAGGGGGTCGGGGGTCGGGGGTCAGTGGTGTCGGGCGTCGGGTGTTGGGGGTCGGGGGTCAGTGGTGTCGGGCGTCGGGGGTCGGTGGTCGGGAGTCGGGTATCAGTGGCCTCGGGGTCGGGGGTCCAGGGTCGGGGGTTGGTGCCGTCGGGCGTCGAGGTTTGGTGGCGTCGGGCGTCGGGGGTCGGGAGTCGGGTGTCGGGGGTCAGTGGTGTCGGGTGTTGGGGGTCGGGAGTCGGGTATCAGTGGCGTCGGGGGTCGGGGGTCGAGGGTCCGGGGTTGGTGGCGTTGGGCCTCAGGGGTTGGTGGCGTCGGGCGTTGGGGGTCATGGGCGGGGGGTCGAGGGTTGGGGTCCTTTTCTTTCTTCTTCTCCTCTCTCCTCTTTTTCTTCTTCTTCTTCTTTTTCTTCTTCTTCTTCTTCTTCTTCTTCTTCTTCTTCTTCTTCTTCTTCTTCTTCTTCTTCTTCTTTCTCCTCCTCTTCTTCTTCTTCTTCTTCTTCTTCTTCTTCTTCTTTTCTCTCCTCTTCCTCTTCCTCCTCTTCTTCTTCTTCTTCTTCTTCTTCTTCTTCTTCTTTCTCCTCCTCCTTGTCCTCCTCCTCCTCCTCCTCCTCCTCCTCTTCTTCTTCTTCTTCTTCTTCTTCTTCTTCTTCTTCTTCTTTTTTCTCCTCCTCCTCGTCCTCCTCCTCTTCTTCTTCATCTCCTTCTTCTTTTCGTTCTTCTTCTAATTATTTTCTTCTTTTCCTTTTTCTTTTTCATTTTTTCCTTCTGCTTTTCCTCTTTTTTTCTTCTAACCTAACTAACTAACCTAATTATCTAATAATCTAACCAAATAAACTAACTAAATTACCCTATATATAATAAAAAAAACTAACCTAATAAACTAACTAAAGTAGTTAACTTATTAAAAAAGAAAAGGAAGAAGTGGTGTGGGCGGCGGTGGACGACGGCCGGGGGCGGCGGCGGCGGCGGCTGCGGTCGACGACGGCAGAGGGGGCAGGGGGCGCGCGGCCGGGGGCACGCAGCAGGGGGCGACAGGGGGCGTGCGGCAGGGGGGGCAGGGGGCGCGTGGCACGGGGCTTCAGGGGGCGAGCGGCAGGGGGCCGGGCGGCTCCGACGACGGCGGTGGCGGGAGGTGGCCAGGCGAGAGAGAGAGGGTAGGGCAAGACAGAGAGAGAGCGGGCAGTGGGTGTGAGAGCCGTTAGCGGAGGGGGTGGGGGGCTATGCGCCATTAGAGAGGGAGCCCCCTTTGCCGTCTGCAAAGACTAGGTGGCAGACGGCAAAGGGGTGGGTGGGGTGGGGTGGGCTCCGGCCGCTACGGTGTGACCCCCTTTGCCGTCTGCCTTCCCTTTGCCGTCCGCCTGTGGTTCCTTTGCCATCCGCTGGTCGACGGCAAAGGGAAGGCCGACGGCAAAGAAAACTTTTGCCTTAGGTCTTGTCTTTCCCGTGAGCTTGGTGCTAGCTGACAGCAAAGAAGCTCTTTGCCATGTGTCAGCAGACGGCAAAGGAAAGCCAGACGACAAATTTCTAAATTCCAGTAGTGTTTGGTTTTCGACGACCTCCCCTGCATTCGAAAGAGAGCACATTTGTTAACTCCTCCTCCACCCCCTTTATTTTGCTCTATTCCGGCCTTCATTCTGATGACACTATCTACCTAGGTATTTTTACTATTAAAATGCAAAGTTGTTGCGTAACCAATATGCATCTCCCGTTCGAAAGGGTTCCTGTTATAAATATGCATGCATTTGCATATTTATAACGGTGATTCTTACGAATTGTCCAACGTTATCCATGGACAGCCCGGGTATGTGTAGATTGGGTCGTTTCCCACGCTTTGCTCCGGATCCCCTGTAGAGTTTCGACAGCGTCTCCTTGTTGTTTTTAGGGTACACATCCTCTCGGTTAGTTGCTGAGACGTGTATCAGGAGAATAGTGGGGAGGTGCTGCCGAAATTTTGCGTTGGATCAGGAGCAGAGCATGGGGAAATGACCCAATCTACACATACTCTGGTGGGATTAGGACCCATCTTTACCTTCTAGCTGGTAGGTCTGCATGTCGTGCATCCCAATGTATTAACCATGATTAAAAACTGGCCATAATTAATTTAACATACTTGATGAACTGATAATTTATATTGTTTATATGTGGATACTATATAGCTAGCTTGCCAGAATGACTGATCATGAATGGATGTACACTGGTCACCATAGTCAGAGAGAGATGACCGATGAATGGTTGAGCAAAACCTATGAATTCATGGAAACGGCATTTTCTAAAGGCCAGCCAAAACATGGTGCCCCTGCGCTAAGTGCAAGAATTATTCGCGACAAACAAAGGATGTAATGGGTAAACTCCTGCAGATGCGTGGTTTTACTCCCGGCTATACCTTGTGGACATTTCATGGTGAGTCGGCCCAACGTAACAGAGATGAGGTGTTGCGTCTGCGCACCGATGATTATGGTACAGGGATTGAAGACATGGTGAATGACTTTGATGATGCTCGGCCAAGGACGAAGAGATTGAGGAATCCGCGAAAGCCTTCTATGCCATGTTGGAGTCTTCAAAACGTCCTCTTCACGAGCACACTAAGATTTCTCAGCTAGATGCCATCGCACAAGAAATGGCACTGAAAGCCCTATTCAACATTGGAAGAGACCTGTTTGACTCAGTGATGACCCTATTTGGGCGCTTTCTACCCGAAGGTCATATTTTGCCTTCAAACCTATATGAGTAAAACAAAATCCTTAGTGCACTCAAGATGCCGTATGAGCAGATACATGCTTGTGAGAAAGGATGTGCCTTATTTAGGAAAGAGTACATATTGTCCATTTTGCAAGTCCTCCAGATATGTTGAGGTAGAAAACGGTGAAGGTGAGAAGAAGCAGAGCAAAATCCCCGTGAGTGTCCTACGGTATCTGCCGATCCTACCAAGACTTCAACGACTTTACATGCTCGAAGAAACAGAAAAACAGATGACAAGGCACAAACATGGAATTAGGAAAGAATTAGATGAACACAGAGTTCCGATGTTGGTACACCCTTCAGATGGTGACGCATGGAAGGCATTTGATAGTATACATAAGGAAAAAGCTAAAGAACCAAGGAATTATCGAATCGACATCAGCCTCGATGTGTTTAATCCTTTTGGTATGGGGGCTACCCAATATAGTTGCTGGCCTGTATTTGTCATTCACCTCAATCTTCCACCATCATCCATTATGCAAAGAAAGCACATATTTCTGACGTTGATAGTTCCATGGCCAAACTACCCGGGGAAGAATATGAGTGTGTACATGCAACCGCTGATGGATGACTTGAAAGAAGCTTGGGTGAATGGGGTCAACACATACGATGCAGCTAAGAACGGGAACATTCAAATGTATGTTTGGTACCAATACTCGTTGCATGATCTATCGGCATTTGCGCTTTTCGTTGCCTGGTGTGTGCATGGAAGGTTCCCATGCCCACAATGCAAGGCAGCTCTTAAGTTTCTTTGGTTTACGGCGGGTGGGACGTATTCCTGCTTTGACTTGCATAGACAGTTCTTGCCTATGGACCATCTATTCAGAAAAGACAAGAAGAATTTCATGAAAGGTAGTTGTCAAACACTCAGCACCACCTCCATTGACGGGGGCACAAATTAATGAACAGTTAAAATCTATGGAGCCTGATCCAAACCGTCCAGGGTATTTCTTTGGATTTAATGAGGAACACGCATGGACCGACGTGCCATGCATCTGGGATCTCCCCTACTTCGAAGACCTCTTACTTTCACACAACATTGACATGATGCACACTGAAAAGAATATCTCCGAGGCCCTTCTTGGCACATTTTTCGGCACTGATAAGGGAAAAGATAATACAAAGGCTAGAGTTGACCAGGAGACTCTGTGTCATAGGCCATCACTAAACATGCGAGAACCGAAAGGAAGAAAAAATTGGTCCAAACAACCTGCCTGGTACAATCTTGAGAAGGGAGAAATAAGGGAAATCCTCTTGTGGGTGCAAAAAAAGTTGTTGTTCCCCGATTGGTATGCTGCAAATCTAGCGAGGGGCGCGAGCATTGAAAAAATGATTTTTTTTTTGGGCTCAAGAGTCATGATTGGAACATATGGCTTGAGCAGATAATGCCGGTGATGTAGCGCGGCTATATCCCAGAGGCTGAATGGCTAGTATTGGCCGAGTTGAGCTATTTCTTCCGTGTTCTTTGTGCTAAAGAGTTGTCGCGTGTCGTGATAATGACATGGAAGAGTTGGCGCCTAAGTTGCTCTGCAAGTTAGAGAGGATTTTTCCACAGGGCTTCTTTAATCCGATGCAACACATGATTTTGCATCTCCCAACCGAGGCAAGATTGGGTGGCCCTGTGCAAAATCGTTGGTGCTACATAACTGAAAGATTGCAGAAGACACTTCGAGGAAAATGTAAAAAATAACGTAGAATTGAAGCATCGATGGCGAGACGTTCTCACCCTCTTCGAAGGGAAGCTCGCACCTTTTGCTGTGAGAAAACAAAATTGGTTGTGCGTCGAGGACTGGTGCACACTAACGATGTATATATTGAACAACTTAACAGAAGTTCAGCCATACATCGAGTAAGTGCTCTGTACATTGTTTCGCAACTTTTAACAAGTTTTGTGTCTAACAACTATTATTAATTGATACAGTCGATACGTCGAACAATTCTCGAAAGGTGTTGCTATAGAAAAAGAATCCATTATTGAGTATGAACTTCTCAAAAAGACACGAGGCATGGGCTATTTGAAATTCGACAAGACAGGCAGTTAAGCAGTGTCGATGTCTATATTGTGGCTTAACAGGCCACCCAAGTTTTCTATCTGCCGTACTATCGTCAAAGTGTTAAGAACCTGGAAGGTTGGTATGTCGTGTTCGATGTGCCGCCGCATCTTAGACCAGCTCCCCCAAATGAAGACGATCATGAACCTCAAATTGACCCAATAACATATGATGGAGAATTCTTCCAAGAATGACGTGGTGTGAGACGTCGTACCCGAAACTGCTCTACGTCCACCCTAAACACTGAGGAACAAGAACCATGTGATGATGAGGAAGATGTGGAAGTAGAAGAGGTTACCAATGCGGATGAGCTATCAATGCTTGATCGGTTACAAAAAGGCCTTCCTCATGATGTCCCTGAACCCGATGACGTTATCAGTCATGACGACACGTGTGATACTAATGATGATTTTGCTTCAACTAACTATGGAGAAGAGACAAATGATCCTGACTATTAGTACTTTGTATGAATCCAGACATTGTTGTTTAATTATTCAATTATTAGTTGAATTATTCATGTATTTATTATTGTTCATTTAATTATTGTCCTTGAATTTGTACTAATTATTTAACTATTTATCGTTCCAGGTGTTGAGACATGGCAGGCGGGGATAAGTTGAGGATAGCACCTGGGCAGCTATGGAGAACTTTGTTGCGGAGCTTTGCCGAGGAGCCCCATGGGAGAGGCGGAGGAAAGAAGAGAGGCAGAGGACGTGGTCGTGGGAGAGGGAGGTAGCCTGATAGGAGCTAGTCGCCACCATCCTTGGCGGCTTCGGTCTCAGCCACTTCACGCTTGCAGACGAGGGTGTCACCGGTGCGGGATCCTCCCGTCCAGGAGCAGACACCGATGGAGGGAGCTGAGGAGGAGGCAGAAGCTGAGGCGGAGGTTGAGGAGGAGGTTGAGGCGGAGTCTGAGGGGGCTGAGGTGGAGGCTGAGGGAGAGAGGCGGAGCCCGTCTGCCAGCAAGTCCGTCTACGAACGTGGTATGACACTAGTTCTAGACCGATTGGAGTTGCAACACAGGGCGTTCATTGAGCCAGATGGCGAGAAGTAAGTAGATATATATTGTGTACCTTATATCATTATATTTCACCAAGTAACTAATGTCTTTGCCTTATCATTATGTAGGTGGTGGGATTACCTGAAGAATACCCGGAGTCCAAACTGCCTCCTTGGTGCTTTACTTAGGGAGCACTTCCCTGGGATAGTGAAGTTGCCCAGTGAGGGTATGGTTCCCTAGCCAGGACCCGGGATGGTGTTGTTTGCCTGAGCGTGGCCGACAAGGTGTTGGCTGATTTTTGGGTAACTATTATTTTAGCCAATAAAAAGTATATAATGTTCTATATTGTTATTTCCTTACAAATCATTTCACTATTCATATGTGCATCTATATGGCATAATTGCAGAGTTACTTTAGGGTCGCGAAGGGTACAGAGGAGGCGGCCAAGAATAACCTTGTGAAAGAGTGCAAGAGTTTATTGAATAACACGAGGCACGAGCTGCGTGTTCAGGCTGTTCGAGATTGGTACGCCAAGCAAGGGGAGCCGAAGACAAAGACTAAATGTCGAAAGATTTACCTTGATAAGACCGAGTACATGGAGGTATGTACATTCCAAAGATCAATTCTTTAATAGTTTTGTAAGGGCTAGTTAGGTCTATTTAGTTATAATCCTTAGTTTCATTCTTCATTAAGTTACATTCATAGGTGCCCCCGAGATGGTTGGCCGATAAGATGGATTCTTGGGAGATGAGAGTGGAAAGGTGGTTCACGAAGGCTTGGTTGAGCACCCACACTATGGCCAAGGACCGTCGTGCCGAATTGGTTGGTGTGCCACACCACCAAGGCAATGCCAACATCAAGAAATATGCCAAAGAATGGGTATGTGTGCCTTGTTTTGTTTCATCAATAATTCATTCATTCATGATTTTTGTTGTACTAATTCTTTGTCTTTTCGTGCAGGCCAAACACAATAACCAGCCCGAGCCTCATGGATACATTGCGTTTAGTATGGCCCATAAGGGCTCGTACAAGACGTCGAAGGCATACTCTAAGGGGGACGGGACGTCAGCGTACACAAGCCTGTCCGCCTACAGCAAGATGACGTCTTATTCTGAGGTGGTCATTCAGCTCCGCGGGCCTGACTTTGACCCGAGCCAGAATCCTATCGATCCAGAGGCCTTGATGATCTCTGGTGGCGGTAAGAGTCATGTCACGCTGGCCTTGTGTGATGGCTTCGTCCCTATCACCGAGACTCTATCTCAGAACAAGGCGAATCAAACGAGCTCCGCTCGTGTAATACGGCAATGCGCAAGGCCAGTTGATCTTGCCATCGATGTTAGTTTTCTTCATTATTTCTTTCGTTCATTTGTCCCTAGATGGATGATGAAAATTACTTTTGAGGAGTGGTTGCAGGCGGCACTTGAGAAGGAGAGGGAGGCCACCAAGCTCTTGTTGGAGGAGAGGGACCGAAATGCGCAGAGGTTGCTTGAGGAGGAGAGGGCACGCAATAATGCCCATGCGAAGGCCATGCATGACTTCGTTGCGGTAAGTCAGTTGTGTGAGAAGCAAGGCTATGTGTGAGAAGCAATAAGGCTATTTCTTTGACTCCTCAAAAACTAATTTGCAGGCTATGTGTGAGAAGCAAAGTTTGCCGCCCCCTCCGCCGATGCCTTCTCCGGTGGGAACGGTGAATTCCCTTTCAATGACCAACCTTGCACGGTCTTATACCATTGTGTGTCGCCATGCTAACCACATATTTTAACTCTTGCCTTGTTGCAGCATCATTCTAGAGTTGAATCCCACGATCCCTTTACTTCTCCTGGTGAGAGCCCTAGGAACCCAGTGACCAACCGAGATGGTGCTTCTCCTCCGTTCTTGGCATTCGGTAAGTTATTCCTCTCCTTCTTTTTCTTCTTATTGTTTAGATCAACTTAGATTATCCCATGCTTTAGTTAGCTTAGTAAATTCTAGTTCATATTAGCCATGCTTTAGTTAGCTTAGTAAATTCTAGTTGATAATTAGCTTACTTACCTAAAAAATTACATAATTAGCTTACTTACTCAAAAATGACATAATTACTTGATAACACAAAAAATAGCATAATTAGTTGATATTAGAGCTCAAAAATGACATAATTAGTTTAGAAAGTTTAAAAAGAAACTAGAAGAGAAGAACAAATAAGATATGAAGAAATAAGAGAAGAAGAAAGAGGAGAAAAAGATATAATAAGAAGAACAAATCTTCTTATTCTTCTTTTTTTCTCTACTGTATTTTTCTCCATCTTCTTCTTCTTCTTCTTCTTCTTCTTCTTCTTCTTGTTCTTCTTCTTCTTCCACTTCTTCTTCTAATTGCTTAGCTTAATTTAACTTCTTTCTTATTGTATGCTTCTTCTAACTTCTTTCTCATTATGCACATTTTGATAAAGCAGCATGGCATATGGATGGATGCTCTAGGGACTTTACTCATGTTGTCTTAGATGAACTTTGTAATGCACTTGTATTTGCGGATGCACTTGTGATGCTTTCTAATACTTTGTGATCTTGTTTGAACTTTAATTACATATATTGGTGCTGTTTGCACTTTGTGATGCACTTGTGGTGTTGTTTGCTCTTTTTGATGCACTTGTGGTGATGTTCAGGGCTTGGACAAATATATATATATATTGCTGTTTGTAACTATGTTTTGCAAATGCATGGATTTAACAGAAAACAAATATAAAAAAAGCAGAGAGGGTCTTTGCTTACAGCTTACTAATGGCAAAGCCTATGCCGTCGGTGGGCTGATGGCAAAGAAGGACACGTGGCGACAGCTTGTGTAACCTGGCAACTGTGAGAACACCAAATTTTCCCAGATTTTCGGCTTTGCCGTCAGCTGTGCCTCGGCTGTGGGCAAAGAGGGGACCCAGGGGACCCAGGTTTTCGGCTTTGCCATGAGCTGTGCTCTGGTTGTGGGCAAAGAGGGGACCCACATGTGAGTGCTGCTAGCATCCCTAAAACGTATGGCCCACCAGAACTTTGCCGTCCGCCAGTGTCCAGCTGACGGCAAAGCCTGCCGTTTACCCTCTAACGGGGCTCGGCTTGCATCGTTGCCGCCATTGCTCTGTGCCGTCAGCCCGTGCCAAAAAGCTGATGGCAAAGGATTTGTCGTCGGTCGATTTGCAGCTGACGGCAAAGAAGGTGATTGCCGATAAAATCGTGGCCGGCTCCTTTGCCGGCCGCACACTGACGGCAAAGCCTTTGCCGTCCGTTAAACAGGCCGTTGCCGTCAGCTCTGGCTGTCGGCAAAACAGCAGATTCCAGTAGTTTATCATTCTAGGATGTTTTTTTGGTGTTTATATACCAATTAATATTATTTTTGAGCAGTAAACAATTGGCCGAGTGCCCGGTTCCATTTGTTGTTTTCTGCATGTTTTTGGCTTTTCAGGTTTACAGTACCAAAAGAAGTCCAATTGCCCCGAAACTTTTTTATGATTTTTGCTTCACCAAAATAAGACTTGCGAGCATTTGGAGGAGACCAGACGACACACGAGGGAGGCAGTACACAACAGGGCATTCCCAGGGGGTGGTCGTGCCATGATGTGTGATGCCCCCCTATCCGTCTCCTATCATACCTCTTCATCCTATAAATTATAAATTACCCCAAAAAACCTGGGAGCCACCCAAAACACTTTTTCTGCCGCTGCAAGTGTCTGTTCCACCATTAGGCCAACTGGAGCCCTTTTCCCATGCCCTGTCGGAGGGGCGATCAATCACGGAGGACATCTACATCAACCTTGATGCTCACACGGTGATGTGTGAGTAGTCTACTATAGACCTATGGGTCCGTAGATATTACCTAGATGGCTATCTCTCTTTCTCTCTTGATGTTCAATACAATGAACATCACATCTTCACTTTGATCTATCTGATGTAATCCTACTGTGCGGTGCATTTTGTGGGATCCAATCAACTGTGAGTTTATATTCATATTATTCATATTAAAGATTTGAGTCTTCTTTGAGTTCCAATTATGATTCTTTTTTTCGTGATTATAATAGTTTCGTAAATCTATCTGGTCTATTGAAATAGTTTGGCCAACTAGATTGATAATTCTTCAGCGAGAGGGGTGCGTTATAGTGGATTCAATCTATCGGATTTCTATATCCGAGTGACAAAAGGGGACAATTTACGTCTTTGCATTGTTTCCGCTAAGGATAAAACAAGGTGGTTAATTCATTTTTATTCGGTTCCCTTGTTCTACATTGTGTCATCACTCTCCAAGCATTACTATGTTTGTCATGATCTTAAAACATAGAGAGGCAAGTATAGAAGCGCTCTTGAAGTGGAGTAATAGTAGTAGGTGCAAGCAAGAGTCGACCTATTTGCTTATGGTTGTGAAGCCTAGATACATATGATTTGCCATGAATATCACATAACTATGCACTTTTCTATCAATTGCCCAACAGTAATTTGTTTACCACCGTATGCCTACTACATCATAGATGGCATTAGGGAAAACTACGCCCCCCGGGTTTATTCACTTAGAAGTTTACAAACTCTACAATTCCTCACTTCGTTTATTTACTTTTCCCTTTAATACTTATATCTAAAAACTTAACTTGCTTGCAAATAATGAGACAAGGGGATTGTCAGCCTCTTACCCGTGTTGGGTGCAAGTATATGTTTCTTTTGTGTGCAGTCCCTGAAGACGGGGGCTCGTTGATACTCCTATTGGTTCTATAAACCATGGTTTTCTACTAAGGGAAATACTTACATATATTGTGTTGCATGATGACCCACAAGTATAGGGGATCAATCGTAGTCCCTTTGATAAGTAAGAGTGTCGAACCCAACGAGGAGGAGAAGGCTCTGATAAATGGTTTTCAGCAAGGTAATAACTGCAAGCACTGAAAGTAGTGGTAACAAGTGATGGTGTAGTGAGGTGAAACGTAGCAAGAGAAAAGTAACAAGTAACAAGTAGTAGCAACAGTGCAGCAAGTGGCCGAATCCCTTTTGTAGCAAGGGACAAGCCTGAACAAAGTCTTATAAGAGGAAAAACGCTCCCGAGGACACACGGGAATTTCTGTCATGCCAGTTTCATCATGTTCATATGATCCGCGTTCGTTACTTTGATAGTTTGATATGTGGGTGGACCAGTAATCAACACTACTAGCAACCTTACAAATACCAATCGGAGTCGCGAGACGGAGATTGGTTACAAGAGATGAACTAGGGTTTGGAGAGGAGATGGTGCTGATGAAGTTGTTGATGGAAATGCCTCCCCTCCGACGAGAGGAGTGTTGGTGATGATGAAGCCGATGATTTCCACCTCCGGGAGGGAAGTTTCCCCGGCAGGATCGTCCTGTCGGAGCTCTAGATTGGATCTGCTCAAGTTCCGCCTCGTGGTGACGGAAAATCCACGAAAAAGCTCCACCCTGATTTTTTCCGAACGAAACCCTTCATATAGGAGAAGAGGGGGGGCAGTGGGCCGCCAGGGTGCCCACAAGCCCTGTTGCCGCGGCCAGGGGGTAGGCCGCGGCAACCAGGCTTGTGGGCCCCTGGTTGCTCCCCTCTGACACTTCTTTCGCCTAGTATTTTTTTATCAAATCCAAAAAAATACACGTTGATTTTCAACGCATTTGGAGTTGCGCAGAATAGAGGACTCAGACTATCTTCTTTTCCTGTCCAGAATTCCAGCTGCCGGTATTCTCCCTCTTCAAATAAACCTTGCAAAATAAGAGAGAAAAGGCATAAGTAAGGTTCCACAAAGTATAATAACAGTCCATAAAGCGATAAATATCAACATGAAAGCATGACGCAAAATGGACGTATCAACTTCCCCAAGCTTAGACCTCGCTTGTCCTCAAGCGAACACCAAGACCCAAAACATGTCCACATGTTTAGGGATGAACGTGTCGATTAAACATAACACGGACATGAGGGAATCATGATCACACATAGAACAACAATACATCATAGAGATTCTTATGGGAAAGTAACAATTCCTTCACAAAGCAAAGTATGAAACAAAAACCTTATAGAGAAGTGGCCAACAACAGTCCATAGTCATTGAAGGAATTGCAATTTATCATATTATCAGAAAGAGTCAAATAAGAGCTTGCAAAGCAAATCCACATACTCAATCATCTCTTTTGTTTTCCACAATTGTTACAATTCACGTGGTACTCATGGTATCAAAGTTTCAGTTGGACACAGAGAAAGATAGGGGCTTATTGTTTGCCTCCCAACCATTTACCTCAAGGGTAAAGTCAACAATAATAAAGCATAAGTACTCAGATCCAAGTTTATATATGAATATAGATCTTTCCCAAGCATATGACGTTCACCAAGAAAAAAGGCTAAATAAGTAATTGGTGAAGATCACCATGACTCTTACAAGGGCAAAAAGTAAAGGTACAAGATAGGCCCTTCGCAGAGGGAAGCAAAGGTTGTCATGCACTTTTGAGGTTTGGATGCGTGTCCTCTTAGTGAGGAGGAACGTCACTTTATATTGCCTCATGTGATAAAGAACTTTATTATGCAGTCTGTCGCTTTTGTGTCTTCCTCATCACTGGTTCGTACAAAGCTTAGTTTCCACACACTGATAGATCATACATATTAGAGAGCAATTTTTATTGCTTGCACCGATGACAACTTACTTGGGGGATCTTATTCAATCCATAGGTAGGTATGGTGGACACTCATGGCAAAACTGGGTTGAAGGTTTATGGATGCACAAGTAGTATCTCTACTTGGTGCGGGAGTTTTGGCTAATATGAGGTGGAAGCAATCGTCAGATGCCAAGGGATCTTGAATCATATAATATTTTTTGGAACTAAGCAAATAAAATTCATTATGTTGTCTTCGTTGTCCAACATCTAGTTCTAAGCATATAATAGTTTGGTGAGTGCTCACAATTATAGAAAGTGTCTAAGATGATATATTTATATGTGAACCTCTCTTTCCTTATTACTTCTTATTAATTGCAACAATGACTGAGGTCTATGTTGGTCTACTCTCAACAAGTTTCAATCATCATACTTGTTATATGTGAAGCTATCACTTTCCATAGGATCATCTCATGATCTTTCATGCTATCGTTCTTTTCATACTTTTGATCACGGCACAAAACAAAGCCCTTGACTAAGATACTCTTTATTATATAGCTCGCAAGCTTGAATAAATCGGGGGAGACACAAGGCAAAAGATTCAAACTAAAACAATAAAGACTTATTCCACTAAGAGAAGAAATAAAAACTGAAAAGGAAAGAACTAGAAACAAAGGTAAAAGCAAAATATAAAAAGGTGATACGATACCAGGGCAGCTCCCCCAAGCTTGGCAAAAGCCAAGGGGATTGCCCATACTAATGACAATACGATTGCGACTGTTTTATGCATGTCAATGTATCTATACTAATAACAATACGATCATGCAACTCCCGGACACCGGAGGAATACCTTGTGTGTATCAAACGTCGCAACATCACTAGGTGACAATAAAGGTGCTCTATAGGTATCTTCGAAGGTGTCTGTTGGGCTGGCGTGAATCAAGACTGGGATTTGTCACTCCGTATGAGGGAGAGGTATCTCAGGGCCCACTCAGTAATAAAACATCACAATAAGACTTGCAAGCAATGTGACTAAGAAGTTAGTCACATGATCTTGGATTACAAAACGAGTAAAGATACTTGCCGGTAATGAGAGTGAACTAGGTATGGAGATACCGACCATCGAATCTCGAGCAAGTAACATACCGATGGACAAAGGGAATAGCATATGGGATTAACTGAATCCTTCACATAAAGGTTCAACCGATGAAGATCTTCATAGAATATGTAGGATCCAATATGGGAATACAGGTCCTGTTATTGTTTATTGACCAAAGAGTGTCTCTGGTCATGTCTACATAGTTCTCGAACCCACATGTTCTGCACACTTAAGATTCGGTGACGTTTCGGTATAGTTGAATTACTGATGCTGGTAACCGAAGGATGTTTGAAGTCCGGGATGAGATCTCGGATGTCATGAGAGTTTCGGAATGGTCCGGAGACAAATATTTATATATAGTAAGTATCCATTTGTCTTCTAAAAGGTTTTCAGGCATTACCGGTACAATACTGGGAGTGACGAATTGGTTCCGGAGTTCTACCTGGAGGGGACACCCTCCCGGGAGAGAACCAAAGAGTCCCAAGGGTGGCGCACCATCCCGTAGTGTGCTGGTGGCTAGCCCAATGAGGCTATTTCAGCCAAGGGAGAAAAGGGAAAGGAGGACGGTCCAAAACTGAATTGGGAAGGAGGACTCCTTCCAAGTTGTATTGGAGGAGGACTCCTCCTCCACCTCTTGGCTCGGCCGAACCCTAGGGCCTTTCCCTTGGGCGCCACCCCTCCCCTCCCTCCTATATATAGTGGAGGTGAGAGAGGCTTTTGGCACCTCAAGCCAAGGCACAACTGTCTCCACCACCACCACCATCACCACCACGTCATCATGCTGCTGGAGAATTCAGCTACCTCTTCGCCCCTCTTGCCATATGAAGAAGGCGTAGATCATCATCGAGCTGTACGTGTCCTAAACGCGGAGGTGCCATCGGTTCAACACTATATCGGATGGATCATAATGGGATCGCAGGAGGACTGCGATTTGGATCGTGGAGAGGTTCGACTACATCAACCTCATTATATACGCTTCCGCTTAGCGATCTACAAGGGTATGTAGATGCACTCTCCTCTCTCGTAGATGATCATCACCATGGATAGGTCTTGCGCGTGCGTATGATTTTTTTTGTTTCCCTTGCAACGTTGATACGTCTCCAACGTATCTATAATTTTTGATGGTTTCATGCTATTATATTGTCAAACTTTGGATGTTTTGTATGCCTTTTATATATTTGTTGGGACTAACTTATTAACTGAGTGACAAGTGCGAGTTCCTGTTTTTTCCATGTTTTTGACCCCTTTCAGAGGAGGATATTAAATGGAGTCCAAACGGAACGAAACTGCCAAAAAGATTTTTTCCGAAACAGAAAAAGATTGGGAAGCCTGAGAATCAGGGCAGGGGGCACCAGGGACCCCACAAGCCCCCCAGCCGCGGCCAGGGGGGGCCGTTCCTCCCATTCTTGTGGGCTCCCTGGGCCTCCTATGCCCTAGGTCTTTGGCCTATAAATTCCCTAAAATCCCAAAAAAATTCAAGAGACCATCGAAAGTACTTTTCCGCTGCCGCAAGCTTCTGTCTCCGCAAGATCCCATCTGGGGCACGTTCTGCTGCCCTGCCTGAGGGGATTCGGATACGGAGGACTTCTTCATCAACACCATGACCTCTCTCATGATGCGTGAGTAGTACACCATAGACCTACGGGTCCATATCTAGTAGCTAGATGGCTTCTTCTCTCTATTGGATCTTCAATACAAAGTTCTCCATGATCTTCATGGAGATCTATCCGATGTAATCTTCTTTTGCAGTGTGTTTGTCGAGATCCGATGAAATGTGGATTTATGATCAGATTATCTATGAATCTTATTTGAGTTTCTTCTGATATCTCTTATGCATGATTTCATATCCTTGTAATTCTCTTCGAGTTGTGGGTTTTGTTTGGCCAACTAGATCTATGATTCTTGCAATAGGAGAAGTGCTTGGTTTTGGGTTCATACCGTGCGGTGACCTCACCCGGTGAAAGAAGGGGTAGCGAGGCACGCATCATGTTGTTGCCATCAAGGGTAAAAAGATGGGGTTTTCAGCATTGGTTTGAGTTTATCACTCTACATCATGTCATCTTGCTTAAGGCATTACTCTGTTCGTCATGAACTCAATACACTAGATGCATGGTGGATAGCGGTAGATGCATAAAGTATTTGTCTACTTGTCTCGGACGTGATGCCTATATGTATGATCATTGCCTTAGATATCGTCATGACTTTGCGCGGTTCTATCAATTGCTCGACAGTAATTTGTTCACCCACCGTAATATTTTCTATCTTGATAGAAGCCTCTAGTGAACACTATGTCCCCCGGGTCTACTCCACACAATATTTTCAGCCTTACACTTTTTCTTCGTTTCACTTTCCGCCTTCAGATCTCACTTTGCAATCAATCTTGAAGGGATTGACAACCCCTTTTAGCGTTGGGTGTAAGCTCTCTGTGTTTATGCAGGTACTCTGGACTTGACGAGATTCTTCTACTAGATTGATACCATGGTTCTCATACTCAGGGAAATACTTACTAGTCCTGTGTTGCATCACCCTTTCCTCTTCAAGAGAAAACCAACGCAAGCTCAAGACACGACACAAGGTTTCTGTCGACGTAGCAGAAGGATTTCTGGCGCCGTTGCCGGGGAGGATCAAGCAAAGAACTCATGCAAGTACGTGTCGCAAACTCATATCTTGCATTTACTTTGTTTGGCAGTTGCCTCTCGTTTTCCTCTCCCCCACTTCACCACTTTGCCTTTTTTGTTTGCCCTTTTCGTTCGCCCTTTTTCTCGCTTGCTCTTTGTTTGCTTGTGTGCTTGCTTTCTTGCCGAAGTCACCATGACTGAAAACACCAAACTTTGTGACTTCTCGAATACTAATAATAATGGTTTTATTAGTACTCCGATTGCTCCCGCCACTAGTGTGGAGTCATACGAAATCAATGCCGCTTCGCTGAATCTTGTTATGAAAGAGCAATTTTCCGGCCTTCCTAGTGAAGATGCCGCATCACATCTTAATACCTTCATAGAGATTTGCGATATGCAAAAGAAGAAAGATGTGGATAATGATGTGATTAAATTGAAGCTTTTTCCTTTCTCATTGCGAGATCGTGCAAAAACTTGGTTTTTGTCTTCGCCCAAAAATAGTATCGATTCTTGGGATAAGTGCAAAGATGCTTATATATCCAAGTATTTTCCGCCGGCTAAGATTATTTCTCTCCGTAATGATATCATGAATTTTAAGCAACTTGATCATGAACATGTTGCACAATCTTGGGAGAGAATGAAATTGATGATTAGAAATTGTCCCGCTCAGGGCTTGTGTCTTTGGATGATTATACAAATCTTCTACGCTGGCTTGAATTTCGCTTCTAGAAATTTTTTGGACTCCGCCTCAGGTGGAACGTTCATGGAAATCACGTTAGGATAAGCCACGAAACACCTAGACAATATCATGACGAACTACTCTCAGTGGCACACTGAAAGGTCACCTACTAGTAAGAAGGTACATGCTATAGAAGAAATTAACTCGTTGAGTGCTAATATGGATGAGTTAATGAATTTGGTTGCTAGTAGAAGTGCTCCTTTAGATCCTAATGATATGCCCTTGTCTTCCTTGATTGAGAGTAGCAACGCTAGCTTGGACGTTAATTTTGCTGGTAGGAATAATTTTGGCAACAACAATGCTTTTAGAAGAAACTATGTTCCTAGGCTTTTTCCTAGTAACTCCTCTAATAACTTTGGCAACTCCTACAACAATACTCATGGAAATTACAATAGATTACCCTCTAATCTAGAGAGTAATATCAAAGAGTTTATCAACCTCTAAAAAAATCTTCAATGCGTCCATAGAGGAAAAACTACTCAAAATTGACGATTTGGCTAAGAGCGTTGATAGAATGTCTAGTGATATTTATGCTTTGAAAGTTAGACGTGCTCCTCCCAAGATCAATATGGATGAAACTTTGAAAGCTATGCGTGTTTCCATGATTGAGAGCAAAGAAAGAACCGCCCAAATTCATGCTAGACATGAATGGCTCAAAAAGGCGTGTTCTCGTGATAAGAATCGTGAAGATCTTAAAGTGCTTGGTGTGACTCCCATTGAATCTTTGTTTTATTGTGTCAAACCCAATGATGATGGGGCTGGATATGAATCCACTTTGGTTGAAAAGCTCCCCAATGATTCAGAGTACATCTATCTTGATGCTAAAAGCATTAAAAGTGGAGTAGAAGATATTAAAACTTTGAGTAGTAATGAAATGACTACTTTGGATTTCCTTGATGCAATTATGATAGTTGCTCCTTTATTGAATGCATTTCCTTGATGCAATCCATGCTAAACTATCCACACGCTTATAGCCAAAACAATGCCTTTACCGATCATATCGTCAAAGCTATGATAAAATCTCTTGAAGAGAACCTTGAATTGGAAGTGTCTGTTCCTAGAAAGCTTCATGATGAGTGGGAACCTACTATCAAAATCAAAATCAAAAACTATGAATGCAATTCTTTGTGTGATTTGGGTGCTAGTGTTTCCGCGATTCCAAAGTCTTTATGTGATGTTCTGGGTTTTACTGAGATTTAAGAGTGTTCTCTTAATTTGCATCTTGCGGATTCTACTGTCAAGAAACCCATGGGAAGGATCAATGATGTTCTTATTATTGCAAATAGGAACTATGTACCCGTGGATTTCATTGTGCTTGACATTGATTGCAATCCTACATGCCCTATTATTCTTGGTAGACCTTTCCTAAGGACTATCGGTGCCATCATCGATACGAAGGAAGGGAATATTAGATTTCAATTTCCTTTAAAGAAGGGCATGGAGCACTTTCCTAGAAATAAAATAAGATTTCCCTATGAATCAATGATGAGGGCCACTTATGGTTTGAGCACCAAAGACGACGATATGTGATTCTATCGCCTTATGCCTAGCTAAGGGCGTTAAACAATAGCGCTTGTTGGGAGGCAACCCAATGAATTTATTTCTTTTTCTTTCTGTTTTTTTTGCGTCCACACCATCATAATTCTATTATGATTGTGTATTTTGTGTTTCTTTTTGTGTTTGAGCCAAGTAAAACCTTTATGACTAGTCTTGGTGATGGTTGTTTGATCCTGCTGGAAAAAGACAGAAACTTTTCCCTCACGAGATGATTTTTCATTTTTATTCAGAAAGAGCTTTTGAGTTGATTATTTTTGCTCCTGATTGATATGCCTTTTGCCCAGGCATTCGTAATGTTTCAGAATTTTTGAGATATCATAAGTATACAAAGTATACAGATTTCTACAAACTGGTCTGTTTTTGTTGAGTAGGTTGCTTGTTTTGATGAAACTATGGTTAGTATCAGGGGGTACTAGCCATGGAGAAGTGAGAATACAGTATCCCAACACAAATATAAATAGAAATAAAGATTGCTACAGTAACTAAAGAGGTGGTAGTTTGTTTTCTTGTGCTAATGTTATCACGTGTTTCTGTTTAAGTTTTGTGTTGTGAAGTTTTGAAGTTTTGGGTGATGTTCTCATGGATAAAGAGATGAGGAGTGGAAAGAGCTCAATATTTGTGATGCCCAAGGCATCCCAAGCCAAATTAAGGACACCAAAAAGCCTAAGCTTGGGGATTCCCCGGCAAGGCATCCCCTCTTTCGTCTTCAATCCATCGGTAACGTTACTTGGAGCTATATTTTTATTCACCACATGATATATGTTTTTCTTGGAGCGTCTTGTATCTTAGGAGTCTTATCTTTTTGTTGTGTCACAATCATCCTTTCTGCACACCTTTAGAGAGAGACATGCACTCATCGTGATATTGCTAGAATGCTCATAGTGCTTCACTTATATCTTTTGAGCTAGATAGTTTTGCTATTTGTGCTTCACTTAGATCTTTTAGAGCACGGCGGTGCGTGACTTGGTAGTTGGCTTATGCTATGAAAGTAGTCCCAAAGCTGATAGGTACCCAAAGAGGATATAAAAACCTCCATCTTCATGTGCATTGAGTAGAAAGAGAAGTTTTGATTCCTGTCAATTAGTTTTGAGATGTGGATTTGGTAATATTAAGAGTTATGTTAGTAGGGTGTTGTGAATCTAGAAATACTTGTGTAGAAATTAGTGATTCCCGCAGCATGCACGTACGGTGAACCGCTATGTTAGGAAGTCGGAGCATAATGTATTTATTGATTGTCATCCTTTGTGTTGAGGTCGGAATCGCGCGATGGTTAACACCTACCAACCCTTTCCCTTGGAGTATGCGTCTAGCACTTTCTTTCGATTACTAATAAAAACTTTCACAACAAGTATCTGACTTCTTCATGACTAATGTGAGTCCATGGTATAGATGCACTTTCACCTTCCACCATTTCGGGCCTCTCTAGTGCCGCGCAATTCTCGTCGGTGCACAAACCCACCATATGCCTTACTCAAAACAGCCACCATACCTACCTACTATGGCATTTTCATAGCCATTCCGAGATAGATTGCCATGCAACTCCCATCGTTCCGTCTCATGACTTGCGCCGTCACTCTCATATTTCCATTGCATGATCGTAAGATAGCTAGCGAGATGTTTCCACGTCATAAGCCAATCTAGATCGTTGCACATCCCGGTACACTACCGGAGGCATTTCCTATAGAGTCATTTCTAAGCTTTGAGCTGTGAGTAAATAAAAGTTTGGTGATCATCATTATTAGAGCATTGTCCCATGTGAGGAAATAAAAAAAGGGGAAGATGCCAAAGAGCCCAAATAAAAAAAAGATAAAAAAGAGGCCTAAGAGCCCAAATAAAAAATAAAAAAAGAGAGAAGGAAAGATGCTGCTATCTTTTTCCACACTTGTGCTTCGTGATAGCACCATGTTCTTCATGATTGAGAGCCGCTCATTTCGTCATCACCATATGCTAGTGGGTATCTTCATTATGTAACTTGGCTTGTATATTCCAATGATGGGCTTCCTCAAAATTGCCCTAGGTCTTCATGAGCAAGCAATTTGGATGCACACCCACTAGTTCTCCTTTTGAGCTTTCACATACTTATAGCTCTACTGCATCCTTTGTATGGCAATCCATACTCTTTCACATTGATATCTATTAATGGGCATCTGCATAGCCCTTTTGTCGGGACCCCGATCCTAAGCCATAGGAATCCAGCCTGTAACACATCGCATCGCTTTGTGGTCTCACGCATGGTTAACTCCACGGCTGCAGCCTTACCTTAGCCGGGACCGTTTGCGTCTTTTGACTCACGTATGCGATAGTGTCGCTAGCAATCCAATGTCAAAGAACCCGGATCGACATGTCTAGTCATAAACCAAAGTGGCAGTACCGCACAAGGACAGGCATACATGACCCAACAAAGCAGGTGTCGGTCATCAGCGAATGTAGACGACTCGTAGCAAGCTACAAGGACTCCATTACATCGCGTGACATTTCCCCAAAGGGGACAGACACAGCAGCTAAGAAGGACACATGCCGGTCAACCAATGTGTCCGGAGCAGTAGCGAACTACCAAGGCTCGTTGGATCGCAAAGGGGCATTTCCTTGTAAGGAGTGCTACTAAAGTTCACGACTGGGTAATCGAACCCCATACATATCAAATACGACACACGTACGCATGGCATACGGATATGTACAGATACATCGATGGCATCACAACATAACCATAAACATACAAACTTTATTTAAGAGGCTCGGAAGAGCCACACACATAATATTACACATCAAGGGTCTCACGACCCATGATAGCAGTCATTCAATTACAAGCCAGCGGAAGAGTTATAAACTATCTGGGTACAGACAGGTCAACTAGAAGGCACATGGCCTGACCATACTACAGATCCGACGTAGGGCCAGATCCTAGCTGGGACACCAGCTACTCGTCGTCGTCGATGTCTACGAAGAACCCTTCATTAGGGTCATTAGCAACCTCTGCAACATTTATTAAGCAAACATGAGTACGAAGGTACTCAGCAAGACTTTAGGATAACTATCTACTCATGCAAGGTATCAAAAGGTACTGTGGGGTTTCATGCGGAAAGCCAGCATTTGACTCGTGGCTAGACAACTTGCATTTTTAAATAATTTTGACAACTTGATTTCTCGCACACGAGTCCACTAACACCACAACAATACACTGTCGTGGAATCATTACGTCTCCATACGGAAATGCCGTCCACGACACTCACACTTATCTTGGCAATTTTATGAGTAGCCATTGAAGTTATCTATGAACAACATATGTCTCCAAGTAGTCCATATCCGCGGACGCGGCTATTCGAATAGATCATAACCCTGCAGGGGTGTACTTCGTCACACACGCTTTCGCCACTTATCGCCATGTGCACGTCATGCATATCGGCAACCTTCAAGCGGAAGCCCAGCGAGGGAGTCGGCCACGACCGTTAACCACACTAGTACCTAGTCCAGGTTTATTGCTTATCTGAGAGTAACCCGTACGGAAGTCCAGCCGAGGTTTCCGCCATGGCCTCAATCGATGTTCGCAGGGTTCCCAAGCCCACCATCCGGGTGCCACTTGGTACACCGTGGCACTGCCTACCGCATCACGGTCCACCTCTCAGGTCAGCACCATGCACGGCCTCCAGCATTTCTATAAACACCAGAAACTACTTGCAACTCCTGGACCGAGTACTACGCGATTAATAGGCCGAGCGGGGTCATATTTCAGGGCCCAGCATGTGGTAGTATCTAGTCTTGGATTACATACACGGAACTCAGTTCCTATGGACGGTTCCAATGAAACAACCCGCCATGTACTCCTACACAGCCTTTCACCGGTACCTTTACCAAATCAAGTTCAACACACAACCTTTGCTCACCGAACACATTCCACATTTCTGTTCATCTCCTAGATGACAGACCATACACAACTCTAAGCATAGCATGCATAGCAGGATAAGGCACATCATAGCTCAAGCAACTACCAGGTATGCTAGGTTGCAAGGTTCGGCTATTTACTGTGACAAGGTTAAGTCATGCAAAGGAAGTGGGTTCAACTATCATGGCAAAAGCAGTTGAAGCATTTGATCCTAAATGCAATAAATAGGTGCAGGAGCAAGAACATAGGAGTTATCGGGATGATCAAAAGGGTTGCTTG
The DNA here is from genome assembly GCF_904849725.1 of Hordeum vulgare subsp. vulgare. Classification (NCBI taxonomy): domain Eukaryota; kingdom Viridiplantae; phylum Streptophyta; class Magnoliopsida; order Poales; family Poaceae; genus Hordeum; species Hordeum vulgare. The sequence continues at coordinate 232,940,170 of NC_058520.1, read as the reverse complement.
CCTTGTTGCTCACAGGAGGAACGATATCCGTCAGACGGATATTCGGTGGAATCCGGGGTTGCGGAGCCTACCGAACTGAATGGCAACATTCAATAACAATCATATGCAATCAAAATGATGCATGAGCATGGCATGAGAATGCAAGGTGATAAGTTATTATTTTCAACATGTATTTGGTTTAGAGTTGATTTGAATCACATTCGAATAGCAATTCAAACGGGGTATTCTCGGATACCGTTTTAATTGATTCGACCTGATGCTTAGATCAACTTGATGTTAGCATGCATGAAATGTCATGTTATGGTAATGATTTGTAAGTAGGACAGTGTGTGATCATTGTAATCATAATGAAATTTGAATAATTTTCCAAATTCCATTTTAAAAGTAATTATAAGAATTGAATTATTCCGTATTCCACAATTTAGGGTTCTGTAACTTTTTCAAACATAGTTGAAAATAGCATAATCAGAATCCTTGATTTTTTCTGATACTTTTTCATATATAAATTATTTTCATTGGAGTTACAGATTAATTTCTATGATTTTTAAAAATTTTAGCAATTTCCTGAATTAGTTTTATACTGGAAATTCTAATTATTGAATTAGACTGACGTCAGCAGGTCAGCCGACCTGTTCAGGTCAAACTTGACAGGGGGGCCCCACTGGTCAGCCACTCTGGGACTAATCCCGCACTGACCAGCCCTAACTGAGGTTTGACTTGGCCTTGGGCCCACTTGTCAGCGAGTGATTAGGTCACTAAGCTGCTGGGTTAGCTTGCCACGTCGACCCCCACCAGAGGGTGGTCGCCGACGACCAGGCCCGCGGCGGAGGGCTCGCCGGAGGCGACCTAGACGGCGCTGCACAGCACCAAAACGCACGCGGTTTGCAGCCATAGCATGCTCGCGAAGTGGCCGATCTGGCAGGACCATCTAGGAAGGCTAGGGTCGCCGGAAGAGGCGTCGGCGACCAGCCGGAGCGGCGGCCGAAGCTCGGCCTTCTATGAGGGGCGGTTCTAGGGCACGGGGAGGGCAGCTAGAGGGCTCGACACGCTCCTGGAGGCTCCAGGAGCTCGAATCCTAGCTCGGGCGCGTGGATCGGTCATCGCAGCACCGGCAGCGACATGGCCGGCGGCGAGAAGGTCTCGGCCTTGGTGGGGAACTAGAATACGATGCACGGGAGAGCGTGGGGCGAGAGGGAAAACGACGACGAGCTCACGGCGGTTCCGATGGCGCTGAAGAGGGGCTCGGGGATGCGCCGGAGGAAGCGAATCGACGGGAGAGGTCCGGCGGCCGGAGGTGGAAGACGACGACGTTGCGGGCGTTGCAGGGCTCGAGGAAGCTTCGGCTTCTGCAGAGATGACCAGGGCGACGAGGCAGAGCTAATGGCGTGCTCTGGGAGGGAATCCTATGGCCAGGGGCACGGGGAGCTCGAGCTCGAGCTCGGCTCTAATGGCGGCAGCAAGGAGGAGGAGGAGATCCGGAAGGAGGAAGAGAACCGAGGCGGGGAATAGATAGGGGAGGCTCTAGGGAGCTTATCCCCGTTGTCGCCAGCGCGAGGCGGCTTCCAGGCAGGCAGGCAGGTGCGTGGCCGCGCAGGAGGGGGCGGCGGCCACCTCCTGCTGCCTACTGGCGCGAGGGAGGGGACGAGCTAGGGATGGGCCGGGCCAGGCTTAGGCGACAGGTAAGGTTTTTTCCATTTTTTTCTGTTTTTGTTTTTCTGTTTTGCTAATTATTGTTTTGCTAATTAATTCAGCTCCAAAACAAAAAGTAAAAACTATTTGAGACCTCCTGAAATATTTGTTATAATATCCCCAACCATTTCCAAGCTTTTCAACATTTTTGGAAATTTATAGTTTCTGATTTCAAATTTAAAATTTGAAACCAGTAGCCTTTTTCATTTATTCAAAAAGCTTAAGGTGTCAAGAAAATAGTTTTCTCCAGTGCTCATTTACTTTCATGATTTATCAGAAAGTTTGAACATATCTTGAGGCCATTTTGGGTTCATTGATTTTGAACTAGTTTGAGATTTCCTTTAATTGAAATGGTGGCTAGGGTTTTGAGTTTTTCCTTTGCCACTTTGTTGCTTTTGTTGAAACTTCTTAGATGCAAATGCAAAGAAGACATGAGGACAATGCTATCTTTCTTAAGGGTTAGGGATGTGACAACTCACCCCCACTCAAAAGAATCTCGTCCAGAGATTTAGAAGTCGTCGGAAATAACGCAGGATACTCAAGTCGGAGACGATCCTCTCTTTCCCAAGTTGCCTCCTTTTCAGAATGATTTGACAATTGAACTTTAAGAAACTTGAGGTTTCGACGTCGAGTGGTACGCTCAGCTTGATCAAGAATACGCATGGGGTATTCTCGGTATGAAAGGTTATCTTGGAGATCAAGCGTTTCGTGGTCCACTTCACGGATAGGATCCGAAAAGCAACGCCTGAGTTGCGAGACGTGGAAAACATCATGAACCTTGGAAAGATGCGGAGGAAGTTCCAACTGGTAGGCAACTTCTCCTCGTTTGGCAAGAATGTGAAAAGGACCAATGTAACGAGGAGCCAACTTGCCCTTGATACCGAAACGATGGGTACCCTTCAAAGGTGTAACCCGAAGGTAAGGCTTCTCGTCAACTTCAAAGGTCACAGCCTTATGATGACGATCATATTGGCTCTTTTGACGAGACTGGGCTGTTTTCAACTTTTCACGAATAATGCGAACCTGCTCTTCTGCATCCTGGATCATATCCGGGCCAAAGAGTTGCCTCTCTCCGGTTTCTGACCAATTAAGAGGGGTTCGACATCTTCGTCCATAGAGAACTTCAAAAGGGGCTTTGCCCAAGCTTGATTGATAACTATTGTTATAAGCGAATTCGGCGAATGGAAGGCACTTCTCCCAAATCATACCGAACGAAATAACACAAGCTCGGAGCATATCTTCTAGGATTTGATTCACTCTTTCTACTTGACCACTTGATTGAGGATGGAAAGCAGTGCTAAAAGATAAGTGAGTCCCCATGGCATTCTGAAAACTTTCCCAGAAGCGAGAAGTAAAGATACTTCCACGGTCCGAGTTAATTTCCAGGGGAACACCATGAAGAGACACTATTCGAGAGATATATAACTCTGCTAGCTGGCTAGCTGTTATACTCTCACGAACAGGAAGAAAATGAGCCACTTTGCAAAGACGGTCAATGACCACAAAGATAGCATTATTTCCTTTCTTGGTCTTGGGAAATCCGGTAACGAAATCCATGCTAACTTCATCCTATTTCCATTCAGGAATAGCTAGAGGTTGAAGGGTGCCAGCAGGCCTTTTATGTTCTGCCTTAACTCGACAACAAATGTCGCAGTTAGCAACGAACTCAGCAATTTCTCTCTTCATCCTAGTCCACCAGAACCTCTGGCGTAGGTCCTGATACATCTTAGTACTACCGGGATGAATGGTGAGAGGAGAATCATGAGCCTCCTTAAGGATTAACTGCCTTAGATGTGGGTTCTTAGGAACCACTAAACTATTCTGGAAGAACACAACACCTTGATCATTCATGGAAAATTCTTTAGCATCGCCGCTAAAAATATTCTCCTTGATCCGTGATATTCCCTTGTCACGCTTTTGGCCAGCTATAATTTGATCCTTAAGAGTGGGCTTCGCCACCAGTGTAGAAAGGAATCCTTCAGGAACAATATGAAGATTCAACTTCCGAAAGTCCTCATGGAGATGTGGTTGACCTTGATGTAGCATCAAATTGTTACAATAAGATTTGCGACTTAGTGCATCGGCCATAACATTGGCCTTCCCCGGGGTGTAAGTTATCCCTAAGTCGTAATCCGAGATCAACTCAACCCACCGTCTTTGCCTGAGATTCAAATCCGGCTGGGTGAAGATATACTTCAGACTTTGGTGATCAGTGAATATTTCGCAACGATTACCTAGAAGGTAATGTCGCCAGGTTTTTAGTGCATGGACCACAGCTGCAAGCTCAAGGTCATGTGTGGGATAATTATCCTCATGTGGACGCAACTGTCGAGATGCGTATGCGATCACATGACGATCTTGCATGAGAATGCAACCTAATCCTTGTCGCGAGGCGTCGCAATAGATAACAAAGTCCTTAGAAAAATCTGGTGGTAGCAACACAGGTGCGGAGGTCAGGCGTCTTTTCAGTTCCTGAAAACTATGCTCACACTGTGGAGTTCAGTTAGAGGCTTTGCAACCTTGGAGAAATTCTCGACGCAGCGGCGACAATAGCTCGCTAGACCAAGAAAACTCCTAACTTGCTTAACCGATTCAGGTTGAGTCCAATCAAGGACAGCTTGAACTCTCTCGGGATTGACAGCAATACCCTTACCAGAGATTACGTGGCCTAGATAGGTCACTTCTGGTAACCAGAATTCACATTTTGAAAATTTGGCATAAAGGCGATGCTCTCGAAGTTTCATCAATACCAGCCTTAGATGCTCGGCATGTTCTTGTTCATTCTTCGAGTAGATGAGAATATCATCGAGGTATACCACGACGAATTTATCCAAATACTCCAGGAAGATTGAATTCATCAGATGAGAGAAGGTGGCTGGGGCATTGGTTAAACCGAAGGACATAACGGTGTACTCATATTGGCCATAACCGGTAACAAAAGCCGTTTTTGGAATGTCCCCGTTCTTAATCTTGATTTGATGGTATCCCAACCTCAAATCCATTTTAGAGAAGACTGAGGATCCAGCGAGCTGATCATACAGATCGTTGATCCTGGGGAGCGGATACTTGTTCTTTATGGTGACCAGGTTAACTGGTCGGTAATCTACAACCATCCGATCCGTTCTTTCTTTCTTCTTGACGAAGAGGACGGGACAAGCCCAAGGAGAAGAGCTAGGACGAATCAAACCTTTGTTCAAAGCCTCATCTAGTTGCTTCTTAAGTTCGGCTAGCTCTAGGGGTGCCATCTTATAAGGTCTTCTGGCTATTGGGACAGTTCCCGGAACAAGATCTATCACAAACTCTACATCTCTGTCAGGTGGAATTCCTGGCAGTTCCTCTGGGAAAACATCCGGGAAGTCACGGACTACCGGAATGTCTTCAAGTTCCGGAAGAGGGTTGGCATTTAGGGAATAGAGCTGGCATTTGGCAACTCGAGTAGAGACATTTACTATCTCACCCGAGGAATGGGTAAGCTGGACATTTCTAGAGTGAGTATCAATCTTGGCATAGTGAGCTGACATCCAGTCCATGCCCAAGATGATATTAATATCCGAAGATTTCAAGGCTATCAATGAGGCTAGAAAAACTAGCATGTCTACTAGAATTTCATTGTCATAGGTTATCCTAGAGGTTTGCCATTTACTACCAGGGGTTTGGACAACCAATGGGATTGGCATATCACAAAATGACATGTTATGCAACTGTGCATAACTTTCTGAAATGAAGGAATGAGAAGACCCAGTGTCAAAGAGAACAGACGCTGGGTGATGATTAACAAGAAGCGTACCCAGCAAGACGTCGGGATCCTCTGCAGCTTCTTCTGCTGACACATAGTTCACACGGCCACGTGCAGGATTTGGCTTCACATAATAAGCTTTGCCCGACATGACCTGCCCGACGGACTTTCCGGGTTGCTTGGCACCCACATTCTGAGGACACTCACGGGAATAATGCCCTAGTTCTCCACACTTGTAGCATATCACCTGGTTGGCACGTGGTGCAGCATTGCTAGCTGGTCCACCATAAGCTTTTGCTGGGGGGTTGGCTTGATTCGTCTCAGGCGCCACGTAGGATGGCCTCGGAGTGTATCTTGGCGGCAGAGAACTGTTTGGAACCCACAGCCTGCGTTTTGGAAACGTGGAACCAGAAGATGAGCCAAAGTCACGGGAGTTCTTCCTTGTGGCTTCGAAGTCAGTATGACCAGTCTCCGCACTGATCGCTTTGTTGACCAGGGCTTGAAAACTTGCACACTCATGGAGGCGCAGGTCATGACGGAGCTCAGGGCTCAGACCCTTACGAAACCTTGCTTGCTTCTTGGCGTCAGTAGACACCACCTCTGTTGCATAGCGGGCGAGGTTACCGAACTCGCGGCTATAGGCATCCACAGACAACTTGCCCTGAGTGAAGGCACATAACTCCTCTCTCTTTCCGTCCATCAAGCCCTCTGGAATATGGTGCACACGAAAAGCTGCACTGAAGTCTACCCACGTGGCCACTGGTTCAGCGGGACGCATAGCTTCAAAATTCTCCCAACACAGATTGGCGGGTCCCTCCAGGAACTACACCACGAAGGTCACCTTGTCGGCCTCAGACACATTCGCAGAGCGAATCTTGCGTGAGATGCTGCACAACCAGTCATCAGCGTCGAGGGGATCGACGGAATGATGAAACTTTGGAGGATTCAACTTCACAAAGTCATTGAGGGACACTGCAGCATTCCTAGGATGTCGAGCCGTATTTTGCTCAATACGCTCTAGCAGTCGGTTCGTCTCCCTTTTGTTTCTTTCTGCCTCAAGCATCACTTCTACCAGAGAAGGTGGGTGAGGCAGGTCTTCCTGCGATGCTTGGCTACCCTCACCTTGCTCAGGAGCAGGGGCACGGTTCAACCTGGTGAACACCATCCTGACAAACAAACTCATAGCTTAGACCAATATCATATCAATAACAGCTATGGATTAAGAATGTACTGAACACACGGAATGCGGAAATGAATATCCGAACAGCATGGTAACAAGCAACCGCTATATATACACCATGGTTCATACACACCCTTGCATAGCTCAGTACACCCTTAACCGAAGAGCAAACTACTGAAATTGTGAAACTACTCATGAGAGGCTTACAAGCTACCTATACATTATTTATCTAGGCCTCCGGAAATCATTTCACATTACAACATACTTCACAAGTCACACAGGACTGTGAACGTACGGCTACTACCATACTATCCTTCCGCTCACAGCTCAGGCATCCGCATAGAACATCTCGTAGAGATTACCCCCATGACCTGGAAGCTCAACCTGCGGATCAGGAAACACTCTAGCCTGAGATCCGTGGGATCCATAAGGACATGGATGTGGCCTTGGTCCCCTGACTGGTGGTAAGAGGGGTCACCGAAGAGGTGTGACTCCTCCTATAGCTGGCCAGTCAACGTGGGCTGGAAGATGGTTCCTAACAGGGTTCAGCATCTCCATCTCTCCATACCCTGTCTGGACTACCGGTGCCAGCTACGTCAAAGCCGTCCATAGACGGGCACGGGTAGCATAAAGCTCCATACGGAGAGCATGAGCATCCCTGTCCTTGTTCACTAGCATCTCAACCGTGGACTGCAGAAGTGGATCCTCCATAGAAGAATCAAAATAGACTCCACTGAGGTATCCCTCTTCACTAGACTGAGAGGCCGGAACATAGCAGAACTCTGAATTCTGCAGCAGTGCATGTCTCGCTCTCATAATAGTCAGCATTGAATAGGCAGCATCCTGTACTGCCATGTCAACGGTGACCCCCAACCCATAGGACCAATGGATTGGCTTCTCAGCTCCAGGGTAGTCTGGAAATACCCTAAAAGTCCAGATGTACTGGCTCTGGTTGAAGTCTCGGTACTGTTCCTCCACTGTGTACTCGGGGTACCAGCGGTAACCGCACACCGACATCACCCTGACCAGCATGGCCGTATGACCCGGTACATCAGTGCACCTGGTCATACGTACCACCTGACGAGAAGGACGGCCAGGCATCTATAAATAGAGAGTAATGCAAAAGCATTAGGGCTCTGAATGCAAAATTGGGCAGCATAACGGCTGTAAATGCTCAAAACAAATTTGAGACAACCCAAAATGGAATAGCGTAACCACTCAACTATCAAGTTCAACTCTCTGATCATCAAACTTACTTCCTGCTTCCTAGGAATAAAAGAAACCCAATATCTCTCGACCCGTAGTCAAATAATCTACCGACCAGAAACACGAGCCTAGGAGAAGATGAGTAACCTAGTCCTTAATTCCCGCAGAAAAGACGAGGATGACCAGAATAGAATATCTTGAGAAGAGAACAAGAGTGTTACGTTCCCTTCCACAAACAATTCCCTTATATATAACTAAAAAATTCTAGACTCAACTTCGACCAGTTTGGCTTAGTAATCCTACAGTCAGTCAGGCTCTGATAACAACGCTGTCCGGACCCCGATCCTAAGCCATAGCAATCCAACCTGTAACACATCGCATCGCTTTGTGGTCTCACGCACGGTTAACTCCACGGCTGCAGCCTTACCTTAGCCGGGACCGTTTGCGTCTTTTGACTCACGTATGCGATAGTGTCGGTAGCAATCCAATGTCAAAGAACCCGGATCGACATGTCTAGTCATAAACCAAAGTGGCTATACCGCACAAGGACAGGCATACATGACCCAACAAAGCAGGTGTCGGTCATCTGCGAATGTAGACGAGTCGTAGCGAGCTAGAAGGACTCCATTACATCACGTGACATTTCCCCAAAGGGGACAGACAGTGCAGCTAAGAAGGACACACGCCGGTCAACCAATGTGTCCAGAGCATTAGCGAACTACCAAGGCTCGTTGGATCACAAAGGGGCATTTCCTTGTAAGGAGTGCTACTAAAGTTCACGACTAGGTAATCGAACCCCATACATATCAAGTACGACACACGTACGCATGGCATACCGATATGTATAGATACATCGATGGCATCACAACATAACCATAAACATACAAACTTTATTTAAGAGGCTCGGAAGAGCACACACATAATATTACACATCAAGGGTCTCACGACCCATGATAGCAGTCATTCAATTACAAGCCAACGGAAGAGTTATAAACTGTCTGGGTACAGACAGGGCAACTAGAAGGCACATGGCCTGACTATACTACAAAGCCGACGTAGGGCCAGATCGTAGCTGGGACACCAGCTACTCGTCGTCGTCGATGTCTACGAAGAACACTCCATTAGGGTCAATAGCAACCTCTGCAACATTTATTAAGCAAACATGAGTACGAAGGTACTCAGCAAGACTTTAGGAGAACTAACTACTCATGCAAGGTATCAAAAGGTATTGTGGGTTTTCATGCGGAAAAGCCAGCATTTGACTCGTGGCTAGACAACTTGCATTTTGAAATTAGTTTTGACAACTTGATTTCTCGCACACGAGTCCACTAACACCACAACAATAGACTATCGTGGAATCATTCCGTCTCCATACGGAAACGCCGTCCACGACACTCACGCTTATCTTGACAATTTTATGAGTAGCCATTGAAGTTATCTATGAACAACATATGTCTCCAAGTAGTCCATATCCGCGGACGCGGCTATTCGAATAGATCATAACCCTGCAGGGGTGTACTTCGTCACACACGCTTTCGCCACTTATCGCCATGTGCACGTCATGCACCTCGGCAACCTTCAAGCGGAAGCCCAGCGAGGGAGTCGGCCACTACCGTTAACCACACTAGTACCTAGTCCAGGTTTATCGCCTATCTGAGAGTAACCCGTAGGGAAGTCCGGCCCGAGGTTTCCGCCACGGCCTCAAACGATGTGCGCAGGGTTCCCAAGCCCACCATCCGGGTGCCACTTGGTACACCGTGGCACTGCCTACCGCATCACGGTCCACCTCTCAGGTCAGCACCATGCACGGCCTCCAGCATTTCTATAAACACCAGAAACTACTTGCAACTCCTGGACCGAGTATTACGCGATTAATAGGCCGAGCGGGGTCATATTTCAGGGCCCAGCGTGTGGTAGTATCTAGTCTTGGATTACATACACGGAACTCAGTTCCTATGGACGGTTCCAATGAAACAACCCGCCATGTACTCCTACATAGCCTTTTACCGGTACCTTTACCAAATCAAGTTCAACACACAACCTTTGCTCACCGAACACATTCCACATTTCTGTTCATCTCCCAGATGACAGACCATACACAACCCTAAGCATAGCATGCATAGCAGGATAAGGCACATCATAGCTCAAGCAACTACCAGGTATGCTAGGTTGCAAGGTTCGGCTATTTACTGTGACAAGGTTAAGTCATGCAAAGGAAGTGGGTTCAACTATCGTGGCAAAAGCAGTTGAAGCATTTGATCCTAAATGCAATAAATAGGTGCAGGAGCAAGAACATAGGAGTTATCGGGATGATCAAAAGGGTTGCTTGCCTTGTTGCTCAGAGGAGGAATGATATCCGTCAGACGGATATTCGGTGGAATCCGGGGTTGCGGAGCCTATCGAAATGAATGGCAACATTCAATGACAATCATATGCGATCAAAATGATGCATGAGCATGGCATGAGAATGCAAGGTGATAATTTATTATTTTCAACATGTATTAGGTTTAGAGTTGATTTGAATCACATTCGAATAGCAATTCAAACGGGGTATTCTCGGATACCGTTTTAATTGATTCGACCTCATGCTCAGATCAACTTGATGTTAGCATGCATGAAATGTCATGTTATGGTACTGATTTGTAAGTAGGACAGTGTGTGATCATTGTAATCATAATGAAATTTGAATAATTTTCCAAATTCCATTTTAAAAGTAATTATAAGAATTGGATTATTCCTTATTCCACAATTTAGGGTTCTGTAACTTTTTCAAACATAGTTGAAAATAGCATAATCAGAATCCTTGAATTTTTCTGATACTTTTTCATATATAAATTATTTGCATGGGAGTTACAGATTAATTTCTATGATTTTTACATTTTTTAGCAATTTCCTGAATTAGTTTTATACTGGAAATTCTAATTATTGCATCAAACTGACGTCAGCAGGTCAGCCGACCTGTTCAGGTCAAACCTGACAGGGGGGGCCCTCTGGTCAGCCTCTCTGGGACTAATCCCGCGCTGACCAGCCCTAACTGAGGTTTGACTTGGCCATGGGCCCACTTGTCAGCGAGTGATTAGGTCACTAAGCTGCTGGGTTAGCTTGCCACGTCAACCCCCACCGGAGGGTGGTCGCCGGCGACCAGGCCCACGGCGGAGGGCTCGCCGGATGCGACCTAGATGGCGCTGCACAGCACCAAAACTCATGCGGTTTGCAGCTACAGCATGCTCGCGAAGTGGCCGATCTGGCAGGACCATCTGGGGAGGCTAGGGTCGCCGGAAGAGGCGTCGGCGACGAGCCGGAGCGGTGGCCGAAGCTCGGCCTTCTATGAGGGGCGCTTCTAGGGCACGGGGAGGGCAACTGGAGGGCTCGACACGCTCCTGGAGGCTCCAGGAGCTCGAATCCTAGCTCGGGCACGTGGATCGGTCATCACAGCGACGACAGCGACATGGCCGGCGGCGAGAAGCTCTCGGCCTTGATGGGGAACTAGGATACGATGCACGGGAGAGCGTGGGGCGAGAGGGAAAATGACGACGAGCTCACGGCGGTTCCGATGGCGCTGATGAGGGGCTCGGGGATGCGCCCGAGGAAGCGAATCGACGGGAGAGGTCCGACGGTCGGAGGTGGAAGACGACGGTGTTGTGGGCGTTGCAGGGCTCGAGGAAGCTTCGGCTTCTGCAGAGATGACCAGGGCGACGAGGCGGAGGTAATGGTGTGCTCTGGGAGGGAATCCTATGGCCAGGGGCACGGGCAGCTCGAGCTCGAGCTCGGCTCTAATGGCGGCAGCAAGGAGGAGGAGGAGATCCGGAAGGAGGAAGAGAACCGAGGCGGGGAATGGATAGGGGAGGCTCTGGGGTGCTTATCCCCGTCATCGCCAGCGCGAGGCGGCGGCCAGGCAGGCACGCAGGTGCGTGGCCGCGCCGGAGGGGGCGGCGGCCACCTCCTGCTGCCTACTTGCGCGAGGGAGGGGACGAGCCAGGGATGGGCCGGGCCAGGCTTAGGCGACAGGTAAGGTTTTTTCCATTTTTTTCTGTTTTTGTTTTTCTGTTTTTGTTTTTCTGTTTTGCTAATTATTGTTTTGCTAATTAATTTAGCTCCAAAACAAAAAGTAAAAACTATTTCAGACCTCCTGAAATATTTGTTATAATATCCCCAACCATTTCCAAGCTTTTCAACATTTTTGGAAATTTATAGTTTCTGATTTCAAATTTAAAATTTGAAACCAGTAGCCTTTTTCATTTATTCAAAAAGCTTAAGGTGTCAAGAAAATAGTTTTCTCCAATGTTCATTTACTTTCATGATTTATCATAAAGTTTGAACATTTCTTGAGGCCATTTTGGGTTCATTGATTTTGAACTAGTTTGAGATTTCCTTTAATTGAAATGGTGGCTAGGGTTTTGAGTTTTTCGTTTGCCACTTTGTTGCTTTTGTTGAAACTTCTTAGATGCAAATGCAAAGAAGACATGAGCACAATGCTATCTTGCTTAAGGGTTAGGGATGTGATACCTTTGATATGCCGAGACAATGTGACCATCTCCTCCTTCTTGTCTCACAACCACCACCACACTCTATTCCACCTATAGTGCTATATCCATGGCTCACGCCCATGTATTGGTTGATAGTTATAAAATGTTTGAGAAAGTAAGAGTGCGAAAACAATTACTTGGCCAATACCGCGGTTGTGCATGATTTACATTAGTTGTGTGAGGACGATGGAGCATAGCTAGACTATATTATTTTGTAGGGATAACTTTCTTTGGCCTTGTTAATTTGAAAGTTCATGATTACCTTGCTAGTTTGCTTGAGGTATTATTGTTTTCATGTCAATAGCAAACTATTGTTTTGAATCTTACGGATCTGAACATTCATGTCACATGAAAGAAGTTGCAAAGGACAACTATGCTAGGTAGGATTCCACATAAAAAATTCATTCTTTATCACTTCCCTACTCGAGGAGGAGCAGGAGTTAAGCTTGGGGATGCTTGATACGTCTCCAACGTATCTATAATTTTTGATGGTTTCATGCTATTATCTTGTCAAACTTTGGATGTTTTGTATGCCTTTTATATATTTTTGGGACTAACCTATCAACTCAGTGCCAAGTGCCAGTTCCTGTTTTTCCATGTTTTTGACACCTTTCAGAGGACGATTTTAAACGGAGTCCAAATGTAACGAAACTGCCAAAAAGATTTTTCCGAAACAGAAAAAAATCGGGAAGCCTGAGAATCAGGGCACGGGGCCACTAGGGACCCCACAAGCCCCCTAGCCGCGGCCAGTGGGGCCCGCGCCTCCCAGGCTTGTGGGCTCCGTGGGCCTTCTCTGCCCTAGCTATTTCACCTATAAATTCCCTAAAATCATAGAAAAAATCAAGAGATCATCGAAAGTACTTTTTTTGCCGCAACAAGCTTCTGTCTCCGCAATATCCCATCTGGGCACGTTCTGGTGCCTTGCTGGAGGGGGATTCGGATACGGAGGGCTTCTTCATCAACACCATGACCTCACCGATGATGCGTGAGTAGTTCACCGTAGAACTATGGGTCCATAGCTAGTAGCTATATGGCTTCTTCTCTCTCTTGGATCTTCAACACAAAGTTCTCCATGATCTTCATGGAGATCTATCCGATGTAATCCTCTTTTGCGGTGTGTTTGTCGAGATCTGATGAATTGTCGATTTATGATCACATTATCTATGAATCTTATTTGATTATCTTTTGATCTCTCTTATGCATGATTTCATATCCTTGTAATTCTCTTCGAGTTGTGGGTTTTGTTTGGCCAACTAGATCTATGATTCTTGCAATGGGAGAAGTGCTTGGTTTTGGGTTCATACCATGAGGTGACCTCACCCAGTGACAGAAGGTGTAGCGAGGCACGCATCATGTTGTTGCCATCAAGGGTAAAAAGATGGGATTTTCATTATTGGTTTGAGTTTATCCCTCTACATCATGTCATCTTGCTTAAGGCGTTCCTATGTTAGTCATGAACTCAGTACACTAGATGCATGCTGGATAACGGTCGATGTGTGGAGTAATAGTTGTAGATGCAGAAAGTATCGATGTACTTGTCTCGGACGTGATGCCTATATGTATGATTATTGCCTTAGATATCGACATGACTTTGCGCGGTTCTATCAATTGCTCGACATTAATTTTTTCACCCATCATAATATTTGCTATCTTGAGAGAAGCCTCTAGTGAACACTATGGCCCCCGGGTCTACTCCACACCATATTTTCAGCCTTACACTTTTTCTTCTTTTCACTTTTCTCCTTCAGATCTCACTTTTCAATCAATCTTGAACGGATTGACAACCCCTTTTAGCGTTGGGTGCAAGATCTTTGTGTTTGTGCAGGTACTCTAGACTTGACGAGATTCTCCTACTGGATTGATACCTTGGTTCTCAAACTGAGGAAAGTACTTACTGCTCCTATGCTGCATCACCCTTTCCTCTTCAAGGGAAACCAACATAAGCTCAAGAGATGACAGAAGGTTTCTGTCGATGTAGCAAACGTTCCCCAACACCTTTGGCATGTGCAACCCTTTCTTGCTTGTTTCTAATGTTGCAGGAAGTGCTTGATCATCATCTTCTTCTTCTTCCTCTGATCCAGAGGGAATATTGTGGACCACCTTGTTTGCGCTAGGCCTTTTTCCTCGGCAAGCGGTCATCTTTTTCTTCATGGTTACACCTAAAGAAGTATGTTCATAGGAAGAAGCAAAGGGTCCCGAGGTAATTGAAGTTCCTATTGGACGCTAACTTGTCTCCAGATGCAGTGGCATTGAGGATTTTGTGGCAGCTGATGAGGACCTTGCAGCCACATTTGGAGCTGTATGAGGAATTTGTGGTGAGGTATATATAGTTGAGGACTTTGGCTGGATAGCTGATTTGTTCAACAAAACTCGCTTCCTAACAGTTTCAGTACCAAAGACCTGAGGAGCAGAGGAGGAGGAAGCAGCATCTGCGGTAACCGATTCCTCATTGAATCTCCTCATTGCCTATTTTCAACTTTCTGCAAGTTTGCCTATTGCTTTGCCCATTCTTCAGGATACTCTTCATGAGTGGCCAGGCTTGTGGTAGTCAAGAGGCCTTTGGCCTCGAGGCTTGGAAGCGAATTTCTTCATGTACTTGATATTCACATACATGTACTCCCTCCATTCCCTGGCCCATCTCCTCTCTATTTTCTGGAAGCGCATCTTAAGCTTTTATTTTGTCTCCTTCCCATATATTTCTTCATCACGGGTGCAATATTCATCATAGATGTCTTCATGTATCTCAAAGGCAATGTTGGTCTCAAGCTTCTTTCCACCTTTCTGATGTTTCTTCTCATCAACGATTTTCCTTACTCGAGGAATTTGAACTTCTGAGGAATCTAATGAGGTCTGCAAATTTTCTTCAGGAAATGCTACAAATGAGTTAATTTTATGAGAACCTCGTGATTCGTCAACACACATTTTTTACCTATGAACAGAGTATATGTGCAAAAAGATTGAAGAGGTCATATGCGTTCTCAGACTATTTTGCAAAGTGACTCAAGTTGTGGAAATTGACAAACATTGTTTTGAAGAATTTCCTAAGTGTTCTTGTCTTGGGTTCAAGAGTTGTGAAGAATCGAAAATTCACACAATTCAGAAATCACTTGAAGAATAGTGTAACTTAGTGAAGTTTATCAAGTGTCTAGACATTGAAGTGTTCATCTGATGAATTTGCTGAGTAGTAACACTTTTTGAAGATTTTGTGGAAAGACAAATATCTAGAAGGGCAATAAAATTAGATTTTAATTACCCTTGCCGAAGAACACAAAGAATTATGATGAACAGGAAAAGGTGAAGGTGAGGCTCATTGGTTCAGATGTTCAGTACCCTAAACTGGCACCAGAGGGACGATATTCGTGGCCAGCGTGAGTACGGCAATAACGAGGTTGAGGTAATGAAGCTCTTCCACACCGGCAACGATGATTTCAAGTGTTGGTGCTAGGTCTGGGCTTCGGGTGGTGAGAAGTGGAAACGAGAGGAAGAAAGTGACTAAGGGGTGAGAGTGGGGTATTTATAGCCAGGTGAAAATGATTCGGCCCGAAGTTTTTGGACCAAACTTCCCTTGACCTTTCCCCTCCGCTCGACATGTGCAACCCATGCATTAAGTGGTGGAGTTAGTGGAGATCATGCTTATCCAATTGTGGGTTGTGGGAGCAGTTTGAGCGGATTTGGCTAGAAATTTTGAAAAAAATAGGACTTTGTTCGCATATTTTTCAGTTGACAAGGACTCGGTGAATACTTTGAACGAGTTCCAAATAGAACGCATACGAAGAATTTGAGAACAGACTGGGTTGACCTTAGCATAGATGGGGAACATGTCCGATCACATTCACTTAGAAGAAAAACCAATATGAAGACTTAGCAATAAATGAATGCTATTGAGGACTTTGAAAGCTCTCAAATAAGTATATAGCTAATGAAGAACACATTTTGAAAAGTTCGAAGAATTTGAACTTTTGAGTAATTTGCAAACTTGAGGAATCTAAAAATTTGAAGAATTTGAAGATTTGAAGAATTTTCAAAAATCTAAACTTTGAAGATTTCAACTTGAAGAATTTCAAATTTGGATGGTGGCGTAACCCTCCATATAAGAATGATGATTTCCGACACCGCGTACAATTCTCGTAGGGTCCTGAGAATCAAATTCTTAATTAATTTCTTCATATTTGGAGTGTTATTCTTCATCTATTGAAGAAAAACATTACTTCGTGTGTTGCACATCCAAGTCATCAGTTTTGCATAAGTGCTAGGATGTGTGTCTTTCATAGAACATTCGAAGATTCTAAGATATTTATCTCACACCGCAACTTGAAAAATCTCTTTTCATCCAAGGGCTTAGTGAAGATATCAGCCAGTTGTTCTTCAGCCTTGGTCACGAATAAAATGATGATGAATCTGGATGTGCTTGGTCTTCTAGTGCTCCACTAGGTTGTTAGCAATCTTGATTGCACTATCATTGTCGCTGTAGAGTGGCACATTCTTCACTTTGCTTTAGTAGACGTTGAGGGTTTGCTTCATCCACACCAGTTGAGAATAACACGAACCAGCAGCAATATACTCAGCTTCAGCAGCAGAAAGTGACACGCAGTTCTGCTTCTCCGAGGACCAACAAACTAAGGATTGTCCAAGGAAATGGCACGTGCCTAATGTTGACTTGCGATCCACACGGTCACCAACGTAGTCAGAGTCGGAATATCCAACGAGATTAAGATTTGAACCCTTGGGGTACCATAATCCAAGAGTTGTTGTGTGAGCTAGATATCAAAGAATATGCTTCACAACCTTATGTTGTGATTCATCCAATGTTGCTTGGAAATGGGCACAGATGGAAACACTAAGAATTATATCTGGCCTAGATGATCATAGGTACAATAAAGAGTCAATCATAGAGCGATATACCTATTGATCAAAATCTTTACCATTTTCGTCAGTGCAGAGTAGCCGTTGGTAGGCATGGGAATTTTGACGCCTTTGCATTCATGCATGCCAAAATTCTTCCGGACATCCTTGAGGTATTTCTCTTGAGAGATGAATATGCCATGGCGTTGTTGATGAATTTGTAGTCCTTGGAAGAATTTAAGATCGCCCATCATGGACATTTGATATTGTTCACCCATCTTGTAGGCAAATTTGTCACTCTAACGTTTGTTAGTACAACAAACGATAATATCATCTACATATATCTCGCACACAAATAGTTCATTGTCATACAATTTTGTGCAAAAAATAGGATCAAGTGATCTGGGTTTGAAGCCTTTCTTCATGAGGAATTCCGCCAATGTGCCATACCATGCCCGAGGGGCTTGCTTGAGGCATAGAGAGGCTTGTTAAGTCTGAAGACTTTGATCGGCTGCTTTGCGTCTTCAAAACGTGGGGGCTCAACAACATATACTTTTCCTCAAGCTTACCATTAAGGAATGCACTTTTCACATCCATTTGTTACAAGCTGATATTGTGATGGTTAGGATAAGCAAGCAATATACGAATAGATTCAAGTCGAGCAACAGGTGCAAATGTTTCATCAAAGTCAATTCCTTCAACCTGTGTGTAGCCTTGTGATATAAGTCATGCCTTTTTGCTCAGTACCTTACTATCTTCGTCTTGCTTGTTTTGATACATCCACTTGGTACCGATGATATTTTGCTTGCAAGGATCAGGCCGCTTGACAAGTTCCCACACATTGTTAAGATTGAATTGATGATGTTCTTCTTGCACTGCTTGTATCCACTCGGGTTCCATGAAGGCTTCATCAACTTTTGAGGTTTCTGTCATAGACACAAAGGAAAAGTTCCCATAAAAGTTAATAAAATGTGAAGCTTTTGAGTGGGTGCATCGATGTCATCAATGATTTTGTCAATTTTCTCTTCATTTGCAATCCTTGGATACACGGGTTGAAGACTTTGATCGGGTTGAGGAATTTGATCAGGAGCAATTTCATCAGGTGCACCAGCCCAAATTTCTTCGTTGTTTGGATGACTTATTTAACAAGTAGTTGTTCTTTAGTGGGAATTATATCTTCAGTAGCCTTGAACCTAATTTATTCCCCAGGAGGCAATTCATCTAGCATGGGAGGCAGGTGCTCTCTTTGCGAGCCGTTAGTTTAATCGAACCGCACATCAACAGTTTCAACAACTTTGTTGTGGTAGTTGTTGAAGAATCTTTAGGTGTGCGAGTCCTTTCCGTAACCAAGCTTAAAACCCTCATGTGCTTTTGGATCAAATTCTGGACTATGGCGACGACCTCTAATCCAGCATCTTACACCAAAGACTTTGAAATAACATACATGTGGTTTCTTGTCACTTAGGAGTTCATATGAGGTCTTCTTGAGGAATTTATGAAAATATATCGTGTTGATGATATGGCAAGCAGTGTTGCTTGCCTCAGGCCAGATCTGACGAGGAGTGTGATATACTTCAAGCATAGTGCATGCCATATCAACAACAGTCTTGTTCTTGCGCTCCACGATACCATTCTATTGAGGAGTATAAGGAGTAGACAAGTCATGAGTAATACCAAGTTCATCAAGATAGTCATCAAGACCAGTGTTCTTTAACTCTATCCCATTGTCACTGCTGATGTGCTTGATCTTGACACTGAAGTTCGTCGATTCCCTTGAGGAAAATCGTTTGAATACATCCTGCACTTCAGTTTTGTAAAGGATAATATGCACCCAAGTGTAACAAGAATAATCATCAACGATGACAAAGCCATATAGTGATGTTGATTTTGTTAGAGTATCCGAATGAGTAGGTCCAAAGAGGTCCATGTGAAGCAATTCAAAAGGACAAGTAGTGGTCATGATAGTCCTCGAGGGGTGCTTGGCTCTAGTCATCTTTCCAGAATCACAAGCCCCACACAAACGATCCTTGAGGAATTTGACACCTTCGATGCCAATGACATGCTTATTCTTGATGAGTGTGTGCAGATTCCTCATGCCTGCTTGAGCAAGTCGTCGTTGCCATAGTCATCCCTCTGAGGCTTTTGCAAGTAGACCTGTGGCCGGCTGTGGACATGAAGAGAAACCAACAATGTACAAGTCTCCTCTTCTAAAGCCTTCGAAGACTATGGATTTGTCATATTCCATGATTACTACGCATCGATATTTGCCAGAGATGACAATCATACAAAGATCACAAAGCATTGAGACACACATGTGGTCAAACCTAAGGTATTCGACAAGCATGCCTTTGTCCATGTGTCGGTCCTTAGATATAGAAACCTTACTGAGGCCCAATACCTTGGTTTTTTACTGTGTCTATGTTGGTGATATGCTTTAGTGGTGATGGAGTAAGTGGGATAATCATCAATTGAATCTTGCCACCAGTCACGTGATTTGTACATCCACTATCAGGAACCCACTCTGTGGTTTTGGGGTTGTCATCCTGCACATGGCTTAGTACTTCTTACCATCTCATATGCTTCAGAGTGAAGAATATGATATCAAATTCATCAGACTTCAATTTCATCAGATAGAGTAGAGTTAAGATAATATGAGGATGTGTGAAATTATAAACATTTCATCATGATTATGTTGCGTTTGTTCACGGAATTCGTCAGGTCTCTAGCAAATTCTTCAGATGATCATATTCATCTGGAGACCTGACATGCAGAAGAGATTAGTTCAATTTCTTCATCACCCACATCTGAAGGGGTGGCAAAGAGTTCATCATCTTCCGAGCACCATAATATAATTTTGCCATTGAAGCTAATGCACTTCGCTTCATGGCAGGGGGTTAGAGTACTCAAATGAATATGTGGAGAAATTCTTTGAGGACTTATGAACATTTTGATTTGAGGAATAGTGCACATATTCATCTCCCTTGCAGTTTCCCTGTATACACTACAGGAATCAGCTTCTTTGCCATCTGCCATAGCGGACAACAAAGGCCTTTGTCGTCACCCTCCTCTCGGCAAAACTTCTATGACTACTTTTGTCGATAAAGGCCCTTCTTTGCCATTTGCAAGTGGAACGAGGACGACAAAGGGCTTTGGAGTCAGCCTGCCGTGGCAAGCAGATGGAAAAGCCCTTTAGACGATAGCCGACAGGCAACTACCCCGTTAGTTGGCTAACGGAGTACTTGTGATCTACCTTCCGTGATGTTCCTTTGCCATCTGTTTTGGTGTGACTTTGTCGCCTACTGGCTGTCAACATGGGCAGCCACCTGCTGGCGCCAGGTGGCGGCTTTTTGCCATCTGCCTCGTGAAGGCCTTTGTCGTTTGCCACGGAGGCCCTTTGTCGTCTTCTTGCGGGGGCAGTAGACGGCAAAGTGACAATATGGGTTAGCCGCCAGTTGCCCGACGTTGCACAGCTGGCGTCCACGTGGCACCGTTGTCGTTGGTTGGCAGACGGCAAAGGCCTTTGTCATTAGTTGGCACACGACAAAGTGCCCAAATTGTCACTATTTTTTATTTAATGTTATTTATCTCTTAAGTTTTACAAATATATGATATATAGTTCACAACACGTACATCTAGTTCAGAACACACACACATATATATATATATATATATATATATATAGTTCACAACACATATATGATATACATATAAAGTTCATCAATGCCAGCTGTTCATCAATCACACCACATAGATCGAAAGAACCAACATATAAATTTTTACACATCCATATATACATACATATAGTTCTACATTGTTCATCAACACAAATCAAAATAAAAACTAAAGCACTCCATCAATGCCAGCTTCCATGTAGTAAATCTAATCTGGAAAATGGGAATAAGAAAGTTAGAATAAGAAGAACAATATATGATATTTTTTAGCTTATTTTCCCATTTTGGAGGAAAATAAGCTAAGTATATGACCTTTTTTAGCTAACCAAGGTTATTATGCCATTTTTGACCTAACTAAGCTATTTATGTCATTTTGGACGAAAATAAGCTAAGTATCTAACATTTATGAGGTAACCAAGGTTATTATGCCATTTTTTACATAACTAAGCTAATTATGTAATTTTAAAGGAAAACAAGCTAAGTATATAACATTTTTGAGCTAACAAAGGTTTTTATGACATTTTTGACCTAACTAAGCAAATTATGTCATAAATTAACTATATAAGAAACTTGGGTCATTTTGGAGGATAATTAGCTAAGTAGAAGAAGACTAGAAGATCGAGAAGAAAGAGGAGAAGAAGAAGGAGGAGGAGGAGAAGAAGAAGAAGAAGAAGAATAAGGAGAAGAAGAAGAAGAATAAGAAGAAGAAGAAGAAGGAGGAGGAGAAGGAGAAGGATAAGAAGAAGAAGGAGGAGGAGGAGAAGGACGAGGAGGAGAAGAAGAATGAGAAGAAGGAGAAGACGAAGGAGGAGAAGGAGAAGAAGAAGAAGAAGAAGAGGAAGGAGGAGGAGGAGAAGAAGGAGAAGAAGTAGAAGAAGGAGAATAAGGAGGAGAAGAAGAAGGAGAAGAAGAGGAAGAGGATGATTACAATAGTTTTCTTATTTTGAGCTTATTATGTCATTTAGGAGGAAGATACACTAACTTATGAGCTAACCAAGGTTCTTGTGATGTTTTTTACCTAACTAAGATAATTATGTCATAAATGAACTAAATTAGCTAATTATTTCATTTTGGAGGATAATTAGCTAAGTATGACTTTCTTGGGGGAAAATGAGCTAAGGAGAAGAAGAAAGAGGAGAATAAAGAGGAGAAGAAGGAGGAGAAGGAGAAGAAGAAGAAGAAGAAGAAGACGAAGCAGGAGGGGGGAGGAGGAGAAGAAGAAGGAGAAGAACAAGGAGGAGGAGAAGAAGAAGAATGATAGGAAGAGGAAGAGGATGATTACAATAATTTTCTTATTTTGAGCTTATTACGTCATTTAGGAGGAAGATACGCTAAGTTATGAGAAAACCAAGGTTCTTCTGATGTTTTTTTACCTAACTAAGCTAATTATGTCATAAATGAACTAAATTAGATAATTATGTCATGTTGGAGGATAATTAGCTAAGTATGTCTTTCTTGGGGAAAATAACATAAGAGAAGAAGAAAGAGGAGAAGAAAGAGGTGAACAAGACGGAGAAGAAGAATAAGAATAAGAAAAAGGAGGAGGAGAAGAAGAACAAGAAGTAGAAGAAGTTGGAGGAGAAGAAGAAAATAAGAAGAAGGGGAAGAGGATGCTTACAATACTTTTCTTATTTTGAGCTTATTATGTCATTTAGGAGGAAGATACGCTAAGTTATGATCTTACCAAGGTTCTTGTGATGTTTGTACCAAAATAAGGTAATTATGTCAGAAATGAACTAAATTAGCTAATTATGTCTTTTTGGAGGATAATTGGCCAAGTCTGTATTTCTTGGGGTAAATAAGCTACGGAGAAGAAGAAGAAGGATAAGAAGAAGAAGAAGAAGAAGGAGGAGGAGGAGGAGAAGAATAAAAAGGAGAAGGAGGAGGAGGAGGAGGAGGAGAAGAAGGAGAAGAAGAGGAAGAGGATGATTACAATACTTTTATTATTTTGAGCTTGTTATGTCATTTAGGAGGAAGATAAGCTAAGTTATGAGATAACGAAGGTTCTTGTGATGTTTTTACCTAATTAAGTTAATTATGTCATAAATGGACTAAATTAGCTAATTATGTCATTTTGTAGGATAATTAGCTAAGTATGTCTTCCTTAGGGAAAATATGCTCGGAGAATAAGAAAGAGGGGAAGAAAGAGGAGAAGCAGAAGGAGAAGAAGTAGAAGAAGAAGAAGTAGGAGGAGAAGAAGAAGAAGAAGGAGAAGAAGGAGGAGGAGAAGAAGAAGGAGAAGAAGAAGAAGAAGAAAGAGAAGAAGAAGAGGATGATTACAATACTTTTGTTATTTTGAGCTTATTATGTCATTTAGGAGGAAGATACGCTAAGTTATGAGCTAACCAAGGTTCTTGTGATGTTTTTAGCTAACTAAGAGAATTATGTCATAAATGAACTAAATTAGCTAATTATGTCATTTTGGAGGATAATTAGCTAAGTATGTCTTTCTTGGGGAAAATAAGCTAAGGAGGAGAAGAAAGAGGAGAAGAAGAAAGAGGAGAAGAAGAAGAAGAAGGAGGAGGAGGAGGAGGAGGAGGAGAAGAAGGATATGGAGGAGGAGGAGAAGAATAACAAGAACAATAAAACGGAGAAGAAGAGGAAGACGATGATTACAATATTTTTCTTATTTTGAGCTTATTATGTCATTTAGGAGGAAGATACGCTAAGTTATGAGCTAACCAAGGTTCTTGTGATGTTTTTCACCTAACTAAGCTAATTATGTCATAAATGTACGAAATGATCTAATTATGTCATAATTGAACTAAATAAGTTAATTATGTCAAAAATGAACTAGAGAAAACTTACCGTCGTGGTCATCAAGGAGGAGAAGCACGAGGATTGCTCGGGGCGGGTGCATTTGGAGACGGTTGCCCTGTAGAAGGGTCGTGCGATGCGGCTCGGGAGTTATTCTGCAGAAAATATATTTTGCAATGTATCGTTAGCATGATGACACTCAGATGTTAATTCTAGTTTATAATGACCATTTAAATGAAACTCACCATGCCAATCGCAAAAAAGACCGACATTGGCGGAGGGGGATGACTGGTCTTCTCGCACATGGACTGCACATTTGGTTTGAAGAGTTAGTCGTATTAGTTAGTTATGAAATAGACATCACACGCATGATTTGGCTAATGTGAAAAATAAATTTACCACAAAAAGCTCCTACATGGCCAGATGACTCGCCTCATTCCGGGCCCTCTCCTCCTCCAACGACCGAGTCGTGGTCCGGTCCCTCTCCTCCAGAATCACCTAAAGAGTAGGCTAGTTTGCCGCTCTCTCTTTCTGAAGTGCAGTCTGGTTTGCCGCTCTCTCTTTATGAAGAGCAGCCTACAACACCACTCCTCGTTACCATTGTACTGATCAATGGCTACACACACAATGAAATGGATGGAAGTTTTCTAAGTCTATACAACTAACCTCGTTAGCGAGATCGACTAGCCGTGGACGAGGTATTATCTCAGGACAGGAGCTCGAATGGCACGCCTGGATCTCCGAGAGAGTGAGTGGAGAACGTATTATCCCATCTCCAATGGTTGTCGAGACATGGGGCCTCCCACCAGTAAATATCATGACCAGCTCTGGATCCAAAGGTTCTTGTCTCGGGTTAAAGTCCTCCCCTTCTGTCGTGGTTTTGTCACGGCAGATGTCCTCGTGAAAGGACTTAGTGTTGGAGCCATCGCACCTTGGTGGCGACTCAAAGGGGTTGAACGGGAGCGAGATAGAGATTTACCCAGGTTCGGCCCCTCGTGAGGAGGTAAAAGCCTACGTCCTGCTTTGTGTTGTATTGATGGTGTTTCGATTACAAAGAAGGCGTAACTCGCCAGACCTAGTACTCGATGATTTCTAACCTACCCCTCCTTCCCTGGGACTCGCCTTTATATATAGGTCCAGCCCTTAGGGTTTACAAGAGTCCTTGCCATCACGCAAGTCATGATTCCTTCTATTTCTAAATCGTCGTCCTTCCCAAGACTGGAGTACTCCCTGATAATTGGTTCTCCACGAGGATCTTGAACCGCCATCCAGCTCCCGGGCCTATTGGGCGAAAGCTTAAATCATCAAGGGATAAGTCGCCCACTTGGTGACCCGGCCCAGCTAGGGCGGGTCACACCACAGATAATATCCCCAACATTAGGACCTAGATTGACTTGAACCTAATCATGCCAATACTCTTACCTAGTTAGGGGCGACTCATTCTGCTCCTTTTATGCATCATACTCTTAAACCGCCATTTGTTGTGGAGATACCCAAGTCACCAAACCACTTCTTGTTGGCATCATCTTATTCCTTCAATCTCGGAAGAGATAATGACGCAATCCCCAACGGATCCTTCAGCACAGATATCCCGAAAATTTTGTCGCTATTATAGCGAATCTTTATCCCATCGGCAGTTCCCGCGTGAGGCGCCTTGATTCCAGTGCCCGACCTAATAAATAGGCTGGGGGAAGGGACAGGGAACATTTCCACCTACCCATCTTGTCGTCCCCTTCTTCCTTGCGACTGTACCGAGAGCTCCGTCACCGCCCAAAGACCTCCGTCTCCGGCCGCCGCATACGACGCATCCCGACGCCAGCTGAACGCGTAGCACTTGCCACGGATCTTCCTCGGTCGCCTCCGGTCGCCATCACCAAGTTAGTCTTCCACCACTAGAGGTAGATTTTAGCACTCGAGGTTCATTGCCTGCCGTTTCTCAGAACACCTTGAATGCCTCCACAATCGCTGATTAGTTCATGATGATAACAGTAGGCACAGTAGCATCGACCATATCCTTAGTTGACTAGCTTCGGTTTGAAGATCTAGAAAGGCTTTCGTCAAAGCAGTTTCACTGTTCTTACCCTAGCCATAGGCTGTTCTTCTTTATCCAGGCTTTCTTCTTCATTTTTGCCTGCTCTGTAGATCTATATGTTACTGCCTGTTGTATAAAACCTGTTTGTAGATTCATACTTGACAATTTTAGCGAACATCTCTCAAGCTCTGAGCCATCTCTCTTAAGCAGTAGGAAATTCATAAATCGCCCTGGTATTCTGACCAGGCCCCTTGTTGGTGAGTCAACAAACTCCCTTAGTCACCTGACAAATGTTCGGCAAGTTAATTGATCTTTTAACCACTCAGTAAGCGCTCGGCGAGTTAATTTACCCGTAATCTCTCCCTTTGTAGCATGGGTATCGTTTTCAAAGCCGATTGGCTCCCGACCAAAGTTGATGAAGCTTTTCTCAACGACTGTGTGAAGACCGGAAATCTTGACCTGCAAGAAGTTATCGGATGGTGATCCGGGTTTGGAGAAGAAATTCCCAACCCGAAGGAAGGGGAAATAGTCGTCTTCACCGAGCACTTCGAACGGGGGTTTAAGACGCCAGGATCAAAATTCCTCAGAGATGCCATGACTTTCATGAACATCCGCCTCCAAGACTTAGGACCTAACTCGATTAGCAACTTATGTCAGTTCCAAGTGTTCTGTGAAGCCTACTTGCGGATGGAACCTTCAGTTCCTTTGTTCTGGTATTTCTTTCATTTGAATCGCCACACAGAATTTTCCAATGGCCCTAGCTTGGAACTTGGAGGCGTCAACGTTCAACGCCGTAGGGACAACCCATTCCCATCAATCGCCATGCCAAGCCATCCCAAAGGCTGGGGCGAGTCTTGGTTTTATTGCCAGGAAACTTCTCCTGTGGGTGAAAAGAAGCTCCTTGGCTATAGGGAGGAACGCCTTCGGACAAACTTCAAACTTCCAGACAAGCTTACTGAAGAAGAGGATTCAGATTTTATCCC
Organism: Hordeum vulgare subsp. vulgare; assembly: GCF_904849725.1. Lineage (NCBI taxonomy): Eukaryota > Viridiplantae > Streptophyta > Magnoliopsida > Poales > Poaceae > Hordeum > Hordeum vulgare. Next base: position 232,913,548 of record NC_058520.1, on the reverse strand, counting down.
AGTGCTATCCGAGGTAAGATCTCTGACAAACAACGGTCTTACTGGGATCAATTTGATCCGCTGCTGGGTTGAATGGCGCATCCTCCCCTTAAGTCATCGAGACGGCTTAATGTGTGAGTTCGATGGCACCTTGGACCATCCCCAGTGCTACTTCCATACAGCACTAACAGAAAGGACATCCTATCCATCATCAAGAAGCTAACCGGCGAGCCCTTGGCCAAGTGTGGCCAAATAAGTCTTAAGCCATTCTGCAAGATCAACTCGGCGCCAAAGGTAAATAACTTAAACCGCCTTTACTTTATTCCTTCTGACTTACAAGAATTATGATTCTCATAATAAAAATTCCACTACAGAAAGGTGACAAATTATGGTCCAAGAGGCCGAAAAAGATGGCCCTGAAGCAAGCCAGGCCGCCCCCAAAGAAGAAATCAAAGGGCAAAGGCAAAGCCGCCGTTACTGAGCCGTCTGACGCAGACGAATCCCAAGTCGGTGATGTACTTTCAGAGGTAAAACTCTATCTTCTTTGACTCGCCGTTTATTGTTGTAGTTTTGTGTTTACACTTCCGTATCTCTTGCGTAGAATGAGGGCAACGACAGCCAAGAAGACTCTGTAGAGGTAATTTCTGTTTCCTCCGACTCATCTTCTCCTCCGCCTAAGCCGGCCAGGCGGATTTGTGGGAAGGTTCCCATGTCTCACCCAAATGCTTGTTTGGATCCTCATTTCCTTTTGAAGAAAATGCAATATGCTTCCAATCGGAAGACTCGGAGTCATTCTGGAGACTTGGTGTCCGGGTTACCGACAAAAACTCCTACCAAGAAGAGGCAGAATGAGGTATCCTTTTACCAGCGTCCCCTTTCGTTTCCTTTTGGATCATATTCATAACTCGGTCACATCTTGAGGTATTACTTTTGCAGAATTCTCCTCCTTTGTCAGGCGACTCAGTGATGTCAGCCCTTCCGCCGATGATCCGCGTTCCAGGGTAAGATCTTATAATAGTTACATTGTCCTGATGATGATGATGATCTGTTTTTAAGAGCACCCCCTTCTCTTTTAGGGCACAAGCGAAAACTGGCGGGTCAACTTTGACTACATCTCCCGAGCCTATTTAAAAACCTACGCCGACTCCGGATAACACGACCAAGGATAAATCTGAAGATCAAGCGGATCTCCCGAATTCGCCCAAGGAAAGTTGGAAACGCCCAATCCGCCGAGTCCGTTAGGAACGACAAAGGATCCAGATGCTGTGATCATCACTGGTACTCGCTTTTCTAAGCCGGCTTCGGCAGTCTTGTCGAAGCACGTATCATCACCATCTCAGCCTTCTATTGAACATGAAATTTCCAAGGCTAAGATATCCCAATATGAAAATCTTGAATTTAAAGAACTCTGCTCCGGCTTTGTAAGTCGCGTGGAGGTGAGTTATGAAATGGAAAAGAGTCTGCTCCTTATGATGAAGAACATACATGAGGTACGCCTTGCTGCATACTATATTATCCTCATTAACCCCCAAGGGCCGGGTCATCTGTTAAAAGATGAGCCGGGTCTTGATAGTAGAAAAATCTTTCGAGCTGTAACCCCCAAGGGCCGGGTCATCTGTTAAAAGATGACTGGGTCTTGATAATTGAAAAATCTTTCAACCTGTAACCCCCAAGGGCCGGGTCATCTGTGAAAAGGTGAACTGGGTCTTGATAGTGGAAAAATCTTTCGACCTGTAACCCCCAAGGGACGGGTCATCTGTTAAAAGATGAACCGGGTCTTGATAGTAGAAAAATCTTTCGACCTGTAACCCCCAAGGGCCAGGTCATCTTGTTGAAAGATGAGCCGGGTCTTGATACTGTATAATTTTGTCTAAAAAATTATACATTATCCCCCAAGTGTCAGAGATGTTGCTTGCAATAATTCTGAGACTTGCGCTTGATAATATATTTTGACAGGAATCTCTTGCCCAAGCTGAGTCGGCATTTGGAGACTTAAAGAAAAATTTAGCCGATCAGCAAGATGCACGGGCAAAATCAGAAGAAAAATATCAAACAATCTTATCTGAGATGGAGAAGTTGAAGCCGCCCTCAAAAAGGCTCAAGCCGATCAATACGTCGTGGTAAAGCGAGCGGAGAAAGCTGAAGCCAAATTGGAAACCGTGCAACAAGAGCTGGCCGGCTTAAATCAACATATCTCCAACATGGCAGAGGCTATCTTTGGTAAGAAACAAAACTCGGATCTTGCACTTTGTAAATAAATAACTTAGTATGAAGTTTACTGACCATCATTATCCCATATATAGGTCCGAGAGCCGCCAACCTTCAGAATGATTGCGTCCTGATGCTGAAGGCGATTTACACGTGAACAGAGCAATTGTATATCGGAAGCGTGCTGACCGTGAAGGCAGTGATGGGTGCCAAGGAACCCATAACATCAATCAAAAAGATGCTTGGCTGCTTATCTACCCTTCCTCCTCAGATCGGTGAGCTAACCCGGTCAGCTGCCCGAAATGGGGTACTGACTACGTTGAGTCGGTGCTTGGCGTACGCTCCAGAGTTAAAACCCGAAGAAGTAGCAGCAGGCTTTCCCCTGCTCAAGGACGATGGGTCAGAATTCACACAAGAGGATTACCAACACGTTGTCAAAGAATCCCGCTTGGCGGCGACTCAGCTTGCAGCAAGCTTGGATTTATCAAAGTATCAAGCTGCTTATGATGACAAGAATAAGAAAGTAAATCGGCGAACCTTTGTGACAACCAGCTTGACTCCGCGTCGAGCCAAGAACCCTTATGATTTGGAGACGGATCTCTCATCATTTCTGAATGATGAAGATGAATTTGTCGCCTTATCCAAGTGTAATTGGTATTGGGCGACTTGCAAATTGAAGTCAGTCAGAGCTCAAAGCAGGCTGACCCGGGGACATCAGCAGAGTAGTTCTTCATGGATTTGGCCATTAGAGACATGTAATAGGTCATACATAGAAAATAACCTTGTACTGTGATTTCCTTAAAACCCTCGTGTCGCCCTCAGGGCGTCTTATGATGCTTGACCGGCCATGGCAATAATGATTTTGATCATCAACCTGTTAAGCTTAAAAACATACATCAAACCACCTGAGTGAATAATGGATGATAATAAATAATAACCGACTCAAGATGTTAGGGTGAGTCAGAAAAAATTTGAAAAACCTTGTGGCAGTGCCAGTGAAGGTCAAAAATAAAAATTTCGTCGGCTCATTCAAGTCGTGACAGGATAGGACAAGTTATATAAACTCAAGTGCTACCCGAGGGAGAATTTTTGTATAAAAAAACTCTTGTATTTAGACCGGCGGACCAGGCACAAGTCAAGCTTCAATGAAGCAGGTTTAGTGAACCAATGGTTTCTCTATTTTCCATGTGGCGCGCTAGCCGGTACTAGTCATGTTTTAACCAAGGCGGGTTCAGGGTCCGTAAAGCGGAGTAACTCGCCAAGAGTTCATGGGTCCATATGGCGATTCGGCCAACAGACAGTCCAGTATAACCATTTGTAATGCGGTAATTTTTCGCAGGCCAAATGGGTAGTAAGGCTGATCTCAGTGAGAGGAAGCCCCCAAGTGACCTATGATTAGGGGAAAGACCGGTCATAGGATTGTAGAAGCGTATACGCTATTACCACAAAACTACTTGGGAACAAATAGCCCCCAAGTAAGCCGGCCTAATCCAGAGAATCATATAAGGCGCCTATTTTTGAATCAGGCGCTTGTAGCGACTTGACCCTCTTTGGCTTATCGATACCCAGTGTTGTAATAAGTGCATCATGGCGACTTATGCTCTCTGGTATGGATAGCGTCCATGCTTGGGCGACTTGTTGAGGAGCAAAATAAAAGATCCATACTTTCAATAAGATGAAACAACAGGAAAGCCCCCAAGCTGGTGGGCATCAATTTTATTGCTTCGTAAAAATGAAAAACTTACAAAAAAGCAGAGCTAATAGCTCAAGTGTAATAAGGCCACAAGTGGGCTATGTTCCAGGGGCGAGTTGACTCAGCCTCCGTGGTTGGCCGATCAGGCCGAAGATCCACCAGATAGTACGACCCGTTGAGAAGGCTCCTGCTGACGACGAATGGTCCTTCCCATGGTGGTGATAACTTATGCATGCCAGTGCGATATTGGATCAATCGAAGCACTAAGTCACCCTCGTGAAAAGTTCGGCTCTTGACCCGGCGCCTGTGGTAACGCCGCAAGTCCTGCATATAAATAGCCGATCGGGCGGCAGCCAAGTCGCGTGCTTCCTCCAAAGCATCCAAAGAATCTTGATGCGCCAACTCGTTGTACTGTTCCACATAAGCAGCAACTCTGGGCGAGTCATGCCTAATGTCAGTGGGAAGAACAGCTTCTGCTCCGTATACCAGGAAAAAGGGAGTAAAACCCGTAGAATGGTTTGGGGTGGTCCGGATGCTCCATAGTACTGAAGGCAACTCCTCAACCCAACACCCTAGGGTGAGTTCCAGGGGAACCATAAGTTGGGGTTTGATTCCTCGCAATACTTCTTGATTCGCTCGTTCGGCCTGCCCATTAGATTTTGGATGAGCCACTGCAGAGACATCCAGCCGGATGTGCTCATCATGGCAAAACTCCTGCATCGCACCTTGTGATAGATTAGTACCATTATCAGTAATAATGCTGTGTGGATATCCGAACCGTAAGATCAGTTTTTTCAAGAACTTGACTGTTGTCCCCGCGTCACAAGTACCAACAGGTTCTGCTTCGACCCACATGGTAAATTTATCAACCGCCACCAGCAGATGAGTTTTTTTGTTGGACGACATCTTAAAGGGGCCAACCATGTCTAGCCCCTAGACCGCGAAAGGCCAAGTAATAGGTATCTTCCTTAGTTCTTGAGCCGGCACATGAGCTTGTCGTCCGTAACGCTGGCAACCATCACATCGACGAACTATCTCTTCTGCATCTGCATGAGCCGTCAACCAAAAGAAACCGTGACGGAACGCCTTTGAAACCAGGGAGCGTGACCCGGCATGATGCCCACAATCTCCGGCATGGATATCGTTCAGAATCACGCATCCTTCTTCGAAAGAAACGCATCGTTGGAATACCCTAGAAGTGCTTCGTTTGTACAATTCGCCATTTATGATGACCACGGATTTGCTTTGACGAACAACTTGGCGAGCCAACACCTCATCCGAAGGTAACTCGCCTCGGGCGAGATATGCCAGATACGGAAGAACGCAATACGGCGTAACACGAAGAGCCACCACGAACTGGGACTCAGGGTCTGGTATTGCCAACTCCTCTTCTGAGGGCAACCTTACGGAAGGATTATGCAAAATATCCAGAAAGACATTGGGAGGAACCGGCTTACGCTGTGAGCCGAGACGTGAAAGGGCATCAGCTGCTTCGTTAAGGCGTCGGTCGATATGATCAACTTGATAGTCATGGAAGTGACCCGCCACATCAAACACATCCCTTCTGTAAGCCACCATCAGGGGGTCCCGAGAATCCGAAGTACCTGAAACTTGCTGAGCCACCAGATCAGAGTCGCCGAGACATCTGACCCACGTGAGGTTCATCTCCTTGGCGAGTCGCAAACCATGAAGCAAGGCTTCGTACTCTGCGGCATTGTTGGTGCATGGAAACATGAGTCGGAGAACATAACAGAATTTGTCCCCCTGGGGCGAAACCAACACCACATGAGCCCCCGAGCCTTCCAATTGCCTAGACCCGTCAAAGTTAATAGTCCAGTAGGTGAGGTCGGACCTGTGTTCCGGAATCTGTAGTTCGGTCCAATCGTTGACGAAATCAACCAAGGCCTGAGACTTGATAGCCGTGCAGGGGGTGTATCGTACGTGGTGCGGCCCAGGTTCGATCGCCCATTTGGCGATTCGCCCTGTAGCTTCTCGGTTTTGGATGATGTCCCCGAGAGGAGCGGAGCTAACCACCGTGATAGGATGCTCTTGGAAATAGTGTTTGAGCTTTCGACTCGCCATAAAGACCCCATAGACCAGCTTCTGACAGTGCCGGTATCGTTGCTTGGAGAGCGTTAACACCTCACTGACGAAGTACACCGGGCGTTGCACCGGATATTCCTTCCCTTCTTCCTTCCTTTCAGCGACCACTGCCATTCTCACCGCCTTAGATTTTGCCGCAACGTACAGAAGCATAGGCTCTTTTTCAGTCGGGCGGCCAAAACTGGTGGGTTGACCAGCTACTGCTTCAAGGCTTCAAAAGCTTCATTGGCTTCATCTGTCCAAACAAAACGGTCAGATTTCTAAAGCAACTGATAAAGGGGAATAGCCTTTTCTCCCAGGCGGCTTATGAAGCGACTTAAAGCCGCGATACGACCCGCCATCCGTTGAACTTCATTGATATTTACTGGTTTCCCAAGCGAAGTAATCGCCTCAATTTTGTCCGGGTTGGCTTCAATGCCGTGCTCAGACACCAGGAAACCCAACAACTTTCCTGCGGGAACGCCAAAGACACACTTGGTTGGATTAAGTTTCATCTGGTATACCCACAGATTGTCAAAAGTTTCCCTTATATCTTCCAAGAGCGTCTCCTTCCTATGAGTTTTGACCACAATGTCGTCAACGTAAGCGTGGACGTTGCGTCCGATTTGGCCATGGAGACAATTTTGGATGCAGCGCTGGTATGCCGCCCAAGCGCTTTTGAGCCCAAACGGCATGGACACATAGCAAAAAGCCCCGAAGGGGGTTATAAAAGCTGTCTTCTCCTGAATAAGCGTCCATGAAACATAAACGCTCGCAACCCGCCACTAAATCAATGATTTGGTCGATGCGGGGAAGGGCGAAAGGGTCCTTTGGACAAGCTCTATTAAGATCTGTGTAATCAATACACATGCGGAAAGTGTCGTTCTTCTTGAGCACCAGGACCGGGTTGGCCAACCATTTGGGGTGGAAGACCTCTACGATGAATCCGACGGCCAAAAGACGGGCGACTTCTACCCCGATTGCCTTGTGTCGTTCCTCATTGAACCTGCGAAGATATTGTCAAATCGGCTTCGCTTTCAGGTCAACATTAAGATGGTGCTCAGCGAATTCTCTAGGTACACCAGGCATGTCAGAAGGTTTCCATGCAAAGATGTCCCAATTCTCACGGATGAATTCGATGAGTGCGCTTTCCTATTTGGGGTCCAGACCCGCCCCGATAGTGAACTGCTTTGTTGAGTCGCGAGGGACGAAATCCACTATTTTAGTGTCATCTGTTGGTTTGAACTTGAGGGGCGGCTCAGCGTCTGTTGCTGGCTTCTTTAGAGGTGACATATCTGCTGGATCAACATTGGCCTGGCGATATTTGAGCTCTTGTGCAGCGCAGGCAACTTCTGCGTAAGCCGCATCCCCTTCCTCATACTCTCTTGCTATCCTCCTGTCACCATCAACCGTGATGGTCCCCTTAGGACCGGGCATCTTGAGTTTAAGGTAAACTTAGCAAGGGCGAGCCATGAAGCAGGCGTAAGCCGGTCACCCAAACAACGCATGATAGGGTCTCTTCAACTTGACCACCTCAAACATAAGCAACTCACTCCTGTAATTGGATGTTGTTCCAAACACAATCGTGAGTTTAACCCGGCCTATGGGGTATGCAGATTTACCTGGGACAATTCCGTGGAATACAGTGGTTGACGGCATTAAATCTTTCTCCAGCAGGTTCATCCTTCGAAAAGTGTTGAAGTATAGTATGTTGATGCTGCTACCACCATCCATCAATACCTTTGATTAGGTATATCCCCTGACTTGAGGAGCCATGACCAATGCTAAGTCGTCGGGGTTGTCAACTCTGGGCGGGTGATCTTCCCTACTCCACGATATAATCTGCTCGGACTAGTGGAGGTGCCTAGGGAGTGCCGGCTCAGATACGATGTACGCTCGGTGATTCACCTTTTTATCACGCCTACAGGCATTGGTGGCGAAGAGTGGTATTTCCCGTTGCTTAATTGTTTGGGATTGTTGCGGAACCCGCCATGATCATCTTGCCCCCGTGGAGCCCCCTGTGGGGGTGGCTGTTGAAAAACCCCGGGCGGGGTATGCCGCCGTTGGTTATGCACTGGATACTGGCCGCTGCTTGGCTGCGAGCCGCCCTGAGCCCCTTGTTCAGGGAAGCCGCCGAACGGGTTATGGCGTTGATTAGGTGCACCAAACTATTCCTACCGTTGGTCCGGGTCACCGTTTTGCCCTTTTTTGATCGCCTCCGCCCAAAATTCACGCATCACGTAGCAGTCCTCCCAGGAGTGAGTCGCCGATCTGTCCGCCATGGCGTGGTGCAAGCAGGGGCCCTTGAGTATCTCGTTATAATTGCGCGGCTTCTTGCCACTGTAACCCCTCTTCTTCTGGCGCTGGTTGCCGTTGTTGGCATTGGTGTTGGCGACGAATTCCGTGGATTCTTCCTGCTGCCTTTTCTTGTTGTTCCCTCCGTCATTATGGCGGGAGCGTCCGTCAAACCGGGTATGATTTTTGGATGACTCGCCTTTCCTCGGCGAGTTGGCCTTGCCGCCATCCTCTACTGGATCTTTGGTATCATCTGCCTCGGCGTACCTAGTGAGGGTGTCCATTAGTTCCCCCATATCCCGGACCTTTCGCTTGAGTCGCCCCAACTTCTGTACCAAGGGCTCATAGTGGCAATTTTGCTCCAAGATCAGCACAGCCTGAGCCGCCGTGATACCGTCCGATGAGTGAATGATTTCCGCGACCTGCTGCGTCCACTGGTGAGCCGACTCATCTGGGCGCTAAACGCAGTGTTGTAAATCAACTATTGTCATTCGGCGCTTGCAAGTTCCTCGGATGTTTTTGATGAAACACTCGTTCAATTCAGCCCAAGTTTAGATGGAGTTGGGGGGCAGGTTTTTCAACCAAGTACGCGTCGTTCCCTCGAGCATCATTGTGACGTACCTCTCGCAGATTGCTTCACTTACATCGAGCATGTCCATGGAGATTTCGTAACTCTCAACCCATGTCGCCGCCTCAAGGTCCGGGGTGTAGTAAGGCACCTTTCTTGGTCCCTTAAAATCCTTCGGCATTCGCTCATTGCAAAGGGCGGGGCCAAGCATGGCACCCCTACCTGCCTACCGCCTCCAACAAGCGGTGCTGGACCAGTTTGGGTGTCCGGGTGATCCCGACCCGGCAGGTCCTGATGATTAGGCGGGTTAACCTGGGGAGGGGGTCGCGGTCCGCTAGTTATGGCGGGCTGGTCCTCTGACCGGCTCCTGGTGCGGCTTGCCTGGGGGGTGGAGTGCAGCCGATCGAGGCTGTGTGAGAACTGGGCGTTTTGAATCACCGCCGTCTTCAACAACTCAATGGCGTTCCTTGCTTCTATTTCGGCCATGAATCGGAAGGGATTCTAGATGGCGAGTTACGGCGAGCACGTTGTCCACCGGGTTAGAAAAGTGACCTCGAGGTGTCTGGAATCGAGGGAGGCGATCAACAGCTGGCTGAAGCGGCGGGTTTGGCGGCCGGCCCGGCCCTCCTCCCAGAGCGTCTCGTGCCCCGGGAGTACGTGGAGTGTCGAATAGGCTGGTCGAGTTGAGATCAGGTGGTAAACGCCCCTGGTGCCTCCGCTGATGGACAGCGTCAGATGCACGCTGATGCCTCTCGAGCCGCCAGTTTTCGGTGTTCAAGCAGGCTGCCTCAACAGTGATTTGAGCTTGCCGGGTCTCGATCCTGCCGGCTTCTATTTCAGTGTCTCGCTGAGCCTTTGCCAGCCCATCTCTCAGCTTTGTCAACACGGCATTTATTGTGTCCTGGTTTTCTGCTGTTACAGCGGTCGCCATGAGCCTTGTTATCTCTGCCGCCAAATCCACCAAGATTGCAGCTGGGCTTCTAGATATTTCACCAGTCCCGTCGTTACCTGCCAGGTTTGGCGGGGGCTTAGTCGCCCCTGCCATCTAAACGGCAATCTGACGGCGGGTCTGGTCGAGAACTTCGGCGTCCATTGCTAATGATAGGCCTCCAATGCAGCCCCCATGTAGAGAATGAATTGAATCTGAGTCGCCCATGGATGATTCGTCATCAGTATTGATCGCCGTGGTCTCCTGATTCGCCGATCGTTCTGGTTCCTCGGATCCCTTTGTGAGACCAACAAAGACAGGGCGGGTTAGATTTGGCGTCGCGACAGGGCGGACATACCTGGCCGGCTCGACGATGTCGGTGAAGATGTCCGACTCAGGCATAGGCGATCCAACCAGGCCGACAAAGATGTTGATCTTGCCGAAGGGGATTCTGTAGGCGGATTTGATTGAATCGGCCTCGGGCCCCCACAGCAAGTTATTGATGTAGTACTTCCCGCGGCGGCTCCGAGTCATGAGCCCCGCTGCGTAGCTCCTTGACCTTGGTAGGGCTCCCTTTGAGAACTCAACTCCACCGTGCGTAGGCCCCACGGTGGGCGCCAACTGTCGTGGTTTTGTCACGGCAGATATCCTCGTGAAAGGACTTAGTGTTGGAGCCATCGCACCTTGGTGGCGACTCAAAGGGGTTGAACGGGAGCGAGATAGAGATTTACCCAGGTTCGGCCCCTCGTGAGGAGGTAAAAGCCTACGTCCTGCTTTGTGTTGTATTGATGGTGTTTCAATTACAAGGAGGGCGTAAGTCGCCAGACCTAGTACTCAATGATTTCTAACCAACCCCTCCTTCCCTGGGACTCGCCTTTATATATAGGTCGAGCCCTTAGGGTTTCCAAGAGTCCTTGCCATCACGCAAGTCATGATTCCTTCTATTTCTAAATCGCCATGATTCCCAAGACTGGAGTAGTCCCTGAGAATTGGTTCTCCATGACGATCTTGAACCTCCATCCAGCTCCCGGGCCTATTCGGCCTAAGGTTAAATCGTCAAGGTATAAGTCGCCCACTTGGTGACCCTGCACAACTAGGGCGGGTCACACCGCAGATAATATCCCCAACACCTTTCGTAGCCTTCCCCACGTCCCTGTATTTCACGAGCTTGGGGGGGGATGTTGGTGAACTTCTCTGGATGATCGAGGTCAGACTCAGAGAATGCCTTGGCCTTCTTGTAGGAGGCAGTACGTGCCATGCCATAAAGGTTGTACAACTTTGCCACCTCCGTCTTATTGCGATGCGCCTAAAAGAGAGGAACAAAGGATTAGAAAAGGGCTCAAGCTATCATGAATAATGAATTGCATGAATCATGAAGAAAACCACATACCCAGTTCCGTGCAAACTGAATTAAGTTCGCGATGCCTTGATGGTGTAGCGCACAAACCATTTGGGCACGCCGATCCTTTGCATTGTCGTGGACGGATCGCGAGTTGCCTTTGCACCACTCATCCACAAACACCTCCCAACAATCCATATTATCCGCACACCATCTCGGGGGCACCTATAAGTTAGTAAAAAGAATTTTGAGCACTATGCCTACAAATCAAATCAAGAAAACTACGTACAAGGCCTTAACAATAGGTAATTACCTTCATGTACTGCTCCTTCTTCAGATACTTTACGCGACACTCTTTCTTCTACTTCTTAAGACCACGCGTGGCGTAGTAGTCTCGAATAGCCTACAACCGCGCCTTGTGGCCTAAGTTCTGTAATAGCCGCCTGCACTCGGCCCCGAGAACCTTGGTCGCCGCTTCCTCATATCCCTCCTCACACCAGTAGAAGGTGTGGAAGCAAACGAGACAACACCAATTAATACAATAATTACCTATATTGTTAATTATAGATTGTGTAAAAGGCTAATTTACCCAAAAGGTGTTGATCACAATCTTGGCCCTCGTGTGGCACAAGACACGATCTATAATCTCCTTCGGCGGGGCCTGCGCAGCCTCGTAGTGCTCCCAGGTAAATCCTAGTGTAGGAACCTGGCCCTCACCGGGCAACGTGAAAAACCCCGGGAAGTTTGTCCGGCAAAGCAAACCAAGGACGGTGTTTGGCTTGCGGACTCCAACGGGGTGTTTCCAACCCATGAAGTATGAAAAGGTCGACGCATTAGATATTTGAAGAAACTTGAAGGCAAAAGGTAAAAAAAGAGTAAATGCTCTTACCTCTCCCCTTCACGCGTAATCATCAGCCTCTGCTCGCGGGTCGCTGGTACAACCAGGATACATGTACTACCAAGCTTTGTCGGCGTTCTGGGAACGGGGGGTACCCAGACTCGCCTGTCTGCGGCCCAGGGCTGGCTCACTCCATCGACCAAGCATCGGCAGGCTCGACAAGGCCCTCCTGAGGGGCCAGGTCTCATGAGGAGGAATGGCATCAAGACCCGCACGGGGCCTCCTCAGGACCCATCTGGAGTGGCGGACATTCCAAGGCAAGGCCTAGCCTCAGGAGTCAAGGGTGACGCCAAGAAAGGACAGACGAGCAGCAGATGGCAGGATGGGGCAGTTTCCTCTTTGGTTCAAAGGAGGCAGGAGCGTACACGGGCTCAAAAGGCATCTTCCAAAGGTTTCCCTTCTGGTGCAATGAAGCCACCGCTGCCCGCCTGTAGGGAAAATTCCATCCTCGGGCCCGCCTCTCAAGAGCGGACAGCTACATTGCAGGCGAAGACCACCTTTGGGCAGGGGAGCATGTTCCCCTATTCCCCTTGAAAATTTGCCGCTGTGGGATCCCTTGCCACCGAAGCTATGAGGGAAGAGGACCCGGGCCTCTGGTCTAATAGAGAGAGTAGAATAGTCGGTAGGGGGGTTCATTCGAACCGTAGGGCAACATACCTAGCCACTTGGCCTTCAGAGGCTCGAGCACACTGTACTAGTTCATCTACCACCTCCACGAGAGGCAATCCAACGAAAACCGGAGTAGGGTTTTACGCTTCGCAGCGGCCAGAACCTGGGTAGACTGCTGTGTTCCTGGTCTCATGTTCCTCGTCTCCCTCACCATCGCGTGAGTTCTTAGTGTTTCCCACCGAGTAACGAGCCTGGTAAATCAAATCTGTTGAGTGGCCTCCGCGCACGCCCCTGAGTTCGAATCTTAGAGGTTTTGCAGAGCCCTAAATCCGACACGCTTGTACATGGTGACCCCGTCCACCACGTCTCCCTCACTATCTATAGACTCATCCCCTTAGTCTGATCCGGCGAGGCACCCTATTCGGACGTCTCCACGTTGGCTGAAGCCTGTGTGGTGGGAGTCTCCTCGGACGTAGCCTCAGGAACCCTGTTCTCATGGGCTGAATGCCCGCTGACCCAAGGTTCCTAGACCGGAGTCTCATGGGACGAATGCCCATCGACCCGAGGCTCCTAGACCAGTGTCCCTCTAGCCTCCATCGGAAACGGGTCCACAATAGTAGTCCTGTGCTCGGGTGAATCAGCTCGTGGTTGTGGCCAGGACGGCGTAGCAGTCTGCCGACCTCTCTCGTGGCCACGTCCTGTACCCTTCCCCCTTTTCCATGCCCGACCTCCTCTCCTAGCGGGCAACGTCGCCGACAAAGAAGCACCCCGCGGGTGGTGTCGTCAGACTATTCGCCAAGGCTCTACGGAGAGATAGAGGTTGAATGGAAGTACCACCCCTCGCACGGGCCGCCAACGAAGAAGAACCCGCCGAGCGGTATGGACCCGCGCCCACCATCTTTCAACACCTGCCATGATAAAGAGTAAAAGAAATTAGTACAAACTAATTAGTACAAAAAAAGTTGAATACCCAACATGAATAATAATATGTACATATATAATTTAAGTTGGCATGCATACAAACTAATAATAGTTTAGATCAATAAATCCATCATCATCATCACTATCACACGTGTCTTCACGAATGACGTGCTCATCGGGTTCAACGGGATTAACTTGTGGAAGCCCTTTATGTAATCTGTCAAGCATTAACAGGCCATCCGTAGCAATAACCTCTTCTAGTTCTGGCTCTGCTGGTTCTGGCTCAGGGGTGAAGTCGGATTCACGGTCGCTGTCTACTTCCTTGTTCTGGGGTGAAGTACTGTTGTTCTTGAAACGTTTCTTGGAAAGACGTGTTTCTTGGAGGAAATCTCCGTCATATTTGTTTGTGTTAATGTGAGGTTCATAATCCTCTTCACTTGGGGAGGTTGTCTAACATGCGGCGACACTTCATAAACAACGTGCCAAGCATTCAGATTCTTATCACTTTGGCATGCCCACGGTAGATAGAAAACCTGGGTCGCATGTTGAGCCATAATATAGACATAGGTAACATCTAAATGGGTGCTTGGATTGATTTAAACTAGCCCTATATGTCCATGATTCCTTCTAGTATCCTTCGGCTGGAACCAATAACATTTGAACACTACGACGTTCGATGGGTTTTCTCCATAGAATTGAAGTTCATAAATTGCTTCAACTCTTCCATAATACTCGATACCACCTTCGACGATAGTAGAGACACAACAATTTGTAGATTTACGGTCGGGCATAGATAGTTCTTTGCCGAAGGTATGAAAGTGATACCAGTTGATGTTGTATTTCTCAAATGAAAGGACCTTATAGTCAAAACCATTAGCGGCTTGTCTCAATACGGCGTCCATAGATTCTGAATTAGCCTACAAGTTTAATAAGAAGCGATTGTTGCATTAGCCGCAAGTTAGACCAATAAATGAAATGGTCCATTATTCATAATTACCGTTTTTTTGAACCAAGAGATGAAACCGGGATACCCGCCTCCATGCTTTGCCAAAAGCTCATACTCTTCGACGGAATCATTTTGGATCACCGCTCGATCCAAGAATTTGGCGAGGTATTGACTGTATCAAATATCCAGGAGAGGAGTTCAAAGGAATTAGAAGTTGCGGAAAAATATACAAAGAACTTACTCGATGTACGACCAGACTTCTGTTAGGTTGTTGAAGATATACAACAAAATGTTCCGCCATTCTTCGACATCCAACGTTATTGGTTTCGAAGCACCGGCTAGTGCGAGCTTCCACTTGAATAGGCTGAGGTTGTATCCACCTTTTTTAGGGTTGGCATCATTGTACCGATGTTTAGGATTATGCAAATGACGATTTTTTAATTAGTAGTGTGTTGTCACAAAGTTAGCCACCTCCTCAATAATGAATGCCTTGCCATCGATGCTTCAATTTATGTTTATTTTTACTGTTGGAAATATGCCCAAGAGACAATAATAAATCAGTTATTATTATATTTCTTTGTTCATGATAATCGTTTATTATCCATGCTATAATTGTATTGATTGGAAACACAGTGCATGTGTGGATACATAGACAAAACACTGTCCCTAGTAAGCCTCTAGTTGACTAGCTCGTTGATCAAAGATGGTCAAGGTTTCCTGACCATAGACAAGTGTTGTCACTTGATAACGGGATCACATCATTAGGAGAATCATGTGATGGACTAGACCCAAACTAATAGACGTAGCATGTTGATCGTGTCATTTTGTTGCTACTGTTTTCTGCGTGTCAAGTATTTGTTCCTATGACCATGAGATCATATAACTCACTGACACCAGAGGAATGCTTTGTGTGTATCAAACGTCACAATGTAACTGGGTGACTATAAAGATGCTCTATAGGTATCTCCGAAGGTGTTCGTTGAGTTAGTATGGATCGAGACTCGGATTTGTCACTCCGTGTGACGGAGAGGTATCTCGGGGCCCACTTGGTACTACAACATCACACACAAGCCTTGCAAGCAATGTGACTTAGTGTAAGTTGCAGGATCCTGTATTACAGAACGAGTAAAGAGACTTGCCGGTAAACGAGATTGAAATAGGTATGCGGATACTGACGATCGAATCTCGGGCAAGTAACATACCGAAGGACAAAGGGAATGACATACGGGATTATATGAATCCTTGGCACTGAGGTTCAAACGATAAGATCTTCGTAGAATATGTGGGATCCAATATGGGCATCCAGGTCCCGCTATTGGATATTGACCGAGGAGTCACTCGGGTCATGTCTACATAGTTCTCGAACCGCAGGGTCTGCACACTTAAGGTTCAACGTTGTTTTATGCGTATTTGAGTTATATGGGTGGTTACCGAATGTTGTTCCGAGTCCCGGATGAGATCACGTACGTCACGAGGGTTTCCGGAATGGTCCGAAAACAAAAGATTGATATATAGGATGACCTCATTTGATTACCGGAAGGTTTTCGGAGTTACCGGGAATGTACCGGGAATGACGAATGGGTTCCGGGTGTTTACCGGGGGGGCAACCCACCCCGAGGAAGCCCATAGGCCTTGGGGGTGGCGCACCAACCCTTAGTGGGCTGGTGGGACAGCCCAAGAAGGCCCTATGCGCCATAGGAAGAAAATCAAAGAGAAAAGGAAAAAAAAGGAGGTGGGAAAAAGGGGAAGGACTCCTCCTTCCAAACCTAGTTGGATTCGGTTTGGAAGGGGAGGACTCCTCCCTTTGGCTCGGCCGACCCCCTTGGGGGTCCTTGGACCCCAAGGCAAGGCTCCCCCTCTTCCCCCTATATATACACAGGTTTTAGGGCTGATTTGAGACAACTTTGCCACGGCAGCCCGACCACATATCTCCACGGTTTTACCTCTAGATCGCGTTTCTGCGGAGCTCGGGCGGAGCCCTGCTTAGATTAGATCACCACCAACCTCTGGAGCGCCGTCACGCTACCGGAGAACTCATTTACCTCTCCGTCTCTCTTGCTGGATCAAGAAGGCCGAGATCATCGTCGAGCTGTATGTGTGCTGAACGCGGAGGTGCCGTCCGTTCGGCACTAGATCGGAGCGGATCTTGGGACGGATCGCGGGACGGTTCGTGGGACGGTTCGCGGGGCGGATCGAGGGACGTGAGGACGTTCCACTACATCAACCGCGTTTCTTAACGCTTCTGCTGTGCGATCTACAAGGGTACGTAGATCGGAAATCCCCTCACGTAGATGGACATCACCATGATAGGTCTTCGTGCGCATAGGAAATTTTTTGTTTCCCATGCGACGTTCCCCAACAATGGCATCATGAGCTAGGTTCATGCGTAGATGTCTTCTCGAGTAGAACACAAAAGTTTTTGTGGGCGGTGATGTGCGTTTTGCTGCCCTCCTTAGTCTTTTCTTGATTCCGCGGGATTGTTGGATTGAGAGACTGGTTTCATCGCTACAAGTAACCCCCTTTGCTCAAAGATGACTGGCAAGTGTCTGTTTCTCCAACTTTAGTTGAATCGGATTTCACCGAGGAGGTCCTTGTATAAGGTTAAATAGCAATTCATATATCTACGTTGTGGTGTTTGCGTAAGTAAGATACGATCCTACTAGATACCCATGGTCACCACGTAAAACATGCAACAACGATTAGAGGACGTCTAACTTGTTTTTGCAGGGTATGCTTGTGATGTGATATGGCCAACGATGTGATGTGATATATTGGATGTATGAGATGATCATGTTGTAATAGTTAATATCGACTTGCACGTCGATGGTACGGCAACCGGCTGGAGCCATAGGGTTGTCTTTAAACTAACGTTTGTGCTTGCAGATGCGTTTACTATATTGCTAGGATGTAGCTTTAGTAGTAATAGCATGAGTAGCACGACAACCCCGATGGCCACACGTTGATGAAGATCATGATGATGAAGATCATGGTGTGACGCCGGTGACAAGAAGATCATGCCGGTGCTTTGGTGATGTAGATCAAGAAGCACATGATGATGGCCATATCATGTCACTTATGAATTGCATGTGATGTTAATCCTTTATGCACCTTATCTTGCTTAGAACGACGGTAGCATTATGAGGTGATCTCTCACTAAAATTTCAAGACGAAATTGTGTTCTCCCCGACTGTACACCATTGCGACAGTTCTTCGTTTCGAGACACCACGTGATGATCGGGTGTGATACACTCAGCGTTCACATACAACGGGTGCAAAACAGTTGCACACGCGGAACACTCGGGTTAAGCTTGACGAGCCTAGCATGTATAGACATGGCCTCGGAACACATGAGACCGAAAGGTCGAGCATGAATCGTATAGTTGATATGATTAGCATAGAGATGCTTACCACTGAAACTATAATCGACTCACGTGATGATCGGACTTGAGATAGTGGATTTGGATCATGTACCACTCAAATGACTAGAGAGATGTACTTTTTGAGTGGGAGTTCTTAAGTAATATGATTAATTGAACTAATTGTCATGAACATAGTATAATGGTCTTTGCGAATTACGATGTAGCTTGCGCTATAGCTCTACTGTTTTTTATATGTTCCTAGAGAAAATTTAGTTGAAAGTTCATAGTAGCAAACTTTGCAGAGGATTGTCATCGTTGCTGCGTAGAAGGCTTATGTCCTTAATGCACCACTCGGTGTTCTGCACCTCGAGCGTCGTCTGTTGATGCTGTGAACATCCGACATACACGTTTCTGATGACTACACGATAGTTCAGTGCAAAATACTTAATGGCTTAGAAGCAAGGCGCCATAGAAGTTTTGAAACGTCACGGAACATAAGTGATGTTCTATAGAGATGAAATTGTGATTTCATGTTTGTGCCCTTGTTAAGAGGTACGAGACCTCCGACAAGATTCTTTGTCCACAAAGTAAAGGAGAAAAGCTCAATCGTTGAGCGTGTGCTCAGATTGTCTGAGTACGACAATCGCTTGAATCAAGTGGGAGTTAATCTTCCAGATGAGATAGTGATGGTTCTCCAAAGTCACTGCCACCAAGCTGTGAGAGCTTCGTGATAAACTATAACATATCAAGTATAGATACAATGATCCTTGAGCGATTCGCGATGTTTGACACTGCGAAAGTAGAAATCAAGAAGGAGCATCAATAGTTGATGCTTAGTAAAACCACTAAGTTTCAAGAAAGGCAAGGGCTAGAAGGGATACTTCGTGAAACGGCAAAACAGTTCCTGCACTAATGAAGAGACCCAAGATTAAATCCAAACCCGAGACTAAGTGCTTCTGTTATGAGGGGAACGGTCACTGAGGCGGAGCAACTCTAGATACTTGGTAGATAAGAAGGTTGGCAAAAGTAGAAAGAAGTATATTTGATATACATGATGTTGATGTGTACTTTGCTAGTACTCCTAGTAGCATTAGGGTATTGGATATTGGTTCGGTTGCTAAGTGATTAGTAACACGAAATGAAAGCTACGGCATAAACGGAGACTAGCTAAAGGCGAGGTGACGATACGTGTTGGAAGTGTTTCCAAGGTTGATATGATCAAACGTCGCACACTCCCTCTACCATCGGGATTGGTGTTAAACCTCAATAATTGTTATTTGGTGCTTGCGTTAAGCATGAACATGATTGGATCGTGTTTATTGCAATATGATTATTCATTTAAACAGAATAATGGTTACTCTATTTGCTTGAATAATCACCTTCAATGGTTTATTGAATCTCGATCGTAGTGTTACACATGTTCGTGATATTGGTGCCAAAAGATACGAGGTAATGATGATAGTACCACTTAATTGTGGAACTGCCGCTTGAGTTATGTTGGAATAAATTGCATGAAGAGGCTCCATGCTAATGGATCTTTATACTCACTTGATTTTGAATCACTAGTGACGTGCAAATCATACCACATGAGCAAGGCCTTGTTTTCATTGAGATGAAACAAGATAGTAACTTGTTGGAAGTGATACATTTTGATGTATGTAATCCAATGGGTGCTGAGGCACGCAGTGGATATCATTATGTTCTTACTTCAACGACGATTTGAGCAGATACAAGAGTATTTACTTAATGAATCACAAGTCTGAAATATTGAAAGGTTCAATTCTGTTTCAGGAGTGAAGTTCGTCGTAACAAGAGGATAAACTGTCTACGATATGATCATAGAAATGAATATCTGAGTTACGAGTTTTGGTACGCAGTTAAGACAATGTGGAAATTGTTTTTGCAGTTCATGCCACCTGGAACATCATAGTGTGATGATGTGTCTGAACGTCATAGCCACACACTATTTGGTATGGTGCATGCTATGATGTCTCTTATCGAATTAGCAATATCATTTATGGGTTATGCATTAGAGACAACCGCATTCACTTTAAATAGGGCACCGCGTATTTCTGTTGAGATGACACAGTATAGACTGAGGTTTAGAGAAATCTAAACTGTCGTTTCTTGAAAGTTTGGGGCTTAGACACTTATGTGAAAAAGTTTCAGTCTGATAAGCTGAAACCCAAAGCGGATAAATGCATCTTCATAGGATATCCAAAACAGTTGGGTACATCTCCTATCTCAGATCCGAAAGCAAAGTGTTTGTTTCTAGAAACGGATCCTTTCTCGAGGAAAGGTTTCTCTCGAAAGAATTGAGTGGGAGGGTGGTAGAACTTGATGAGGTTATTGAACCATCACTTCAACCAGTGTGTAGCAGGGCGCAGGAAGTTGTTCCTGTGGCGCCTACACCAATTGAAGTTAAAGCTGATGATCGTGATCATCGAGCATCGGATCAAGTTACTACAAACCTCGTAGGTTGACAAGGTCGCGTACTACTGCAGAGTGGTACGGTAATCCTATCTTGGAGGTCATGTTGTTGAGCAACAGTGAACCTACAAATTATGAAGAAAGCAATGGTGGGCCCGAATTCCGAAAAATGGCTGGAGGCCATGAAATCCGAGAGAGGATCCATGTATGAAAACAAAGTGTAGACTTTGGAAGAACTACTTGATGGTCATAGGACTATTGAGTAACGATGGATCTTTAAAAGGAACACAGACGATGATGGTGATAAGTCACTATTAAGAAAAGCTCGACTTGTCGCAAGATGTTTCCGACAAGATCAAACAGTTGACTATGATGAGACTTTCTCACTCGTAGCGATGCTAAAAGTCAGTTAGAATTATGTTAGTAGTTGCTGCATCAAGTGCATTTTGACCCACAAGATAATTTCCTTCATAGCTGGCCTTCCAAGATTGAAGAAGGTCCTTGGCTTCGACCACTTCTGCTTTCCTTTCGATTCTCGCATGTTTTATAACGGTCTATGACATAGTGTCTCTTGACCGACTCTAGCCTTAGTATTATCGTTTGACTTCCCATCTATGCTAAACAATGTACCAAAAATGGCCTCTCTAATATTCTTTTCAGTGTGCATCATGTCGATGTTGTGTGGAAGAAGGAGGTCTTTGAAGTAAGGTAGCTCGCACAAGCATGGCTTGTGAGTCTAGGCGTGTTCTGAATTATACCCCTTAAAATACCCTGGACACTCTCGATCAGGCTCGAGGGTGTTTAACTGATCCAGGATCTGTTGGCCTATCAACACAGGTGGTGCCAAGGTTTTGACAACTTTACCTTTGGTAAAGTTGTTCTTGTGTTTTCTGAACTGATGGTGAGGATCCAGGAACAATGTATGCAAGTCAAAACAAGAATACTTCTCACCCGCCTGCAACCAATGAAACTGCAGAGCTGCCTTGCACGTGGGGCACGGGAACTTTCCATGCACACACCATCCAGAGAATAGCGCATACGCCGGCAAGTCATGCATCGAATACATGTACCACACATTCATTTTGAAGTTTTCTTTTCTAGAAGCATCATATGTCTTGACCCCATTATCCCAAGCTTCTTGCAATTCATCCTTAAGCGGCTGCATATACACATTATTATTCTTCCCCGGATAGTTTGGCCCTGGGATTATCAGTGTCAGGATTATGTTATTTCTTTGCATAATTTGCCTGGGGGATATTGTGTGGAATGACAAATACAGGCTACCAACTGTATTGGGTTGTCGTCATACCGAAGGGATTGAACCCATCTGTAGCGACGCAGACTCGAGGATACCTTGGATCTTCCTCTTTATCCTGATGTAATCCATCGAAATATTTCCACGCTTCCCCATTGAATGTGTGTACCGCCATCTTATTCCCATCCGCATCTAGTTCGGTTCTTTTGCCCAATTTGTGCCATGTCATTTGTTTAGATGTATCTTAGACCATGAAAAGATGTTGAAGTCTTGGTGTGATTGGCATATACTGAAGAACATTAACTGGGTTTTCGGTCTGCCTCTTCTCACCCATATCGTTGTCTACCACACGGTACCTGTAAGACTTGCAAATGGGACAATATTCCAAGTGTGCATACTCGTTCCTTAATAAGGCACATCCTTTCTCAAGGCATGTATCTTCTCATAGGGCATCTCATGTACATGAAGTATTTTGTCTGACTGGTACACGAAGCATGTCCTTTCTCAGAAGCATTAGTTCGAGTACAAGTAGAGTTTTGACCAAATGAGGAATTTGATCCTCTTGAAGACTCTTGTCCACAAGAGAAATTTGATTCTTGGTTCCTATTCTTCACTCTTGGCGTCATGAGGACACTCACTTGAAGACTTTGGTCCACATGAGAAATTTGATTTTTGGTTCCTATTCTTCACTATTTGTGTCATGAGGACACTCACTCGAAGACTTTCCAAGATGCTTTTGGGAACCCAAATTTACTGAAGGGTGGTCCGTTCCTCAAGTTAGTTCCAACATATCTAGCAAATACTTCACCATTTTGATTTTTGAACAGTTTATAGTTGGAGTCAACTAACTCATCATAGGAATATTGTAATGCCCAAGATGCGATCCTATCCTTATTTTGGCGCGAGAGCCTCGACAGGGATAGAAACGCATCTCGTCGTTCCACAAGAATGGATATCGTTACAAGTACATGTACTGAAAAGATGAGTATAAGGAGTTGGATTACACTCGCCAGAAGCTACATCAAGATCACATCAATACAACAATATATAGTCATCATCTAGAAGAGCAGGGTCCGACTACGGACAAAAAAAACGATATAAAAATGAGGAGATGCGCTTCTATCCCTTTAGAGGTCCTCGTGCCAAAATAAAGATAGGAACGCATCTTGGGCGTGACTAATATGAAGTTTCACATGCACAGACTGATAAAGTAAATGGATCAACATGAGGTCCTTTCGCAACAACCCATGAGGTTTTGGGATACTTCTGAGGTTTCTAGTATCTTCCATCAGCATTCAAGTTCTCTCAAATGCAATACCCTCTTTCCTAGCGGTTTTCTCTAGAATCTGCTTTTTGAGTACATCGCACAGGGTTTGATGTCCTTTGAGGGTTTTGTAAATGCCTGTCACATACAATTACTTCAACCCTGCATTTTCGTCAGTGACATTTCTGGTTTCCTCGAGCGAGGAATTTGTAACCATAGATACAGTTGAAGAATTTCTAGCAATAGAAGCATTTGAACTTTCAGGTGAAGAATTAGAAGATTCGTGTTCGATGCATTTTAAGCATGGTGGAATGAATTCTACCTTAGCGGTACTGGTCTGTTAAGCAAGCAAACTATCATTTTCACTTTGAAGATCATCATGAAACCGCTATTTTTGGCATGGTTCCGATAGATAGAGCTATCGTACCTCCATGTTAGTAGAGACTTCAACCCACGGAGGGTAACAGCTACGAGAGTCCACAAAGGGCTCTACCCACGAAGGGTCCACAAAGAAGCGGCTTTGTCTATTCCAGCACGGCTTACGTCCACGGAGGACTAGCCTTACTCACCATAGATCTTCATGAAGTAGGCGATCTCCTTGCACTTACAAACATCTTGGTTCAACTACACACACAAAGTATGAGGATCCCAAGCGACACCTAACAGATCTAGGAGGCACCACCCTGAAAAGGTAATAGATATGTTAGATCAATGAACTCCTTGCTCTTGTGCTTCTAAAGATAGTCTCCTCAACACAAATCACTCTCTCACAGAATATGCATGGGTATAAGAGGTTGATTTGGTGGAAAGAAGTTTGGGGAGGCTATAGATCAAGTTTCAAATGACAGGATTGGAATATCTTGGTCTCAACACATGAGTAGGTGGTTCTCTCTTAGAAAATGGATGTGGCAGCGCAGTGTGTGTTCTGACTGCTTCTCCCTCGAATGAGACGTGGGTGAAGGGGTATATATAGGCAGAAGCCAAAATCAGTGACACTACAGTCGACAACTCGGTGGTACCAATTAGAACTAAAGGTGTGAAGGTTTGAATCTCGGTGAGACCGATATATGAAACTCGGTGGCATCGAAAAGGTGTCTAAAAGTCAGATGGCCATACTCGGTGGCATCGATACTCAAACTTGGAAATTCCGATTTTGTGTATCTTGGCGGCAGAATGTTGGTCACACTGAACTCAATAGCACCGACATGGTTTCAGTTGCACCGATTTGGTGGGAATGGCCACGGTTTCTGTCTGAGGTTAAACTCGAAGGGTCCGATATGGAAATGTTGGTGACACCGAATTTGTGAATGTTGATCTTGACAGAGTGGATATGTGGGAAAAATCACTGAGTGTTTTGGTTGGTGACACCGAATTTGTGAATGTTGATCTTGACAAAGTGGATATGTGGGAAAAATCACTGAGTGTTTTGGTGGTTAACTTTGAGCATTTGATCAATCGCTTCATTTTAGTACCTCATCCCCTTTTAATAGTATTTGCTTTCCTATGGACTCAAAAGTGATTTCTCACAAATATAAAATGAAGAGTCTTCTAGCCTTAAGTTTGAGCCAATATTGTTCCTTTCTTGCATCCAAGGGCATCTCCACATAAACCGTAAGCCATAGCTCTGCATAGAATTTCCTGAAATATCTAGGTAAAAGTGTTAGTCCAAGAGACAATGTATGTTGTCAGGAGTTACAAAAATCACCAAGGGAGCACATGTGCTTTCAATCTCCCCCTTTTTGGTAATTGATGATAACATACAATCAAAGCTTTAAATAATGATAATCATAGGGATATAACAGCTTTGAAAAAAATATGACTAGTACAAGCTCCCCCTAAATGTGTGCAATCCCTTTTAAAGGATAGTTGCTTTGGAATGCATGAGCACACACAAGGTAGAAGGATAATAAAAGTCATAGACATCCTCGCTATATGCATCAAACATATGTAAATGAAGAAGTTCCATGTTCAATACCCCATCTTGCAAAGAGTTTGTGCGAGAAACAAGAGGTCATCATGAGCAAGGATATGATGTATATACTTACCTTGAGGATCTTGAGAATTTTGACATAGGAGTACACTTGGGAAAACAAATGTTAGATAACACAAGAGTACCTTGTTGTAAAGATGCAAAGAGCCTAAAAAATACCAAGAAAATGAAGACATATTGAAGAAAGGCTTTGATAAAAGGATATGTCAGGATTCCTCTCCCCTTGAATCATAGCATGTAGATATTGGGAGTAGGCAGGGAAAATAAGTTCAAACCAATAAAGCCATATTTATCTCTCTCCCCCTTAATGTGTAAGGTTTGATACATCTCCCTTTAGGAACAAATATCTCCGCTTAGTGTTCTTTCTCACTCTTTTGTAGAAGCTTCTTGGTGATATTTCTCCCTTATAATAGGTTCATTGAATGGAAGCTTTGATATTTGATATTTCTCCCCCTTTGGCATAAATTATCAAAACGAAGGTCATAGGGTATGGGCTCATTGAGAGAAAGGGATCCTGAATATTTCTCACTTTTTTAAGAGCTCCTTGAATTTGTCTTTTCTCCCCCTTGGGAGTGAATAAGAGTTCCTTGAATTATCTCCTCCTATGTTAGGGATCCTAGATGATTCTCCCTCTTATGTAACATGGGATCACTAGGGTGTTTCTCAGCCTAGAGAAGTTTTCTCCCCCTAAAATTTATGTTTAGAAGAAATTTTCTAAGAAATAATGTTTGTTATAAAAATCAGAGTCACCGAGGCTATATGGTTCGGTAGAACCGATAATGCTATTCAGGCCTCTTGGGTGGAATCGGTTGGACCGAGTTTCCCAATTCGGTGAAACTATGTTGCAATGATAGTCAACTCTTTAACAGAAGAATATGCTGGTTGGAAGATTTTTTTTTGAAGATTCCAATTGTAAAAGAAGGTACTAACTGAGAAATAGAAACAATTTTTTTTGGAAACATGAGATATATACATACAAGTAGATTAGAGTTGAATGCTTCTAAGAGTGTGAAAGGTCAAATGTGAACCATACAATGATGTCCATCTAGATGTGCGGCGGTGACAAGGTCGCCTATATTAGAGTATTTGACTTGAGAGGTCAAGCAAGGTTGCTTGATCATAGGTCATACTCATCGTTCAGCGTGAAATGGGGTTTCCATTTTTGGATTAAGCTTTTCAATGTCTTCACATCTCTTGAGTTTCTTTACTCCAAGAATTGGTGTGGAGCTTTATCAAGGATAAGAGTACATACCTTTGAGTGATGTTCATGACGTGGCTTGTAGGTGAACTTGTTGTGGATGCTCAAAGTTGATGAAGATCATCTTGAGTTGGTTGCAACCCATGTCATTTTGGTTCATTTTTCACATACAATGGTTAGTCATGCAAGGAAGACCATAATATATCCAAATGACAAGAGTGAATAACTTCATCAAATGATAGTCAAGGATATGATTTTTTTCTCTTCTTCCTTCATCCTCGAAGAGGGGTTGTTGATACTTGGCCATGTCAAGATTGCTTTTGATTGGAGTTGCTGGCAATCTCGTGGTGTGTATTTCTTACAAGTACCTACAAAAAGTTAGATGCAATACAAGGGAACATAGTTTCCAAGATATAAGATAATCAAATCAATGACATCAAGGGATAGTCAATCAAGCTCATGCCCTTGCATGCTTCCGATTGAGTGTAGCTCAAGTTCAAAGCATCAATGATGTTTAACTCACTCCTCCAATGACAGAACACTTTCTCATCAAGTGGTTTGGTAAAAATATCAGCTAGTTGTTCGTCAGTACGAACATGCTTGACATCGATATCTCCTTTAGCAACATGTTTTGTTCTAGAATGTTGCAGTGGATTATAGGCAATCTCAGTAGCACTTTCATTGTCAAACAACAATGGAAATTTTCTAACATGAATTCCATAATCCTTAAGCATTTGAGTCATCCATACTAATTGAGCACATCATGATCCAACGACAATGTATTCAACTTCGGTAGTGGATAAGGATACCGAGTTTTGTTTCTTGGATGTCCAAGAGAAAAGAGATCTCCCAAGAAATTGACATGTACCCGAGGTGCATTTTCTTTCAACCTTGTCTCCAACATAGTCCGAGTCGGAATAGCCAACAAGATTAAAACAATATCCCATGGGATACCATATGCCAAAGTTTGGTGTATGTGTAAGGTATATCAATATCCTTTTCATATCCAATAGATGACACTCTTTAGGTGCTGCTTGATAGTGGGCCCACATGCAAACACTCAGTATGATGTCAGGGCGGGACGTACACAGATATAACAGTGAACTTATCATTGATCGATAAACCTTCTGACCAACGGGTTTGTACTCCTTAGTGAGGTCAAGATGTCCACTAGTAGGCATGGGGGTTCTCATACCTTTGCAATCTTGCATGTTGAACTTCCTCATCAAGTCCTTGGTGTACTTGGTTTGAGAGATAAACATACCTTCTCTCGATTGTTTGATTCGCGGTCCAAGCAAGAACTTCAGTTCACTCAGCATAGACATATCATACTTCTCTCACATCTTCTTTCCAAACTTTTCACTAATATGTTGGTTAGTGGAACCAAACATAATATCATCCACATATATTTGAGAAATAAATAGTTCGCCATTAACTCTTTTAGTGAATAAGGTTGCATCAATTTTACCAATGTCAAAACCCTTTTCAACGAGAAACTTTGTTAGGCATTTGTACGAAGCTCTGGGTGCTTGTTTTAGACCATATAAAGCTTTACGAAGTTTGTAAAGATGATCAGGTTTCTTATGGCTCACAAAACCAGGAGGTTGTTTAACATAAACTTCCTCTTCAATTTATCCATTGAGAATGGCACTTTTAATATCCATTTGGTAAAGAGTTATATCATGGTGATTGGCATAAGCTAGAAGAATATGAATGGATTCAAGTCTAGAAACAGGAGCATAAGTCTCACCATAGTCCATACCTTCGGCTTGTGTGTACCCTTGGGCTACATGACCTGCTTTGTTACATACAGCTTGTCCGTCTTCATCTTGCTTGTTCCGAAACACCCATCTTGTACCAATGATATTCTGCTCGCCTTCAGCTTTTTCAATAAGTGTCCATATTAGGTTCCTCTCGAAGTTGTGTAGCTCTTCGTGCATAGTGTTTACCCAATCCGGATCTTGAAGAGCTTGTTCTACCTTCAAGGGTTCAATACTAGAGATGGAAGAATAATGCTCACAAAACTTAGCTAAACGAGATTTAGAGCGATTGATTCTCCCTTTTTATGTCACCGTACATTTGTTTCAATAGATGATCTCTGTCCACTCTTGCTCTAATTCTTGATAGCTTCTTCTTGTTGTATGGAGGACCTTCTTCTTCATCATCTTCATCTTCTTGAGTGTAGTCTTTGACGTCATCATCTCCTTGGGGCGGTGGTGAGGAAGGTTTAGGTGGATTATCACGATTTACTTCTTCCTCTTCTTCAATTTGTCGTGTATAGCTTGTGGATGCTTCCATGTCATTTTGCGGTTCGCCTTGACGTGAAGTGGGAGCTTCCACTTGAGTTGATGAAGTACTTTCATTCATCTCCATGGGACGAATCTTTCCAATAGACAAATCTTGGATAGCTTCTCAACGTTCCTTATCTCCTACATCAATTGGCAATTGTTCGACTTGCGAACCATTAGTCTCATCAAACTTCACATCTACACTCTCTTGAAATTTTCTGGGGAAGTTGTTGTACACACGGTAAGCATAACAGTTTGATCCGTAACCAAGAAGGAAACCTTCATAAGATTTAGGTGCAAATTTAGACAGAGGATACTTATCAAGAATATAATACTTAGAGTTGAATACCCGAAAGTATCCAACTTGGGGTTTGTTACCAGTGAGTAGCTCATATGCCGTTTCATGGAGAAGTTTGTGCAGGTAGAGTCGGTTTATTGCATGGCAAGCTATTTCCATGGCTTCTGCCCAAATGTGTCTTGGAGTCTTGTATTCATCAACCATCATTCTCGCCATTACTATGAGAGTCCGGTTCTTCCTCTCAACAACTACATTTTGTTGAGGTGTGTACGTTACTGAGAACTGATGTGAGATACCTTCTTCGTCAAGAATAGTATCCACATTTGTTTTCTTGAACTTTGTTCCGTTATCGTTCCGAACCTTCTTGATATTTGCTTCAAATTGGTTTTGAGCTTTCCGAGCAAATTTCTTGCAAATCATTTGTACTTGCGATTTTTCATTGAGAAAGAACACCCACGTGAATCTGGAAAAATCATCTACAATGACTAAACTATAAGAATTTCCGCCGAGACTCTTGTAAGCATTGGGACCAAAAAGATCTATGTGAAGCAACTCGAGGGGTCTTCTGTGGTTATGATGTTCTTCACGGGATGACTTCGAACAACTTGCTTTCCTACTTGACAAGCACTAAACAATCAATCTTTGTCAAATATAACATCTTTAACACCAACAATATGATCACCTTTGATAAGTTTGTCAGGATTACCCATACCAACATGTCCAAGCCTTCTATGTTATAACCAACCTTTAGAAGATTTTGCGATGAGACATGTATCGGATTTGGATATCTTAGGGAAATCAACAATGTATAGATCATGTCTATGTAAATTATTAAAGACGATGTTATGATTATCTCTAGGAAACACCCGGCGTTCAATTTCGTAAATAGCACATCGAAACCAAAGTGTGCTACTCTAGATATGGAATGAAGATTGTAGCCAATGGATTCAACAAGCATGACATTCTGAATGGACCTGTCATGACATACAACCATCTTACCAAGACCAAGTACCTTACCTTTTGACTTGTGTCCAAAAGTCACATACTTCTGAGGTCCACGGTTTGGTGTAATCTCATGGAACATGTATTTTTTCTCCGGTCATGTGATTGGTGCATCCACTGTCGAAAACACACTCCTTTCCACCGGCCATGTAGTCTTTAAGGTTAGCGATAAGACTGAGGTTCCTCATGGTCTTCTCATATTCGATTTCAAGCTCTTCATCTTCATTGTAGTAGCCATGCTCCACATTGTCATCGTCGGATGATGTTCCCTCATCATAAGAAACAAGAATTTCATCAGAAATTTTACTATGACAATGTTCATGTTTTTGCAGTCGAATGGCTTCAACAATGATATTGTTAATAGTAATGACATCTACTTTTGCATGCATGATGTCACGAAGCTCGAATAGGCATTTATCAAAGTTAGGATAGTTTGGCTTCATTTTGTGAAAAGCAATGCATTTGTGGAAAATGATATCAAGATTTCTCAAGGAATAGTCTGGATATCTTTTCTCTAAGTCTTTCTACAAGGTATGAGCACACTCAAAGTTTTGCAACTGATTAAGCACATTTCTTGGCAAACCTCTTATGATAAGATTGACGGTGTTAAGCTTACCAAGCATATTAACATCATCATCATGACAAGCATTTCATCTTTCCATTGTCTAAAGTACTCCCCATCTAGAATAGGCACTCGACAACTAAAAATCTGGGAACTAGTCACATTCATCTTCCTCCAATGGCGGTTAAACCAAGGTTTTGGAGACATTTCTATGATGTCAATTGAGGGATCGATAGAAGATGTGTCTAGAGGGGGGTGAATAGACTACTTGTCAAGATAAAATTTCTAGCCTAACCCAATTTCAAGGAGGGCAGAAATCCAGCAGTTATAGCAAGTGAAGTACACCCTACACATGAAGTTCTAAGAGTATACCAGCGGTATGTATAACATGCAAGTGTAATGTAGAGGAGTAAGGTAGGGGGATCAAACACATGAGGTTGATAAAGTGATTTTTGGCATGTTTCCGATAGGTGGCACTATCGTACGTCCATGTTAGTGGAGACTTCAACCCACGGAGGGTAACGACTGTGAGAGTCCATGGAGGGATGCACCCACGGAGGGTCCACAAAGAAGAGTCCTTGTTTATTCCACCATGGCTTCCGTCCATGGAGGACTAGCCTTAGTCACGGTAGATCTTCACGAAGTAGGTGATCTCCTTACCCCTACAAACATCTTGGTTCAACTACACAACACGAACTAGGAGGCTCCCGAGCGACACCAAATCAATCTAGGAGGCACCACCCTCCAAGACGTAATAGATGTGGTAGATCAATGAACTCCTTGCTCTTGTGCTTCTAAAGATAGTATCATCAACACAAATCACTCTCTCAGAGAATAAGCATGGGTAGAAGAGCTTGATTTGGTGGAAAGCCATTTGGGGAGGCTAGAGATCAAGTTTCAAATGATAGGACTGGAATATCTTGGTCTCAACACATAAGTGGGTGGTTCTCTCTCAGAAAATGGATCTGGCAGTGAAGTGTATGTTCTGAGTGCTTCTCCCACGAATGAGAGGTGGGTGAAGGGGTATATATTGGCAGCAACCAAAATCCAAGCGTTACACACAAAAAGGCAAACTTGGTGACACTGAAGTTGACAACTCGGTGGTACCGATTAGCACTAAAGATATGAACTTTTTAATCTCGGTGAGACCGATATATGAAACTCGGTGGCACCGAAAAGGTGACTAACGGTCAGATGGCCAAACTTGGTGGCACCGATACTCGAACTCGGAAATTCCGATTTTGTGTATCTTGGCAGCAGGTCACACTGAACTCGGTAGCACCAACATGGTTTCGGTTGCACCGATTTGTTTTGAATGGCTATGGTTTCTGTGTGAGGTTAAACTTGGTGGGTCCAATATGGAAATATTGGTGACACCGAATTTGTGAATGTGGATCTTGACAGAGTGGATATGTGGGAGAAATGACTAAGTGTTTTGGGGCTAACTTTTAGCATTTGAGAAATCTGTTCACTTTACTACCGGATCCCCTTTTCATAGTATTGGCTTTCCTATGGACTCAAAAGTGATTTCTCACAAATGTAAAATGAAGAGTCTTCTAGCTTGAAGCTTGAGCCAATATTGTTACTTTCTTGTATCCAGGGGCATCTCCACATAAACCTTAAGCCATAGCTCTTCATGGACTTTTCCCGACATATCTAGGTAAAAGTTTTAGTCCAAGAGACAATGTAAGTTGTCATGAATTATCAAAATCACCAAGGTGGCATATGTTCTTTCAGCTAGGCTTGCCACACCACACTCTGACACCTCTTTAGATTGTTCCGCTTCATCACCTTCTTTAGATTCATCTTCAGAATCCATTTCTTTGCCAATAAGAGCCCGAGCCTTTCTGAAAATATTCGTCTCATATGATGAGGCCTTTGAAGATGAGAATTTTGAAGATTTATTCTTTTTCTTTTAGTCATCAGAACTTTCATTCTTGTATATATTCTTATTTGTTTCCTTCACCCGGCGAGGACAATCAGCAATATAATGACCAGACTTCTTGCATTAATGGCAGGTTATTTTGTTGTAGTCTTCACAAGAAGATTCTGATTTTCTCATATCTCTTCTTCAGAAATTTCCAGACTCGCCTCTTCATTAGAACTTCTGCAATTTCCTCACGAGCATAGCAAGTTCCTTACCGAGTTCTTCATGGTCACCAAGACTATGATCAGATTCTTCTTCTTCAGATGAGGAAACATCCTTTGCCTTCAGCGCACAAGTGAAAAGGACGTGGATGTCGCCTAGAGGGGGGGTGAATAGGCGCTTTAAAATAGTTAAGGTTTAGGCTTGAACAAATGCGGAATAAAACTAACGTTTAATATGTCAAGCACAAAACCTACAAACAACTAGGCTCACCTATGTGCACCAACAACTTATGCTAAGAAAGATAAACAACTAAGTGATAGCAAGATATATTACAATAAACAATATGTCTATCACAAAGTAAAGTGCATAAGTAAAGGGTTCGGGTAAGAGATAACCGAGGCACGGGGAGACGATGATGTATCCCGAAGTTCACACCCTTGCGGATGCTAATCTCCGTTAGAGCGGTGTGGAGGCACAATGCTCCCCAAGATGCCACTAAGGCCACCGTAATCTCCTCACGCCCTCGCACAATGCAGGATGCCGTGATTCCACTAAGGGACCCTTGAGGGCGGTCACCGAACCAGTACAAATGGCAACCCTTGGGGGCGGTCACCGAACCCGTACACGTGGCAACCCTTGGGGCGGTTACCGGTACCCGTACAAATTGCTCGGGGCAATCTCCACAACCTAATTGGAGACCCGACGCTTCCCGGAGCTTCACACCACAATTATTGAGCTCCGAGACACCACCAAGCTTCTAGGACGCCAAAGCACCCACAAAGAACAATATCAAGGGTACTAAGTACCAAAGGTAGTAAGCTTCTCAACTTCTCACTTCCACGTATCACCGTGGAGAACTCAAACCGATGCAACTAATGCAATGGCAAGAACAGACGAAGTGGTCAAGTCCCTCACACTCAAATCCCTCCACAACAACAAAGCTATGGAGAAATATGAGAGGAAGAACAAGGAGCTCACAAAGAACTCCAAGATCAAGATCCAAGGGGTTCCCCTCACATAGAGGAGAAAGTGATTGGTGGAGATGTGGATCTAGATCTCCTCTCTCTTTTCCCTCAAGAACAAGCAAGAATCATTGGAGGGATAGAGAGTAATCAAGCTCTAAGAATGTCAACAATGGAGGTAGAACAAGAGCTCAACGGATAGATGAGGCCAAGGGGGAAGAAGACCCCCTTTATATAGTGGGGGAAAGAATCAGACCGTTACCCCCACTCTCTGCCCGAGCTCTAGCGGTACTATCGCTATCACTCCAGCGGTACTACTGCTGGCTGCAGCGGTACTACCGCTGGCACTCCAGCGGTACTACTGCTGGCCCCAGCAGTACGACCGCTGGGCCCCTGGTAGTGCAAAGGCACTACCACCGCCAAGAAAGTCTTCGCAAAAAGGTCCGTCCACGAACAACCGCTAGGCAGGCGGTACTAAGCTCCTGGAGCGGTACTACCGCTGACCAGGGGCGGTACTACCGCGATTCAGCGGTACTACCGCTAGGGCCAGCGGTACTACCGCCAACTCCAGCGGTACTACCGCTAGGTCCAGCGGTACTACCGCTCGCCACTGAAACAGCCATAACTTTCGCATACGAGTTCCGAATCGAGCAAACCCAAGCTTGTTGGAAATCTTAAGACCATGCGGTTATGAATATGCCAAAGATATAGAGATGTGAGATCTCTATGAATGAAGAACCGGCAAAAACTCCAACATCGAAAACATCATAGTAGATGCATATGGACTCCGTTTTCGATGAACTCGAGCTTGTCACGAAGATGAACATAAGCTCTAAAACTCACAAAGAGAAACACCAAACAAGAACCAAGAAGTATGATGCAAGGATGCAAATGGTTTGAGATCTCAACGAACGATACGATCAAGCTACTCACTTGAGAGCCCCCCTTGATAGAACAGCAATCTATCCTAACCAGAAAACCTATCAAGGGCAAACCTATACCTTGCACCTCATCCTCTTGAGCTAGATGATGATGATCTTGGCTTCCTCAAGATGGACCACCTTTCTTGATTGTGTTGGCTTGATGAAGACTAGTTGATTGCTCCCCATACTCACTATGGGTGAGCCACTCTTCAGCATATCTTCACAAGTTCATTGCCACCACAATGGACGGCAAGCTTCAAGCATGCTATCTTCATGCTGATCCACTTGAACTTGCACATCGCAATCTTGATGACGATCACAACTTGACGTCATACTCCATGGGTTGTATGAGATCTTCCCTTTGACGCAAGCCCATGGAAACACACCTAACCCCCACATAGAGCTCTCACGAAGACCATGGGTTAGTACACAAACACGTAATGGACAATGCTTACCATACCATGGGATCACTTGATCCCTCTCGGTACATTTTGTACACTTTGTGTGTTGATCATCTTGATTTACTCTTTGTCTGAGATCTTGATCAACCATGTGTCTCTATGACCATTCTTTGGATAATACCTTGAATACCATCTTGGTCATCATATTAACTCCTTGAACCCAACAGATGGACTTCAAGAAGTGCCTATGGACAAATCCTATAAATGTAACTTAAGGAAACCATTAGTCCATAGGAATTGTCATCAAGTACCAAAGCGACATATGGAGATATATGCTCCAACAACAAGGTCTTCCATAGCTAGGTCCATAGAGGTCTCTCTTCTCAACCTGTTGGAATTCGTTAGTATTGAGCCTCTCAAGAATATCACCATGATCTAGTAACTTGTAGTCTCTTCATTCTTGAATCATAAGAACTAGTGTATCGAATGTAAAATCAAGAGAGCTGAGCAGTTTCTTAACCACCTCATGGTCAGTGATATCTCTGGCTCCAAGAGCATGTAACTCATTGGAGATATCAGTGAGGCGATCGAAGGTTTGCTCACATCTCTCATTATTGAGTCTTTTGAAGCGCTTGAAGATATTGCGAAGAACATCAACCTGAGAGTCATGTTGAGAAGACACTCCTTCATTGACCTTGGACAACCTTTCCTAGATAAGGTTTGTAGAGGCCAATGCACTCACTCTGCCATACTAACCATTGCTCAGATGTCCACAGATGATATTCTTTGCTTGAGAGTAGAGTTGTCTGAATCTCTTACATTATCAGTGGTGTTAGTTGTTGTGACAAAGGGAACACCATTTTCCACAATAAACCAGAGATCATTATCAACTGCTTCAAGGTGCATGCACATCTTGTTCTTCTAGTAGGGGTAGTCCATCCCTTTAAAGGTAGGACACCCTGCAGTGACCTTGATCATACTTGTGGTCGACATAACTAAAGATCCACGTGGTTAAACCAAAATCACACGGAACAAGGGATTACCTTGCTCTGATACAAATTGAAAGTACATTATATTGACTAGAGGGGGTGAATAGGAGATTTTTTATGAATTCATGAGTGAGAAATTCCTTGTGAGGAAATTCCTAAGTCACGAACAACGAGCAACACATTAAGTACTCAGTGAAGCATGCAACACAACAGTAGCATAGTCTTCATGATGAAATGAAATACACGGTTTGCAAAGGTAGCGTGTTCAGGATATGCACGTGAAGAACAGGTGAAGTGTAGAATATTGGGTCAGGAAATTGTGAAAGTCTTCAGTCGAATTCTTCAAACAGTAAGGATCAATTTCTTCAACATACAACAGAGGAAATGAAAGGATTGAGGAAATATAACCAGGTACTTGGTGAAGACATTGATTTGATGACCCAGTTCCAACTATTGTGGTAGTCGTACGTGTGGTTTCGACCGGCTTGGTATTTAAACCAAAGGACACACAGTCCCAGGACACACAGAGCCAGGACACATAGTGTGACAGCCCGAGACCGACGTTCTAGAAGATTCCCCCTTTATTCCGTTTTCGTGGGGTGTCTATTTTCTTTTGTCGCATCATCATCGCATCATGCGCATCATCTGCATTGCATCGGCATCTCTGTTGCCGCCAGTTTTCAAAACTTGCATCGGTTGTTAGTTGCGAGTTCTCGTCATAGTCCGTTCTGAGCCCGACCTCACTCGCACGCGCCCGTGACATCGTTTAACTGTGTCGTTGGGTTGCCCATTTTTTCCCTCTCATCTTCGCCTAGCCCCTCTGCATAGTGCTTCGACCCTACGCGCAACCTAGTCCCAGAACTTTCCCCGGACCTGAACCGGTTGATTGTATCCGTTGTGTCTGGATCTACCCCGTTTTACCGCAAACCATAATTGGTTTGTCCATTGCACTCCCGAACCTAATTATCTCGACCATCTGATCTAAATCGGAGGGTCCAAATAAACCTAGCCCTAACCCAGTTATATATATATAGCAGACAAAGCCCTAGAACCTAGGACCCTGTCCCATCCATCAAAACCTCCCGTGTTCAGCCGCCGCAACCCACTCCTGGCATCTCTTCTCCCTTGGGATCTTCCCTGATCCACCTTCCCAAATCAGCCGATCCATCCATGCAATCAACGCCTGATGCCCGCAACCTCTTCCCGAGTCTCCCGTGCGCCTCCTCGTGCTGTCGGCGACCGGCGCCGCTACCAGGGACCAGGAGCAGTAGGTCCTAGCCTCTCCCTTGCCCTCTCTTCTCCTCCCTCCGTTTTCCCTCTGCTCCATCTTATATCTGCAGCTATGTCTCTTTTCCGAAGAGACCAGGGAGAGAAGAAGCGACAGGTGCGCTCATGGCGTTGATAGAGATCCCTGCCATGGATCCCACCCCAACCCCGTCTCGATCCGTTGCCCTGCAGACGGATCTGCGACCTGGCGCCCCATCCCCAAGCATCGGCCTCGAACCTCGCCGTTCCCGCGCCTCCAGACCGCAGCCCAGCTAGCCGCCCCAGCCTACATCCCGTCCTGGCAACAGAGATATCTCTGTTTCGTGATTCAGTTTCGTCAGACTCCCCCCACGGTATGGTTCATCTGGCACAAACCCTGCAATATATCACTCGAGCATGCATAGGTCAACTGGCTTGTGACAACCGGTTCCATCCCAGAGATCTGGGTTCGAATCCCAGTAGCGCCATATTTATTTTGCCAGCTAGCGCAATACTGCTTCTATTAGCATAATTCCTGTGTAGCCAACTAGTTAGCCTATTGTATTGCGACCGTGAGGTCCTGGTTTCGAGTCCCCGATGTGCCCTTCTGTTTTCCTCGTGTGTTAACTTGGTTCGAGTCATAGCTTCCTTGCCTGATGCCTCTACTAGATCAACTAGCATGGGCTAGCCCAGTGGCTGTGTGTGTGCGTGTCTGTAGGAGAGGTGCAGGGTTCGATCCCCCACCTGCACATTTTTTTCTTTTATTTTGTGTGTATGTTGTGCGTTCTAGGCCCACTTGCATACACCAACTAGGGGCCCTGGTGTGCATGCCCAGTGGGACCCCCTGGCGATGATACGTATATTGTTTTCTGTAGTATTTATGAGGTATTTCCAAATCTGGAATATTCTAGAAGAGGAATATGCAAAATTTGGCATATAAGAACAGCCCCCTGTTCTGATTAATATCGGAGTTTGATCTTGTGTAGTTTTCCCTTTGCTGTTTGTGGTGTTTTTCTTCATGCATATATAGCACTGTAATATATGGATTTGGGGTAGCAGAACCCAACGAATCCAATGGAGACACTAGTTTCTAGTTCCGAGAAGTTCTGCAGAAGTGTCACTTTGTGATGAGGTGGCACTTGTTTACCGATGGAGGATGGGTTAAGTGCATCAATAGGGGTTGAGCATCCATGCATCATATTAGGTAGTGCATCCAGTTGTGCATGTCGTGTGGTGAATATGTTTGTTGATGCTTGTTTCCGGTTCCCTTCGTCTCGATAGAGTTCCGCAAGCGTGTCGGATTGTGAGGACCCGTTCGACTACATTGGTTCGTGTGCTTCACCGAGTTGTTCCATAAACGAGCGCTCCTAACACGATTGGGGTTGTTATGGGGACCCCCTTGATAATTCGTTTTAGATTAAAGCTGGTCTGTCAAGGCCCAACATTGGTACTACATTTGCCCAACATAATAATTCTGTAATACTGAAAGCATAGAGAGTCATGAACCCGAGGAGTAATTTCACATAATACAGGGGGGCCAGTGCTGATGGTGCTGGTCCAACACTAGAGCCGTTTGCGGGGCCAACCCGAGGCAACTCGGGAGATTTCTATCAGGCCACCGTACGCTGTGGTTTTCCGTCATGTCCTGAGAACGAGATACGCGGCTCCTATCGGGATCGTCGACACGTCGGGCGGCCTTGCTGGATTAGTTTTACCTTTGACGAGATATCTTGTGCATGGGGATTCCGGTGATGCTTTGGGTAATCTCAAAGTTGAGGTTTTCCACTAAGGAATCCGACGAGATCGCGAGTATCGTGATTGAGGATTTCTATGCGTCTTGTGGTAATTTGTGATGTACTAGTTCGAGCACCCCTGAAGGGTTAAATCTTTCGGAAAGCCGTGCCCGCGGTTATGTGGCAACGTGGAAACTTTGTTTAACACTGGTTCTAGATAACTTGAAGTTAACTTAATTAAAATATGCCAACTATGTGTGTAACAGTGACTGTCTCTTTCGTGAGTTCCTTCTGCGATCGAGGACTCGGTGGGGTTATGTCTGACGTAGGTAGGTGTTCAGGATCATTCATTTGATCATCAGTAGTTCACGTCCGTTATGCGTAGATCTCCCCCCTCTTATTTCTTGTACTCATAAGTTAGCCACCAAATATATGCTTAGCCGCTGCTGCAACCTCACCACTTAACCATGCCTCACCCATTAAGCTTTGCTAGTCTTGATACCTTTGGAAATGAGATTGCTGAGTCCCCTGTGGCTCAGAGATTACTACAACACCAGTTGTAGGTGAAGGTAAAGGTTACTTGACCCGAGCGCGTTGATTGTTCATTTGGAGTTGCTTCTTCTTCTTCTTCTTCATCGATCTAGGATGGGTTCCAGGCCGGCAGCCTGGGATAGCAAGGATGGACGTCGTTCTTCTTTTCTCGTTAGTTTTCGTCCGTAGTCGGACCCTACTCTTCTTCATGATGATTATGTATTGTACTGCCGTGACTCTGATGTAGCTTGTGGCGAGTGTAAGCCAATTCTATTTATATATCTCTTCTTTTCAATACATGTACTTGTAAATATATCCATTCTTGCGACACGACGAGATGTGCTTCTATCCCCAATGAGGCCCTCGTGCCAAATTGAGAATAGGGTCACATCTTGGGCGTGACACATAGTCCTTACCATATTCTCCTGGAGCTAAGGACACATAGTCCTCACCCAACACTCGTGCTATGTCTTCAAGGCACACTTCCAAACTCTCACAAGCTCGGTCACCATGCGATCCACTAGGGATTGCTGGATGCTCTAGACTATGACACCTAACCATTTGGGGGTTGCACAATCCTCAAAGGTAACAAGAGTCGGTTCCACACAGGAAAAATCTCTTAAGTGATGCTCAATTACTTTGGGGTTTTGGGTTTTGGTTTGGGTGTTTGGGGTTTTTCCTGACAAATGGTTTTCTCTCAAAGTCTTCAAAGAATGGGTCGCTCTCAAATTACAAGTGTTAGTTTATCTCGCGGAGCAGCCAACCATCTAGTGCTTATGGGGGCAACTATTTATAGCCTGGGAGCAATCCCGATATGATTTGTCACAAATGCCCTAGTGATATGACCATTATGTGGATAAGGTTGGGGACAGTTGGCGCGCGGCACATAAATTATCGAATCGTTACAACTCTTAAAGTCCTCATGTATCGCCTGTTCCTTACTTGTAGGTAATTCACACTGGCCAAAACCTAACTCATTAGTTAGAGAAAATTCCTCACACACCATAAGATCCTCGTCTCTTCCATTGAAGAATCTGACTAGACTATGGAAGATTTCCAAAGGCTTCACTCAAAGGATTGGGTATGTGTAGGCTTTGAGATGAGCATCACTTGGAAACTTTTCCCTAGTTTGACGTCAACCCCCTTTAATATTACGGTGGTCCTATGACTCAAAATAAATGTAATGAATACGAAAACAAAAACATTGATGCTTCAGCCGAAGACATACATTTTTAGGGGTAGATATTCTTCGAATAACTCAAACTCCTCAACGACTTTTAGAGCCTGTATACACTCACAAACACATTAGTCTCTTAATCTATATGTCTTCAGTACACCAAACTCACAAAGGGGCACTTGATGCACTTACGACTTTTCTTTAATACCTTTGAGCTAGCGCTGATAATTTCAATTATGCTCACATAAAGAGTAGTAATTGAAACATGCAAGAGAGCATCATGAATCACATGGGAAGCACATTTAAGTCTAATCGACTTCCGATACATAGGTATTTTGCGAGAAAACAATTTAATGTAGCAACAATAAACTTGCATAGGAAGGCAAAAGAGTGCAACTTCAAAACTTTGAACACATAGAGAGGAAACTTGAGATTATTGCAATACATATAAGCCTATGTTCCTCCCTCATAATAATTTTCATTAGCATCATGGAGGCATTCAACAAAATAACTATCACATTAAGCATTATTTTCATGATACAAAAGCATAGATTTTTTTACTACCGACACAAGTAAAAAAATCATTCAAAGTAGTGGGAGCAAACTCAACCAAAGAACTATCATGAGATACTTGATTGATATAATCTCAATGAAAATTAAAATCATGATGACAAGTTTCATGGTTATCATTATTCTTTATAGAATACATGTCATCACAGGAATCATCATAGATAGCAACTTTGTTGTCATAGTCAATTGAAACCTCTTCCAAAATAGTGGAGTCGTCACTAAATATGAAAAGATTCAAAACACTTCAAAAATGTGGGATCAATACTTCCTAGAGTTAACACTCTTCCAAACCCACTTTCATAAGAAGTGCAATCATCATAAAGAGGAGGCATGTAATCATCATAATAAATTTGATAACTGGAAGTAGGGGGCTAAAAAGCTCATCTTCATTATGCATAGCATTCCCCAGCTTGGGACACACACTACTTGCAGCAAATATATTCATAAATATGTCATGCTCATCAATCATAAAATACCCAATCTTGTGGTTTCGTAATTATTAGCGTAATCACTCTTATGATCAATAGTAAGGGTCGCACCAATAGTGTAACAATTGTTATCATCATAATTTTCCAAGTTGGTGCCAGAAGGATTTTCAATATTATAAGTAGTACCATGATATTCCCAATCATCCTCATCACAACAAGTAGTAGTCATAACAAAGTAGTTATCAAGTGTGTCATCGTCCACACTACTTTTGTATTCATTCTCAACAATGATAGGATCAACATTATTTGAGAAGGATAACTTTTTACCTTTACATTTTCTTCTCTTCTTCTTCTTCTTTACCACATTTTGTGCGGGTTTAAGTAAATTGTTTGAGCTTATTATTGAAGAGACTGGTTCGATGGGAAGCTCCTCCTTGCAACCTAATTCATTATGGGAGAAAATAGGAGGGTAGTGGGATACATTTACCCTGTCATTAGTATTCCTTTTATATTCTATTGGTTTTCTCGACTCTGTGTAATTCGAAATATAAGTATTCTCGTTGCAATCTCTTAACTATGCTAACATAGTAGAATCATATGGTCATCCCTGAACATGCAACAAAGAATCACTCCAAAGTACCTACTAGCGGAGAACATAATAAGAAGTTGTTGTAGGTAGCAAAACACCTCAAAATTATTCTTTTCGATCAATATTTTGGGATATTTCTATAGTTGTCACAAACATCCTTAAAGTTCAAACTGGAATGACACCTATAATACATATCAATCAAGCCTAATGTCACCTAGATACTCCAATGTCCCCTCAAGTATTCGTGGGTTAATTATTCGACATGCATCAAAAAAATTCATATTCGTAATATTTGATCCAAAACAAAGAACTTCAAAGAGATCCCCAGTATTTCCATCTGGGGAACATAGGATGAAAACATGCAATAAACCCATATGCATAGATCCCCAAGGTCACCGGAATCCGCAAATTGATGCCATAACATATATCATGTGAATCAATAGAATATCCCAATATCACTACGAGAATCCGCATGCAAGACATACATCAAGTGTTATTAAATCCAATATTGAATCCGACATACCAAAATCTCAAAGGGAAAGATTCAATTCATCACAACAAGATAGCAAGGGAAGAACAACATATGATCCAACTATATTAACAAAGCCCATGATACATCAAGATCGTGACATCTCCAGAAGATGAGTGAGAGAGAGGGATCAATTACAAAGCTAGTTGTACATACCCTCACCTCCGAGGGTGACTACTCCCCCCTCGTCATGGCGTCCATAGAGATGATGAAGATGGCCACCGGTGATATTTTACCCTCTCCGGCATGGTACTTGAAAGTCTCCAGATGGGTTTTTCTTTGATACAAAGAGTTGCAGCGA
The DNA here is from genome assembly GCF_904849725.1 of Hordeum vulgare subsp. vulgare. NCBI lineage: Eukaryota > Viridiplantae > Streptophyta > Magnoliopsida > Poales > Poaceae > Hordeum > Hordeum vulgare. Next base: position 232,870,969 of record NC_058520.1, on the reverse strand, counting down.
AAGAGAGAAAGTTCTCTCCTAATTTCTGAGGGTTTTAATGTATAGAATATTTCAGTGTTGGAAACACGCCAAATGGAGCCACATGGGCCCCACCACACAACACGGCATGACCAGGGGGGTGGCGGCGCCTTGTTGCCTCATGGCCCACGTGTGTCTCTCATTTGGTGGTTATTCACTCCAACTTTGTTCATATGTTACAGAAAAGATCACCAAGAAATTTTTGACGAAACTTAGAACTTCCATTTTTTGCACAAAAAACAACACCACGGTAATTGTGCTGAAAACAACATCAGTCTGGGTTAGTTCTAATTAGATCATATAAAGTGCATCAAAACCGTATAAAATTATTGTAAACATAGGAAAATATGGCAGGAATATTTCATAAATTATTGATACATTGGCAACATGTCACCACCATGGAGAGCACGATAAGTGCCCTGTCGGAGCGGGAAGTCATCGACATCAGCCCTTCGACCAGCCCGTAGCAGGAGGTCCCGTCCAGTACCCGATGGCAAGTATGGGCATGGACACTAGTGCCACTACCTCCATTCCTCTACATGAGGGTATGGAGTGCCCAAAGGCAACTCCCGAGCGCTCAACCTCGGAGACGAGCTCTCCGACAAGGTCTTCTGTCGGACTTCGTGATCTGCGTCCAAGAACTTCTCCAAGAGCCATGGTTCGAACATTGGGGGACTTCGCTTGGCAACCTACAACATGGTGGAAAACACATCAAGAATGGTGATGAACTCACCCCTTCTCACCGGGGACTATGGAGACACGCGAGCTACCCGGGTTTGGGCCACTGGGTGGTGTAAAACACAACTCCTGCATGTGTTGAATTGCTCTATGAAGGAGAGCTTGTAGCTCAAGTACACGAGGTGTGGGGCAGAGAATGGCTCGATCCCATTACATGAAAGCAGCCCATCCCCTCTTGTAGTGCCTTGGTCCTCTTCCCCAAAAATATGAGAGGGTAATGGTGGCCACTTGGTGGCAGTTCAAAGGGGACAAACGCACAGGATAATCCTGACACTAGGCGGTCTTCGCCTGATGAAGTGGTCTTCATTACGCGCTTGCGTGCTTGGTGATGAAGTTCGTCCTGGCACGCCGATACGTCCTAATCTCCTTTCACCGGAATGGCGAGCTTTGGTAACCTTCTTTCAGCGCGCCAGTGGGCATTGCACCTTAATCACAAAGGGAAAATCCTCCCTGTCCATGTTGCCTAGCATAGCCTCTACAGTCCTTTTCTACGCGTTGTGTCACCCATGTGATGGGCATGGGTCCCTGGGGCTGGCGCCATATACCAGTCCTCACGAGGCCACCTCGGGGAGGAATAACGCGACACTACGTACATGGCCCTTGGCGACCTTATTTAGGCGTGGCATGATGGCAACGCGACTCAAGAGGCTCGTACCTTGTGAGTGGCTCCCTTTGGAGTGGCCGGAACAGGGTAATCTTCCTCGGGCCAACCCAAGTGGCGCATACTAGGATAGAGGTAGATGAGTCATGGTACCCTGGTTCCCACTAGACCGAAAGTAGCCCTGGGCCCATGGCCCATATGTCCCGCCTATTTGGGACAAAGCAACACGGGGCCCATCGAGCGACCGGCCTTAGGGGCGATACATGACGATCTTTGCGGGCACGTCACCTCCACTCTCCATGATGCATTGATAACCTCCACCTCGGCTATAAAGCCGATGCGTGCGGGGCGGAGGGACAACATTAGCCCCTTTCTCCGCCCCACCACCTTGTGAAAAACTCCTTGGCCTTTGTCAGCCGCCATCGCAGCCATGGCTCCCAATAGGAAGTCTGCCGCAGGTGAGAAGCAGAAGGAAGTGATGGAGAGGCTAGATCTGCGGATGTCGGCATCACCGAGGGGTAGAGGCCATGGCAGCGCCTCGGTCGTTGCACCAAGGGTTGATCCCTGTGGGTTGGACACACTCGGCAGCCGCCGCAGTGAAGTCCATCCCCATCATCCACTTCACATCCCCAGCTCGAGGTTGCGGGCAACACGGTGTCTGTGGTCGCGGAGGTGCAACGAAGCATGCGCCCTCTCCACAGGGAGACGTCCATGGGACGGAGGTCGAAGTCACACACAAGTTCATCGTGAGGATGCACCATCGGCCTCACAGTTGGCTCTTGCTTTTGGACTCCATTGCAAGGGCGATTCAGGATGACATGCCCTTGGCCCCGTGGCTGCAGGTGGATGGTTTCTTCAACAGTCCCTCCCGTGTCGCAGTAAAGTTTTCACCCACTAGGTTCATGTTCTTGGACCGGGGTGGAAGTCATTCTCCCACTCCCATGATTTGAAGATCGGGAAAGTCTTGTAGTTCAGGTACGACAGAGTTGTGGTGCTATTCGTGAAGTTCCTCGAGGTCGGCGTTGGATGCATGGAGTTCTGCCCGGAGAGCAAGAGAGGAAGCGGCTTCGACTCTTCCATCAGGAGCGGAAGAGATGGGAGTCCCCAGAGCATCAAGAGAAAAGAAGAGGATTCCAACTAGGTGCGGGTGGCGCCCCCTGCTGGAGGACAATCCCTTCCTTTTGCTTTTGCACTATCGATGTATCTCGGTGGGGCATAAAAATATCTTGTGTGACACTGTTATGCTTGAAGGACTCGATATCTTTACACGTATCCGTTTTCCTCCTAAGGCCTTCTTCCCCCTTTGCATAGCTTTCGTGTCGTGGGTCCCAACCCCAGAGGCAGTCTACGACGGTCGGTAGTATGCCTGGAGTGTGTGCTCAGCGAGGCCACAGGGTTTAGGGATCTTGGGGCTGGTATGATCCCTAAGGCACCAGGCTTAGGGTTCCCCCTTGACACTTAGGCGGCTCGCTCCAGGGAAATAGAGATGCTTTGAGAAGGTAACAAAAGGAAAGTAAACCTGCGTGGTGTTTTTAGATGTAACTCCTTTGAAGTGTGCCGCCTAGGGCGAGTCCTCTGTAGCGAGTGGTTCGCGAGGCGCAGTCCCTCGTGAGACCTTCTAGTCATGAGGTGCCACTCGTGATGCCTTTCGAGGGGGGTATCCAAGGCCTTTGATGTGCTGCACCAGGGAAACATCTGAGTTCTTGCAAGTAATGTTGTTGGGCGTGATTGCAATGTCTCCTCTTGGTGTTCAACAAGGAGGCAAGAGCTCCAAAGGACCGGGTTAGGTTACATACATAGGAGAAGGCTCGCGAGCGAGAGCTCAACCAATTGGGTTTTGGAATTCTGCAAGGACTAGCCCAAGCACACACGCCATGGATAGCACTCGCTCGCTTGATAGAAGCGGGGGAGATCACGAAGGCGCGCCCCTCCTAAGGCTTGGTGAGCTGCTAGAACACACAATTTCTGAGGGAGGTAAGTTTTACTGATGCATGAAGTAGGTTGATTACATAGGAAAAATATATTGCTTGTCGTGTTTGCACGGGTCAGCCTAAGGATTAGATGGCTAAGGGGCCCTCAATAAAGTAAGCAGCTGGTGTTGAGCATGGGGCATCCGCCAGCGCTGAGCATGGGGCTTCCACGAGAGTGGGTAGGAGCGTGTGCCAGCATGGAGCATGGCGCTTCCACGAGACTGTGAGGGAGCTCCCATATGACGAAAGCAACACTGGTAAAGTGAGCTCCGAAGCGTGTATAGATCCATCTCGCTTGTATCCGTGGGGTCATAGATAGAACTTGTGGAGATGTTGGATGTTCCATGTGTTTTGTTCCAGAAACCCTCCGTTGTTTTGAGTCATGCCGCACCGGTCCTCGAGATGTTTGTGAACCTAAAGGGGCCCTCCCAGATGGGTGATAGTTTGTGGAGTCCCTCTCTGGAGAGAATTCAGTGCAGTAACAGGTCCCTCGCCTTGAGGGTGTGGTAGTGTATGTGGCGGCGTTGATAGCAACACAATGCATGCTCGTAACTTCTCGCGTTGAGGGCGGCCTGGAGACAGGCTCCTTGGAGGAACAACAAGTCATCTTCCCGCAGGCCGCCCTGACTAGATTCATTGAAGGCCAAAACCCACAGGAACCAGTGCTTGACCTCGGCTTGGAGGACTGCTTTTGCCTCGTAGACACGGAAGAAAGTCATCTCGCTAGTGGGCTTGGTCGCCGTGGTGCAGATGGAACATCGCACCGACGGGAGCTCATCCACGCATCCCTCGCCGCCGATCGTGAGTTGTTTCTTGAACGTCCTTGTCTTGAGGCCTTTGAGGACATCTACATTGGCTCGCTTGTCATAGCCACTTCTTCAAGGATATGCTATGGAGGCGAAGAAGATCTGCGTGCCAATGGAGGCGTAGTAGGTCTGGAAGAGGCCGGTGTGAACTGTGAGCTGTTGTTCATGATGATGCGGTGGGGATGGTGAAGCAACATACCAAGACCTTGATGAACTTATCTTTGGACCTTGCCGGTATGACCCTGAAAGGCACCACCTCCTCAAACTTGGTAAACTTGTCGATGGAAACGTAGATGAATCAATAGCCGCGAGCCACGTGAGGGAAGGGCCCGAGGATATCCAGCTCCCAGACCCCGAAGGTCCATGAGAGGGGAATGGTCTTGAGCCCATGTGTTGGCTGATTAATCTGATTGTCATGGAATTGGAAAGCCTATCATGGTTGGGCCACCTCTATGGCATCCTCGAGCGTTTTCGACGAGTAGAAGGCGTTGCCAAACGAGTTTCCTACGAGAGTGCACGAGGACGAGTGGTGGCTACAGTATCCTCCATGGATGTCGGCAAGTAGCTCGCACCCTTGCTCCTTGGAGAGGCACCGCAGTTAGACTCCATTCGGCTGTGGCGGTAGAGATTGCGTACATTCTGGTGGTAGAGCGCAAATTCATGGACCACAAGTTCCAGTTCTGGGTCGATCCCTTGGAGGATGCCACCCTCTAGGTAGGCCTTGATATCTATGGTCCAGCTCTCAGCCTGTGGCTCGAGCACCAGCAGCACGCGGGCTCCTGAAGATTGGGCACAACCTGGTGCACCCAGGGGTGATGAATGAGGGAGTTCATCATGAGGTGTAGTGGCTCTGATGGACGGAGGCGCTCCCAACATGTTCACGAGTAGCTCCTCGAAGATGTCGGGGCTCTCAGGCTCGCGGCAAGAAGAACACTAGGCGATCTCATCTTCCTTGCTGTTATCCCCACGAGGGATGTGTCGGAGCTCCATGCCCATGAAGCGTTTCCCAAGCTTGTGCACCTCCTCCATGTAGGCCTCCATGTGCTCATACTTCAGCTTGTAGTTCTTGTTGGAGTAGTTAACGAGGAGTTGTGAGTCCCCCTTGATTACGATGCGCCTAACTCCAAGCACGATGGCGGCCTTTGTCCCAACGATGAGTCCCTCGTATTTGGCGATGTTGTTGGAGACTTATGAGTGTCCCTGAAACAGAGTTCTATTTCATAGTAAAGCTTGTCACCTGTGAGAGTAGTGAGAACCACCCCAGCCCCCGCGCCATTGCACACGAATGCCCCATCGAAGTGCATGCTCGAGCCTCTGGAGTCGGATTCCTTGGGCAAGGGCGACTCCTCCTCAGGCTTGTCCTGGTGCAGGTCCATCCATTCCATCTCGAAGTTCGCCAAGGACGCACCCTAGATGGTCCTAGTTGTGTATGTTGGCGTTCTGGGAACGGGGGTACCCAGGATCGCCTATCTGCAACCTAGGGATGGCCCAATCCACCGACCAAGCATCGGCAGGCTCGGCAAGGCCCTCGTGAGGGGCCAAGCCTCACGAGGAGGAAGGACATGAAGACCCAGACGAGGCCTCCTCATGACCCCGACGAAGCGGCGGACATTCCGAGGCAAGGCCCAACCTCAGGAGTCAAAGGTGACGCCAAGAAAGGACAAGCGAGTAGCAGATGGGAGAGCGGGGCAGTTTCCCCATTGGTGCAAAGTAGACAAGAGCATACAGGGTTCCAAAGATTTCTCTTCTAGAGCAATGAAGCCGCAGTCGCCCGCTAGTTGGGCAAACGTCATCCTCGAGCCCATCCCTGATGGCGAGGAAAGTTACTTTGTAGGCGAAAACCACTTTTGACATGGGAAGCATGTTCCCTTGTCTCTCGCCGATTGCCATTCTGTGATCCTTTCCCGCCTACGATAAGGGAAGAGGACCCTGGCCTCCACTATAAATACAGAGGGTAGGATATTTGGCACTGGGATTGGATCATTGAAACCCCAAAGCAAGACGCCTAACCACTTGGCCTATGGAGGCTCAAGAGCACTATACTAGTTCATCCCAAACCTCCGTGAGAGGCAATCCACCAAAAGCAGGAGTAGGGTTTTACGCTTCGTAGCGCACCGAACCTGGGTAAACTGTTGTATTTTGTGCTCTCCTCACCATCGCGTGAGTTCTTAGCCTTACCCAACGTGTAGAAAGTTTGGTAAACCGAATCTGTTGAGTGGCCTCTGTGTGCGCCCCTCAGTTCATATCCTTAGGGTTTTGGGGAGCCGAAATCCGAAATTTGCCGCGTCAGGTAGGGGGCGTGTGTCAGAGCCTCCACGCCAACAGCTGGAACCAAATCTCGACTTGGTGGCACCATGGCAAGTGCAACCATCGACAACCGCCGATCCACGGTGGTGGACAGCGTTCGAGCAAGCACGGCCCTCCCTAGAGAGGGAACATCATTTAGTTTTTCCTCACAACAATTGTTTATCTTAGGATAGTTTAAGGGGGCTCCTGAGCACAACGCCTGGGGAGCCTTACCGGTCATATAGCCACCTGGCGCCCCGGTGCCAGGGCCTGACCCCGTGAGGAACCACCTTGGTAACGGGTCGCGCCTCACAACGGCGAGGAAATGTGTGGGACCGGGAACTGCCGACGCAGAGCTTCCTCAATGCAGGTTAGGGACCTCCAAAAACAGAACTCGCGAGGTCCTCTTCAACATCTAAGGGGGCACCTGGGCATCGCGCCTCAGGAACCTTACTGGTCGCAAAGCCACTAGGTACCCGGGAGCCAGGACCTTGTTCTGCAAGGGGCGACCTTGACAAGTCGTGCCTCGCGACAAGGAAATGTGTGGGGCTGAGACCTATCGATGTAGAGCCGCTTGAATGCCTAAGGGGGCACCTGAGCACATCGACTCAGGATCCTTACCGGTCACAAAGCCACCTGGCACCATGGTGCCAGGGCTTTTCCCCGTGAGGAACGAACTTGGTAACGAGTCGTACCTCACGGCGGCAGGGACATGTGCTGTACCGGGTCCGGCAGACATAGAGCATCGACCCACTTCACCTCCAGCATGGAAAAGACCAACCAACTAACGGGCCCACCCCGTGAGCACCCCAATCATGCGTCACAACCAAGGAATTCCCCGCAAGCGTACCAAGCTAAGTATCTAAACCAACAGAGAAGAAACATCACTAACAAAAGGAGGTAGCCGCCCAAGTCCGTTACACGCCCGAAGGGCCTATCCCAGCTTCTATGCATGCAGGGTCAAAAGCAAGGAGGAGACAACTAGCGATGGAGATCCCGGAGGAGGGTCGTTGCCGCCGGCATCTGACACCCGTACGACGACACTCAGTCCGTGTCCTCCTCCTCCTTCACAGACGTTGCAGGAGCAGACAGGCAGCGTAGCGCCTGGGGGCTCCTCCTCGAGGCTCGGGCATGGCGACAAGGCGGCTCATCGTAGCTGTTGTCGCTGCTGTCGCTGGGGCTCCTTCCGGAGGAGGTATCTACGTCGTTGGGGGATCGGCGGACGCTATCGGAGGCAGGCTCGTCCACTGGACCGCAACAGTCCGCGTGGTCCGGGCAGCAACCCAGGCGATCGCCCACGACTCCGAAGATCTTGATGAAGAGCTTTATCTCCCCGTTATACTTGAAGAGGAGGTAGCGCCTCCCATTCAGGCCTCGGTCGCGGGCGAAAGCCTGCCACCCGCCGTACAGATAAACGTAACCATGTGGGTGACCTCAACCTTCACCGGGGATGCCACGCCACAGCAGCCATCGGCCTGGAACAAGAGGCACCGAGGCTCACCGGCCGGCAGCGCCTTCACGAACAAGTTCAAAGGCTGGAGCCAAGAGATTTCCAACCTCTCCACCCACGTCATGAACTCCATCGCTCTATCGGTTGCGTGGAGCCGCGGGCGAGGTGGTCGGGTGGACACCATCGACCTCCCACTCCTGCCGCTGCGGGCACCCGCTCCAGTCGACGCCATGTCATTGCCGCCGATGGAGATCCCCGGGAGGGCGGAACCATGACCGCACCTGTCGGAGGACACTGACGGCCCTGCCGCATACTTACGGGGGCGGCCTTGCCCCCTCTTGGCAGGTGGAGCAGCAGGACCTTCGCCAAGGGCATTCCCCTTGTCGGTGGCAGTGAATCTCCTCATCGGCGCCATTCTAAGGGAACGAAGGGCTCAAGGTGGGAAGTAGAGAAGGCTGGGCGACGCAAGCCTTATCACCCTCGCTGGTTTAAATAGGCGGCCCAAAGCGGGCTGGCGTCCCCTCACGTCCCCGGGCCCGAACAATTCACAAGGGGACGCGCCCGCATGGCGGGCGCCCAAGCATCGCCCCAAGGAGCAATGATGGCCGGCGTTGCACCCAGGCGTCACATCAATTTGACAAACGTGCCTCCGGCGCCTCGGGAACAAGTCTGGATCCACCAGGGTGCGTGGCCCGCATGGATCCTGACCCGCAAACATTTGGGGCCCGTGAAACTTTGGACTGCCTCCAAGGCTTTGCCAGGAAGCCAGCCTGGGCGCGCCTCAGTCCCGGGGGCTACTGTCGGCGTTCTGGGAACAGGGGTACCTAGACTCTCCTGTTTGCGGCCCAGGGCTGGCCCACTCCACCGACCAAGCATCAGCAGGCTTAGCAAGGCCCTTGTGAGGGGCCAAACCTCACAAGGAGGAACGACATCAAGACCCACATGAGGTCTCCTCATGACCCCGACGAAGCGGCGGACATTCCGAGGCAAGGCCCAGCCTCAGGAGTCAAAGCTGACGCCACGAAAGTGTTGGAATTATGCCCTAGAGGCAATAATAAACATAGTTATTATTATAATTCCTGTATGAAGATAATCGTTTATTATCCATGCTATAATTGTATTGAATGAAGACTCATTTACATGTGTGGATACATAGACAAAACACTGTCCCTAGCAAGCCTCTAGTTGGCTAGCCAGTTGATCAAAGATAGTCAGTGTCTTCTTATTATGAACAAGGTGTTGTTGCTTGATAACTGGATCACGTCATTAGGAGAATCACGTGATGGACTAGACCCAAACTAATAGACGTAGCATGTTGATCGTGTCATCTTGTTGCTACTGTTTTCTTCGTGTCAAGTATTTGTTCGTGTGACCATGAGATCATATAACTCACTAACACCGGAGGAATACTTTGTGTGTATCAAACGTCGCAATGTAACTGGGTGACTATAAAGATGCTCTACAGGTATCTCCGAAGGTGTTCGTTGAGTTAGTATGGATCAAGACTGGGATTTGTCACTCCGTGTGAAGGAGAGGTATCTCGGGGCCCACTCGGTAATACAACATCACACACAAGACTTGCAAGCAATGTGACTTAGTGTAAGTTGCGGGATCTTGTATTACGGAACGAGTAAAGAGACTTGCCGGTAAACGAGATTGAAATAGGTATACAGATAGTGACGATGGAATCTCGGGCAAGTAACATACCGAAGGACAAAGGGAATGACATACTGGATTATATGAATCCTTGGCACTGAGGTTCAAACGATAAGATCTTCGTAGAATATGTAGGATCCAATATGGGCATCCAGGTCCCGCTATTGGATATTGACCGAGGATTCTCTCGGGTCATGTCTACATAGTTCTCGAACCCGCAGGGTCTGCACACTTAAGGTTCGACGTTGTTTTATGCGTATTTGAGTTATATTGTTGGTTACCCAATGTTGTTCGGAGTCCCAGATGAGATCACGGAAGTCACGAGGGTTTCCGGAATGGTCCGGAAACGAAGATTGATATATAGGATGACCTCATTTGATTACCGGAAGGTTTTCGGAGTTACCGGGAATGACGAATGGGTTCCGGGAGTTCACCGGGGGGGGGGGGGCAACCCACCCCGGGGAAGCCCATAGGCATTGGGGTGGCGCACCAGCCCATAGTGGGCTGGTGGGACAGCCCAAAAGAGCCCTATGCGCCATAGGAAGAAAAATCAAAGAGAAAAGAAAAAAAAAGAGGAGGCGGGAGAAGGGGGAAGGACTCCTCCTTCCAAACCTAGTTGGACTCGGTTTGGAAGGTTAGGGATGCTCCCCTTGGCTCGGCCGAAACCCTTAGGGGTCCTTGGACCCCAAGGCAAGGCTCCCCCTCTTCCCCCTATATATACGGAGGTCTTAGGTCTGATTTGACACAACTTTGCCACGGCAGCCCGACCACATATCTCCACGGTTTTGCCTCTAGATCGCGTTTCTGTGGAGCTCGGGCGGAGCCCTGCTGAGACGAGATCATCACCAACCTCCGGAGCGCCGTGACGCTGACGGAGAACTCTTCTACCTCTCCATCTCTCTTGCTGGATCAAGAAGGCCGAGATCATCGTCGAGCTGTACGTGTGCTGAACGAGGAGGTGCCGTCCGTTCGGCACTAGATCGTGGGACTGATCGCGGGACGGTTCGCGGGGCCGATCGAGGGACGTGAGGACCTTCCACTACATCAACCGCGTTCACTAACGCTTCTGCTGTACGGTCTACAAGGGTACGTAGATCACACATCCCCTCTCATAGATGGACACCACCATGATAGGTCTTCGTGCGCGTAGGAAATCTTTTGTTTCCCATGCGACGTTCCCCAACAGTGGCATCATGAGCTAGGTTCATGCGTAGATGTATTCTCGAGTAGAACACAAAAGTTTTTGTGGGCGGTGATGTGCGTTCTGCTTCCCTCCTTAGTCTTTTCTTGATTCCGCAGTATTGTTGGATCGAAGCGGCTCGGACCGGCATTAGTCGTACGCTTACGAGAGACTGGTTTCCCTAGTACTAGACCCTCGTAATCACAATGATACCAATTATGGCAATACATCTGGACGCTCGCCCTAGTACTAGGTGATGCCAAACTCCTCTTGCCAGAAAGAGTATTGAAGCAATTTCAATCATCCTTTGTCCCGAGATACTAAGGAAACCGAACGATAGCGATATGTCAAGAATCCCTCGGAGCTCATTTCCTTGGAAGAAATCAAATCAGGGAGGAGCCACCAAGTAAAAATTCCACCACATCGACATCATAGAGGCTCCAAAATACCTGCGTTATCCTTAAAAATTGAGTGAGAAGAGGGATGGAATGAAAATTCCCACATCAAGATTTCTCCACACAGCATATAAGAAGAGTAAAAAGAATCCTACTCTCCCATATATAACTATAAAGAAGTAGTTTTTTCACTAGACTCGACTCAGCAAAGTTTGATCAATCAAGGGGGCTCCTAGGTCGGTACTACTCCGATACCAACTTGTAACGCCCAAGATGCAATCCTATCCTTATTTTGGCTCGAGGGCCTTGACACTGATAAAAGCGCATCTCGTCATTTTGCAAGAATGGATATCATTACAGGTACATGTATAGACAAGATGAGTATATGGAATTGTCTTACACAAGCCACAAGCTCCAACTTGGAGAACATAATACAACAATATACTCAATCGCCATTTAGAAGAGTTGGGTCCGACTACGGAAGAAATCAAACGATAAAAGAACGACGTCCATCCTTGCTACCCAAGTTGCGGGCCTCGAAACCCTCCTAGTTCGAAGAAGAAGAAGAAGAAACTCCAAATAGAATAATCATCGTGCTCACGTCAATGTATAGCTTTACCTATACCTGCAATTGTTGTTGTAGTAGTCTGTGAGACGCAAGGACTCGGCAATCTCATTTCCTATGGTATGAAGACTTGCAAAGCTTAATGGGTGAGGTATGGTTAAGTGGTGACGCTGCACCAAGCATTAAGAATTTATTTAAGTGGATAACTTACGAGTACAAGAATAAGAGGGCGGGTGATCTACGCATAATGTACGTGTACTACTAATGATGATGAAGTGATCCTGAACACCTACTTAGGTCAAACATAACCCCACCATGTTCTCTCTCATATACAGAACTCACGAGAAGAGACAATCATGGTTACACACCCATTTGGCATATTATAAATGAATTTAGTTTAGGTTTGCTATGACCGGTTGTTAAACAAAGTTACCAAGTTGCCAGATAATCGCAGGCATGGCTCTTAGAAAGATTTAACCCTACAAGGGTGCTCCAACTAGTCAATCACAAACAACCACATGCTGCGTCAAAAACCTCGACCACGGAAAACCCATGATATCCCTTAATTCCTGTTGGAAAACCTCATCCTCCAGATAGCCCAAAGTATCCTCAAAATCCCTCGCACAAGACGTTTGAGAATTCTAAAACAAATCCAGCAAGGTCGACCGACGTGTCGACAAACTCGATAGGAGCTGTGTATCTGGTTCTCAGGACACGACTGGATCGGAAAGCCTACAAGTAAAACAAACCACGAGTTTCCCCGCGGTGGTCACGCAATCTGCCCTTTTTGGACCAATACTCATGAGAAGCACTATTTCTGGGGTTGATTAATTCTCCGCGGGTGCTAGTGGGTCCCTATGTTTTTCTTAGTTATTAGGAAAATGTAGTAACAACGTTTGTCCTTGCGAAATCAGTTTTATCCCAAAATGAAAACCAATGGGGTCGCCATAACAACCCCGAGCATTTTACTAGCGCTCAGTTATGGAACATAACACCGGTACACATGTAACTAGGGTGGCAAAGGTGGAACAAAACATCGAGCTACAAGGCCAAGCCTTCCACATGTTACCAAGCATATAGGCGCAATAAATTAAATAAAAATAATATGGTGATATAGCAAGGAACCCATGTTGTCACATGGAAGCAACTTCACCTTCAACTAGCAACGCTGTAAGAAGGTTGAGCAAGCGGTAACATAGCAAAACAGTGGTTTGCTAGGATATGAAGGGGTTAGAGCCTTTTTCATGGCAATGTTGGGAGGCTTAACATAATAGGTGATAGGAAGCGAGGCATAGCGATAGAAACGAGACAACTAGCATGGTAATGAAAGTAATGTTATCTAGAGAAATGATCATCTTGCCTGTGACCCTGCTTGGAAGAAGGACTAATCCATGAAGCAGACGTACCAACGTAGTCGAATGGATCCTCACACCCTGAAGCGATTCGAAACTCTATCGAGAAGGAACAGTCCAAAAACAATAATCAACACACGATATACACCAAAACATATGAATGACATGACACACAAACACATATGATGCATGTCCGGTTTAATTATGCAAGGCATGACCCGACAAAGCCCAACAATCAACTTCTACAAATTAAGTGAAGCTCAATGCGCAAGGAGTTGCATATTGATGAGACTCTACATTTAATTACTTAGTTCCCTCCCATTTAGGTACACGACAATATTAAATGTTGCTAAACATGCCAAGAGGTGAAGCATAAATATACTACCTATCTAGGCATTTTAAATAAGGTCGGATATAACATATATCATTTTTCAAAATGACCCCATATGTTTAATCTGAGATTGGTCCAGATCTGAACTAAACATGTTTTATAAGTATTAAATAGCAAAATAATGTGGACCCTGTGATTCTACACGTCATTCTAATCAAATTGAATATATAGTTCATCTAAAATGGAGCTATGGTCCAAATGATGTGATCACCAGAAGATGATATGGCATGTATACAAATAATAACCACCAGCATGTTAAAAATGGATGCAACAAGATATTATTGAACTACATGAGGTTCTAAGCAAGTTTAAATGTGTTGGGAACAACGAATAACAATTTCGGAAAGTCCTCACATGCAAATTAAGATTTCAGTACTGTTCTACCTATAACACAATTTTAGAGTTGTGAAACAGCAAAATAAATGTCGTCTTCTATGCATTTTTCTAGCCTAGTGACATATGTGGAAATTTTAAATAGGGTCAATTAGTTATGAGACAAACCGTTCTAACATGACATTTAGGCAAATCAATGCAGACCACAAATTAAAACATTTTAAACATGATTGAAAGTTGGATATTGTGAAGTACATAAAATTCTAAACAGTTTTCATGTCCAATATTTTAAATCCGATGCACAGTTAATTTTCTATGAAATAAATCTTTTTAATATGGTACCACGCAAAACAATGCAAATAGGAAGTTAAATATTTTTAACATGCATGAAAATGTGATATAATCAATCTACAAATTTTACATATATGGTTATGTTTAATTTCCATACACGGTTAAATAATTATATGCAATGCAAAACATGACACTAATGCAAGTTAACACAAAATGGCATGTAAACACTTTTAACATTTGCTGAAGAGGGATTTTGCGAATCCATATGAAATTCTACAAGTTTTTAATACATAAAATGTCTTCATTCGATGCATGGTCAAGTATATATTAGCATTTTTAAATCACGTTTTTTCTGAAAATATGTAATGCACAATATAATGTTTAAATTCACAATATAATAAAAAAAATACAATATAATGTTTAAATTCACCACATGGCCACTGGGTCGGTGGTGTGGCTTGAACTTGGCTTGCGCTAGGCCAGGCAAGGCCGGCTGGAGGCGGTATGGGCCGGCGAATGGGAGGCGCTGGTGCACGCCAGGAGGCGCCCAATGTCCTCTTCCTCCTCCCACACAAGAGCTAGGGTTGGAGTCGGCGACACTTGGCATGGCGATGGCGAGGGGTGTGGGATGAAGGCGAACCGACAAGGGTGGCTGGATCCGACAAAGGGGGATCCAATGCTAGTGGAGGGCGGCCACATGGGAGCTCCGGCGGGCGCTAACCATGACGGCTCCTGCAGGGAGCGGGGAGAGAGCACGAAGTGAGATGGGAAGAGAGGAGAAGATAGAATGGAGGAGAGGGGGCAACGAAGCTCCGCCCTGGGGCGACAGTTGTCTGACAGGGTCATAGACTCCGGTCGAGCGAGGCGGTGACAATCTGGGCCTAGCCGGCCACATCTGGGTTTCATGGGCCCGCGCGACTGGGAGGAGAGAGAGGAAGGTGGAGGCGTTGATTGTGCGACGGCTGGGGGTTGGTGGGGTGCCAAAATCGAGGAGGGAGCTAGGGTTCGGTCGAAAATGGCAGAGGTCGGTTGTTTACTTACGAAAGGGGGTGGTCTAGGGATGTGGTTTTTGCTCCGATTTTGACCATTCGATCGCAATTGGACGGCCCCGGTCGTAGGGTTTGGCAAGGATGGCTTAGTGGCTTGTGTAGGAGGGTATGGGCTAAGAAGAGAGTGAGGTTTGCAGACCGACATAGGTTTTATAAGCACCGAAAACATCTACTTTTGACGGGCTATAGTGTCGTTATACATTTAACCTTTGAGTATCTAACGGACTCCGATTGTGACTAAATTTCGCACGCGGTTTATCTACAATAAAATTAGACCACATGCTAAATTTCAACCGAATCCAACGAAAACTTATACACACTTTTAAATACAAATATTTTAATGATGTGTGGTTGGTCCCGAAACAATCGAAGACAAGAACAGGAAGAACCGACAACTAATGAAGGATGAAAAAAATTTAAAAATGACGACAACGGAGTGCTGATGCTATGCATATGATGTGCATGATGATAGCAAAAGCCAGATAAATCACACGATGATAACGAAATAAAAGGGGAATCTTCTAGAGCTTCGATTTCAGGTTGTTACAGATAGCACGGGTCTTTGTCGAGTGCTAGAGTGCTCCCGCTGGGCTGGATCCGGAGTGACTAAATGACGTCCTACGTCTCCAAGGAACATTTGCTCGAGCTGGAGAGTGAGGTGCTTGTGGTCCTAGGGAGCTGGCGACTACCGGAGGAGGTCGAGTGGGAGGTCACACCAAGAGGGGAGGAGCGAGCGCTCCTCGTCGCCCATGTGGAGACATGTTTTTCTATGCCCCCGCATCCATTATTCCAAGCATTCCTTGATTTCTTTGATGAGTAGCTTCATCATCTCCCCCCAATGATGTCTCGTATTTAGCCGCTTTTGTGTATATTGTGGGAAATTCCTCGGATGCTTTCCACACTGGGGATTGTTCAAGCAGCTATTCACCTCCCGAGTGATGACGGTGAAGAAGTATTCTCAATCAAGGGGGAGGACCCACATAGTGTGACTCTGCGGGGGTTAGGAATATAGCTTAAAGGGAAGAGTAGTTTCCCCAGATGTCCTTCCTTTGATTTTGTGAAGGGTTGGCAGGACTCTGAGTTTTACTCCCAAGACGTCCTAGTCAGTAAGTGTCAGTTGGATCTTCCACCTTACTCGGCTCAGCGAGTCCAGCCGGCTCCTCTGATAACCGTCTATAAACAAGAGAAGGTGGATGTAGACATCCTGGTGATCGTGCTGGTTGTGCTGCTACGAAATGGTGTCAACGGGATGGATCTACTAGAAGTATTCTTTCAGCGGAGGATCCAACCCCTCTAGTCCAGAGCCCGCCCCATTTGGAGGTACGGAAGACAGAAAGACCCAACCCATGTTCACCAAGAGGAGATCAGTGAGGAGGATTTGGAGAACAAGCTTAAACCCATAACCCCCGTTCATGACAATCCTAGGGGTACCAAGCTGGTTCCCCCTTTTCGTAGGAGAATCCGCTGAATAAGGTAAACATTCATATGTTTGTTCTGAGCGAACTTCATTGTTGTTTTATTCTTTCTTTGTTTCTGAATCGGTTTTCCCCATTACACAGGCCTTTATGGCATTGGTCAGTTTCATGTCGGCGGTCGATCGCACGCCGATTGTTGTGGTGAGTGACATCGAACGCCCAGAGGGCTCAAACGGTGATGAAGATGACGACGACGAGGAAGAGACCAAGGAGAGTGACTACGACGATGAACTCGGGGACGAGGTGGAATCTTCTCCGTCCGATAAAGTCCCAATTGAGGCTCGCACCAAGGCGCGCTAGGACCCCGAGGGTGACAAAACTGATTGTGTCAGTCGTGCCGACCTGCAGTTCCAAATGGTGTGGGATTGAGCGTGAGGTGTCGCTGGAGAAGTCCACTAAGCAGCCTAAGAACATGGTCTCCAAGCCTCGGAAGGCCGTCCTACCAAGCATCAAGGTTGATATGCCACTGGCTTCGGCGTAAGTGTTTTTGCTGAGTGATTTGTTTTTATCGAGAAAGGTATTTTGAATGATGGTTGATTTCTTGGGTATTTTGTTGCAGGCCTGATGCATCGACCGCTTCGCTCGAGACCAAGACTTCATATAAACGACATGCTAACATAACCGTCCCTTCCTCCAAAGGAAATTCTTGAAGTCAGTTGTGTTTCATTTGGGACTTGAGATTTTTCCTTGAAATGATCCTCTGAATGCCTTTCGACATTTGTAGGCTGCAAGACATGATCGAGTTGACCCGGCTAGTCCTCCGGTCGTTGATGAAGCGCGAAAGCAAGACGCAAATCCTAGCTGAGTGGATCAGTCCTCGGTTGCCAAGGCTGTGACTTCCACGGTTCAGGGGACTACCTCAACTGCGGCATCAATCAGAATTGGTCCGACTGCCACACTCATGGCCAGTATTTTCTAGCTGCACCATGTACCAAATGACCAAGAAGGCGCACGTAAGGAGGTCGTGGCCAATCTGGAGCTAATGGTCGGACGACTGAAGGTGTCATATTATGCGAGCGAGGCTGTGGAGAAGAACATCCGGGTAAGTGTTTTTAGACATAGCCTCTAATCGAGAATTAGAATTTTTCCTTTGTATACATTTTTCCTTGATCCCGAGTGAGTTTGCGCTGGGGCACACCCACTGGGTGTTTACTTTTAGTGGGGGCGCGTTGAGCGCACCCAGTAGGTGTAGTCCTCGAGACTGCCGTCGACTGAAGCAGTCAACAATATTCTTAGTTCCTATGTTGACCCGAGAGAGGTTGATGGGGTACGAGGCCCCTTGTCCCTCTTCTTATCTTTCTAGTAGGGGCGCACTGAGCGCACCCACTTGTGTAGTCCCTGGGACTGTTGTCGACTGTGTCAGTCGGCGGTGGTCTTAGAGTTATCACTTTTGTACTTCATATTTTTTTTGTTGATGGCAGACTCCCCGTGGACTCGGGAGTCGTTATGACGCCATGGAGCAGGAGGTGCAGGACGTGCGTCTCAGTCTTGGTGCTGAAAAGGCTAAGAGTGAACACCTGGAACAGGAGAAACATGCATCCAAAGTTAAAAAAATTCCCGTCCGGCTATGTTATAGTTTGATCTTTCTCCTAATTAGACGAAGGTTATTTTACGAGATCGCCTTGCTGAGATACTGAAGACTTCTATTTCTTTAGTTACTACGAAGGAGCTCCTCGGGAAGAGGGATGAAGAACTATAATCGTCCTGGAAGGAGGCCAACCAAAAAACCTAAGCAGCTAAAGCCAAGCTCAAGACTGTTAAAAATCTTGAAGACGAAAACCAGCTCTTGAAGATTGTAGCCAAGAAATCCGCTGAAGCACTTGCCGACCTAAAGAAGCATTATGCTGAGTGGGAGACCAAGTTCGAGCAGATCACCGCCAAGAGGGTTGAGTTGGAGCAGTTTGTAGAAGACTACGACAAAGAGATGAGCAAGGAACTTAAAGGTATGGTGTGAATCTGAATGATCGCTCGCTGTAACTTTATGATTTCTGAGTGATGTTCCACATCCTTTGCTTTTCGTCTCCATCCAGCTTTCTATATTGACAACAATGAGGAGACCGGGATGATTGAGAAGGAGTTGGATCCAAAGTGAGGGCTCTTAAGGGACATCGCTACCCACGCCCTTCTCAGACTAGAGGATCATATCAAGTACATCTTGGGCTGCTTCAACTGGCTCTAGTCAGCTGTCTCGAAGATTCATCAAGAGGTTACTCCTGGTGAACAGCTCCCCAAGGACGCTCAACCCATCGTGGACCGAGTGAAGGCAGTCACTGCCCGATTACAATCTTGGAAGAAATTAGCGGCACGGGCCGGAGCTGACATTGCCCTCTCACACATCCCCATCCATTGCAAAGGAGTGGACAAAGAGAAGGTGAAGAATATCAAGGTCGTTAAGAGGAATAGCACTAAGTTTGAGGACTTCATGGAGATGTTCAGGGCGACTATCACTCAGATCACTAATGATATCGACCTTGACACTTTCGTGGAAGCTATGGTGTCTTTGTCATCCATGTGATGATCAAAAAAACATTTCGCTTGAATCAGAACGCATTCTTATTTTCTATGTCTTCATTCGAATTTGGGTCTTCGAACTGTAGATGGATCAGTCCATCATGACGTCCGAGTGTGGATTATTCATTCATTTGGATTCGTTTCTACTTGAGCGAAAGCGGGTTCGTAGGCACGTCCCCGAGCGTGGATGTTTTCCTTGCCCGGGGCAGGATGTGCCTTAGGCGAAAACAGTTTTGCGTCCAAGGAATGATTGTCCTGTTCATCTTGGCATCTAAGTGAGGGTCGTGCTCACACAAGGAACCATTCTTACTTAGGCAAAAGTGGGTTCACAACAAAGCCCTCGAGCATGGGGGTCGTCCTCACTAGGAATGGGTTAGGACTTATGAAAAAATTGGTTCGCAGCTAAGGAATGATTGTCCTATTGATCTTGTTAGCCGAGTGAAGGTCATTCCCACACTTGGAACTCTTTGAACTTAGGAGAAAACAAGTTCACTGCTAAGCCCCCTAGCATGAATGTTGATCTCACTTTGGGTCGGTTTTATCTTAAGTGAATTATGATTAGCAACGAGGAAGTGAAGGAGTCCATGCGGACTAAACGATGGTTATGTCCATATTGGTATACGAATGTGGGTCATGCCCACAGTCGGAACCGTTTGTACTTAGGCGAAAGCAGTTTTGTTGCTAAGCCCTCAAGTGCAGAGATCGTCCTCACTCGGGGAAGGTTTTGGCTTAGGAAAAAACAGTTTCACAGCTAAGGAATAATTGTCCTGTTCATTTTGGTAGCCGAGTGAAGGTCATGCCCACACACGAGTGAAGGAAAAAATAGGTTCACTAGTAAGCCCCCAAGAATGGATGTTGTCCTCACTCGGGGTCCTTTTTAACTTAGGAGAATTATGATTGGCAACCAAGAAGTGAAGGTAGTCCTTGCGGACTAAACGATGGTCCTGTCCATCGTGGTATCCAAACGTGGGTCATGCCTGTACTCAGAAGTGTTTATACTTAGGCAAAACAGGTTCGCTGCTAAGACCCCGAGTGTGGAGATCGTCCTCACTCGGGGCAGGTTTTGGGGGATATAGGGAAGCAACTTTCACCTGAGTGAGAAGCTTGAGAAAAAGGTGAAGAAGGAAAACACTTTATTCATCAAATCATTCGGAACCGTTACACGAACAAAGATACATATTCTATGTATAGAACTTGGGAAGCAGGTCCCTGTTCCACGTTATGGGCTCTTCCATCTCATTTTTGAAGATGTAAATCCGATAAGCTCCATTGTGCATGACCTTGGAGATTGCGAAGGGACCTTGCTATGGAGGCCCCAACTTATGGCGCTTTTGCTAGTCCAACCGGATGACCAGGTCATCCTCCTGGAAGTCTCGCCCTCTAGTTGTTAATCATGGTAGCGCTTCAGATCTTGTTGATATAGCATGGACCGAATGAGGGCTAGTTATCTCTATCCTTCCAAGAGATCCAAACTCTCTTGACGTGCTGCCTCAGCTTCAATTTTCATTGTATTTCTACACTCGGGGGAGTTGTGATGTAAGTCACTCGACAGAACAACTTCAGATCCATACACCATGAAGAAAGGGATACGCCTAGTGGAGCGATTCAGAGTCGTGAGCATACCCCACATGACGGATGGAAGTCCTTCTACCCATGCGCCTACAACATAGTTGAGATCCCTCTTCAATCATGGCTTCAACCCTTGTAGTATCAATACCATTCACGCGCTTTGCCTGTCCATTCAACTACTAGTGAGCCACGGAAACGTAATTAACCCGAATGCCTTGGGAGTAGAAGAACTAATGGAACTCATCAGAATCGAAATTGGACCCCTTGTCGGTGAGAATATCATGAGGTACGCTGAATCTGAAGATAATTTGCTGAATGAAGCAGATAGCAGTCGATGAATCCAGTATTTTGATGGGATTTTCTTTGACCCACTTGGTCAACTTATCCACCGCTACTAGCAGGTGGGGGAACCCACATGACCCAGTTTTTAAAGGGCCGACAATGTCAAGACCCCACACGACGACTGGCCAGGTGAGCAGAATCACTTTTAGTTTGAATGCAAGCTTGTGTTACTCATTTTTGTAGTACTAGCATCTAATGCATAGCTCAACTAGGTCTCTTCCTGCCTCGTTGGCTTGAGGCCAATAAAAACACGTTTAGAAGGCCTTGGCGACAACTGTCTGAGAGGACGCTTGATGACCATAGGTTCCCGAGTGAATGATTTGCAGTCCTTCCTATGGGGAAATGCATTTATGAGTGACTTCTGTAACAAGTTTCTTGTATAGTTTGTCTCCTAGAACTTCAATAGCTTTAGTCTGAACAATGATTTGGCAGGCTTCCAGTTTCTCTTTAGGGAGTTCTTGCCGGAGCAAGTAACTCAGATAAGGCCAAGTCCATTAGGGCATGATGACCAACATATCGTGGACGACGTCGACCATGGCCGGGAGGTTGACATTAGTTGGATTTGTAGGAGCGACTCCCTGTGGGGGCTCCTTTGTAAAAGGATCTTCTTTAACCAAGGGGCGATTAACTGTTCAAGGAACACGCCTTTTGGTACGGCTCGCCGAGTGGAACCGATTATGTCCAAGTCGTCGCCCGCATGATTCTAGACTCGGGGCACATGGTGCAACCCCAACCCTTTGAAATTCTTCTCTAGCTTCATGACTGCATTGAGATAAACTATCATGGCCGGGATCCGAATGTCCCATTTCTTCATCACCTGACTGACGACGAGATATGAGTCACAGTATACCATCAAACTTAGGATATCGAGTGAGATGTCCATACGGAGCCCGTACAGGAGGGCCTTGTACTCAACCTCCTTGTTAGATTAGACGAAGTGGATTTGGAGCATGTTGGGCCCATGCAACCGGGCGTACCTAGGCCCGTCGGCCTGCGGGCCTGGGGTCAATGCAGCAGGAGGTACCTAGTTCGGCCCATCGGCGAGTTTGGCGAGGTGGGTCCGTGTGAGGGCCTTTACCTCACAAGGCGAGCGCTTGAAGATCGACGTCAAGGGCCTCGGGAAGGCGTCCGTCGCGAGATCCTTTCCTCTAAGGCCATCAAGGAGTGGACCTACCGAGGATGCCTTGGCGGGGTCCCGCTTGAAGATCGACGTCAAGGGCCTCGGGAAGGCGTCCGTTGTGAGATCTCTTCCTCGAATGCTATTAAGGAGTGGACCTACCGAGGATGCCTTGGTAGGGTCCCATGACCTGGTTCCTTCACATGGACAAGTCAGGCTATGCATGGGGTGCAAGAGCGGTGCTAGTAGGCACAGACAGGGAGGATTTCCCCTTCCATGCTAAGTATGGTGAGACAGCTGGCACGCATCCCCAACCAACCCCAAGGGTTTCCCGTTTGGTGCAAGGAGACTGAAGCTGGAGGCTCCACATGATTGAGTTCATCCCTGAGCCCACGAGCACATCATGAAGAGAAGCTTTCGCAGGCGAAGGCCACCTTTATCATGGTGGACTGCGGTCATATGCCCTTTCGAAAATGGTTGTTGTGGCAACCGTTCCCGCCAATGTTTTTAGGGGAAGAGGACCGAGGCCAATATATAAGAGAGGCCCGACATCCGTAGAGGGGATCCGAACTCATCCCTGGGTTCGGGCAAGAACCCACCTTTATACTTGTCTTCCACCTCAAGCAATGCCAGCACAAGCAGGAGTAGGGTTTTACACCGCGAGGTGGCCCGAACCTCGGTAACTACCATGTTTTTTCTGTTTGTCTTCATAGCTCGCCCCACCACTAGGCGGCCATGAAGCCATAAGGTAGAACAGGGCAGGAGAACAAGCGCACCCTAGTGTTCGAACCTTTTCTTGGGTCCACAGAGCCCTGATTCCGACAGAGCATGTAGCTCAATTGGTCTCTCGTGGGGGACAGGAGAACCACTCCATCCCCTGAGCCATGGAGCATCTTGGATCCGTCTAAGAACATAGCCCAATGCTCGGGGACACTAGGCTTCGACTTCCCTTGTTCTATCCATTCCGCCAGTAAGTCCATCAGGGCGTGAGATCTGATCACTTTTTTGGCTTCAAACTTGATCTCCAACTGGAGGAGTTCAATTGCCCATTTTGCCACTCGACCAATGGTGTCTCTATTGTGTTGGATTTATGACAAGGGGCATCACTGATAACTGTGAACGAGTGATCGTCGAAGTAGTGGACCACCTTCGTCATGGTCAGGTAGATACCATAGGCAAGTTTTTGGTAATGCGGGTACTTTTGTTTGGATGGTGTCAACACTCCTGAGATGTAATAGATGGGCCTTAAAACCTTGTATGCCTTGTGATGGGGTTTGACATTAGGGGCAGGCCTACGTACCTGCTTCCCTAGGCCCACCTAGGACGCCTTATGGACATAAGTGTCCTGAAGGGCACCAGTGCAACATTGACCTCGCTCGGTTCAGCAACCGTCACTTAGCCTCCCTGGAGTCAATCGGATCACCTTGTGTTAGTCAGATGCATCCTGGCAGTCGGAATACAGCAAGGGGAAGGCATCGAAGAGCGTGCAACGGCTAAGGACTTAACCCATCACATGAGGTGAAACACCTAGTGTTTTAGCTCTCTTGACTAATAAAATTTTCTCAAAAATTAGGACCAATTAATTTTTTATGAATGATTGTGATGCTTGATATGACTGCTGCTTGGTTGCTTGTTTATTTATGTTTAATCCTAATGTTCCTGCTAGTCTCCACACTCACTCCCAGACCCAAAACCTTGACTAATGATCATGCCATGTGTATAGGACCAGAAACTATTTTACCAAATATTATTTTCACCAAAAAACATTTCCTTGATTTAGGCTTTCCAAAACCCGTGAGTAGGGATTTATACTACAAGTCCTCAAATTAGGGAAGTTATTTTGCACCAAATGTTTTATTTAAAACCCAATATCAAAATTACTTCCTAAAACCACAATATTATTATTTTAAAAGTTATTTTACTATTTTATTTTAATACCTTTCTCTAAGGCTAGAAATTGCTTTCAAAATATTTGAGAAAATTTAGGGAAACTTTGTGGATATATATATCTCATATGTAAGAGTTTCAACACATGGTCATGTTCAAAATATTAGGCAAAACCCTTCAAAACCCTTCTTGCCTATTTCAAACTTTTGGAATATCTATAAGAAATATCCACAATAAATTCCTGTAAAATTCTAGCATGTCACATATGATATATTCATTTCAATACAAGTTGATTTGATTCACTTAATTATTCTAAAACCCTATCTGTCCAGATCCAAATTTGAGCAACTCTATATTGCCAACTGTCTCCAATTGTACTCAAAATTTGGTGGACATATTCTGATACTCCAATAATACATCCACACCAAGTGGTGCATCAAGGAGAATAGAATAACTTTTCCCAAACCCCTCAAAACCTTCTCTGTTGATTTCTATCTTTGGGAAACTATACATTATAAAGATCCTCCAATTGATCCCAAACTTTTTGGGCATGCTTCAATGCTCAAATAATGCCCGCACACCAAGTTGTGGATTTCTGGGAATTGATTTGCATGGTTTCATAAGCAGAAAGGCATTTCTGCCTATTTCATGGGATTTTTCAAGTCTACATTGGAAATCTCCTCCACCAAATCCCAAATTTGGTGTCCAAGCTTATTTTAACCTATTATGTGATCCTATTTAGTTTCATAGAAAATGGAGTCCATTTGCTAGCCCTAACATCTGTCAAACACCTTCTGTCCATTTACAAAAGTTGTTGCTTTGGCGCCTTCCACTATTTCCCTTAAGCTTAGATTATTACCACAACTCTCTCTAGTCCCCTTTTACCTCTAGTAACCTTGCCATGGCCTCTAGTCAATTATTGGATGGTGAGTCCATGTAACTACCTCTAATTTTCACCACAGCAACACTATTTTACCCCTCCTGAAATACTTCTACTTAAGCTAAAGTCCCCACATATTTCCAGAGATCCCCTAGCATTCTAATGTATCATCTCAAAACGAGATATGTCATGCTCATGTAGGAAAAATGAGCAACACATCTGAAACTTGATTTCTGGCTGAAATGTAGCTTTCAACTACAACTGCTAGCTGGACACCTCCTCTTGATCTAAAACTTTGCAGTAGTGTAATCCTTCCATACCAAATTCTACCAGACGTGTTTTGATTTCCAGATTCCCCCAGTAAGCACCCTCATTGCTAGCCCTAACATTGCTGATGCAAACTAAACTACAATCAAAACCAATTCAAATAGGCCCCATATGCAACCAAATGCCCGAGTCACCTTCCTGCATGTGTGCCTTGTTGTAGGGCATGTTTGACTGGTCGTAAGGCCACTCTAGGCATGAGTGCCCATGGTGACCACACCACTGGCACGGAGAAACCATGCTATGCACCTTGGCCGCTTGTTGTAGTTCAGATCCAGCAAGGGGAGCAAGTCCCAAAGCGCCGCAGAGCCTCCTTTGACCTCTCCACGAAGCGAGCAAGACTCCAAGTTGCTCAGGCCACGTGTGTCGGCCGTGCCAGTGGGCACCATAGGCGGATCCAAGCTCCCCTCGTAGCCCCTTTGCTATACCTCACCCCAGCACCTGCTCTTGCTCTCCCGCACTCCCTCCTCCCTCTTAGCAACCTCCAGGACCTCCCCTCTCCTTCTGCCGAGCTTTCTCCCCTCCCCCATGGCTGCGGGGTGGTGCCTCATCCTCCGTTCGGGCTAGCGCGCCACAAAGCTTCCCCTTGCCAAAGCCTGGCCAGTGCGAGCCCTTTCCCCTCACCCTGGTCGTCCTAAGGGCGCCATGTGCTCGAGGCCAAAGGTAGCTCCGGCATCCTCCATGATCCCTGAGTCGGCACTATGGTGGCCTCCTTCGACAGCAAGGGCCACCCAGTAGGGCGCAGTGAATCCCCTGAGCCCTCCGGTGGCCGTACCGCGGAGGATTGTGGCCGGCAACATGGCCAAAGGTGACGGGCGCCTCCCTCTATCTTCCTGCATGAGCAGGGGGAAAGGGATGGACCAGATAGGTGGAGACCCCGCGTCATCCTCCCACCGACCGGGCCCCCTCGGTAAGTGGAGGCGCCATCTCCACAGTACGCCTCCCCATGCCAAAGGCACACTTCAGGGAAGGCGTCTCATTCCCTAGTTGTTGCCGCCAAGCGGAGCCACTGGGTCGACCCACCTCCTCCCCAGCACCAGTGGGTGCAGGATAGCCCTCCGGTATAGCCCTTTGTTTTTATTATTGTTTTAGAAACTTCAATAATACACAATAAATCCATTTGGACTCCAAATATTGTGATTCCAGTTTCTACAGGTTCCTAAATTCCAGATATGTGGATTGCACATTATTCCAAAATACTTTTCCGTCGAGAGAATATCCAAATGCCCATTTCAATATTTTAAACACCACCTTACAAAAATCCTAGAAGATTCAAATCAACTCCAAATGGAGTGATTCCAATTTCAAGAGTCCTCTAAGATCATGCACTATTTTTGAAGGATAGGTCAACATTATTATCTGGCATGTTTATGTTGCATTTAATAAATAGCTCCTTTTTCCTATTTATCCAATGTTAGAAATTCCCTAGAATATTCATATCCACTCCAAATCCAGTGAAACAACTTCCTAAATGTTTCTCAAATCAGGTTATGTTAAATGAGTGCTTCCACTCATTTTTAGCAGAATGTTTTCTGTAGGTTTCTTAAAGGATCATATATTCTTTCTTTCATCCATTCAAAAATCCCTGATAGTCCAAATCTCCTGGAGAAAGCTTCAGGTATTTTTCTTATGACCACAGAGGTCCAAGAAAAATAAAACTCCTATTTATATAGCAGTTTTGTTTCTGCTTGCTGTGTGGCTTAGTGTGGTTGTTTTCGACGATAGTAGACAGAGTACCTGGAGTTGGACCGGAAGACCTCGCAGACCCCGAGGACTTTTGTGAGCAAAGGCAAGCAGCACTTTGACCATGTTTGAGAAAACGTTTTTATGCATGCCATGTTGAATACTTTACTCCGATGCATATGATCATGAATTAGTCGGAAACCCCTCGATAGGGTGTTTCCGATAGCTCCTCTAGAGCGCTTGCATTAAGCATGACCCTACCACCTATGAGGTTCATGATGATAAATGTTGACAAGTAGTAGTAGTGCTACGCATATGATGATCATGTGCATGGTGATGATAATACAAACATGAAAGCAAAGGTTTTTTGAAAACCCCATCGGGTGCCACTAATGCCCGATGGTGATGGTGTTGAGCTAGATGACCACTTGATAAAGAAGTGGTGTATCGGAAAGGTATTGTGTGAGTTGTTTCGGAAATGGGATTAGATTTATGTTGTGTCGACCGTATCAACCTTACATGTGCACCCACGATACCCCTTTATGGTAGGAGGCTTTGTTGATTACTTCGCTCGGTGCTAGCAAAGAGCCTGCATTACTAGTGGGGGGAGTGATATGTTCACTCTCCTGAGGGGGTCGTGCCAGGTCGGATGAGTATGCCGTTTTTACATGTTCCGGGCACACCGTTGGTCCCTACATAGATGATACGGTCCAGAGTTTGTGCTCATAAGACATACATCATGTGGGTCGGGTACCAATAGAGTGGACTCTTTTCCTAGTGTCGTTAGGGGAAAGGCATTGATCGGGTACTTACCTCGGGTATGTTATATACCGCGAGTCGTGTTTGACACTGAAGTACCCCGGATCTCATGGATACAACATACAATCTCTACAGAGTGTAAAACTATTTGAATAGCTGTGTCCACGGTCAAAGACAGTTGGGTTGTGCTGCTTAAACTACGTCCAATCATTTCGGCATAAACCAAGCGTGTTTGTCTGTGTGTGAACCTGAGGTGTTCAGCCCAGACCAGATATGTTTTCAAATCCGGTGACTTGGCATATAGGGTGAACCTGAGGTGTTCAGCTCTCAGCAGATATGTTGATATCTGTAACCTATTCTTATGATTAACATCTACCTTATGATGCATGATTATACCTACACTTGACCATGTTACTGCAATTAAAGAAAAATTGCTTTCTGCAAAGGTCGCATTCTTATCCTAGCTCATGTTCCTTTATTACCTTGTTCCACTTCATGGGCTGTTTGCCAGTACATTCAAAGTACTCACTGGCTTGCCACTGGTTATTTCATTGAATAGGAATGAGAGAGCAGGAAATGGTGACGAGTAACTTGGTGACATTCCTGTGAACTAGCACGCTTCCCAGTCAGAATGTGTGTAGGTTAAGGCTGATGGCATGGGTTCACGCTTTCAACCAATATCTCCGCTATTGGTCAAGTTTGGTGTGCTAGATTTCAAGGCCCTATATGTGTAAGACTTGACCGCAAAGGTCATTTATTGTATCAAACGGTATGTATGGATGTAAGACTCCTGTTATTCAGTTTTTGTGTGTTCGGTGAGCATTTATCTCTCGGATCATCGAGCACATTCATTCGGTGATCCCGACTCGTAAGTCGGGGTCCCCATAGAGCTGGTATTAGAGCCAGGTTAACTATAGGAAGCCCTTAGTTAGCACGGACATTAGTTAGGACAAACTGTTTTCCAGACCTTGCAAAAGTACTTGCAAAACATGTATCTTCCTCACCTATCCTAAATTTCAATGGGAGCAAGGTTTTTGGCTTAGCACTTCCACGCTTATTCTCTTAATACTCCTCGTATGATTCTTGGAAAGTTTCAAATGGCCGCTAGCACCCTTATGCCTGACCACGGGATTGCTAAAATCCTCGTGGGTAACTCGGAAGGAAGCAACCTTTCCAAGTGACCAGCCATGTGCTTGGAGGACAAGGTTGGCAATGCTACGACCAGACGACAACAACAGAAGTACCTCCGTGAGGAACAAGGATATCGAGACCCACAAGATGGTGACACCGTCGAAACTGTTCCGGAGTGATGCTACCTTCACCTACGATGATCAGGACGTAATATGTGCAAGACCATGATCTGCATCGCTAATAGAGGGACCCTGTCAATATGAAGGTTGTGTCGACCACCACCGGTGGATGAGAACCTCGCCATTTGGTCCACCTCACCTTAGTGAGTAGGAAAATGGTTCTATTCATCCCCCGCTCTAGGTGTTGATATTGTGATCAACGTGACAAACACACAAGAACTCTATCATGGCTTGCTGATCTGATTGCATAAAAGTTGTCCACTTGGAACTCTTGACACCTTGGAAGACAAGAAGACAATGATAAGATTGCAAAGATAACAGAAGACCCTGTCAGTGACATCCATGTGGAACGACATTCGCCGGCAGCTCACCAGGCGAGAAGTCATCAACAATTCTTTCCACCTCAACCCGAGTCGTTTCGGCAAACAACCACAAGAGACATGGCAACACCATGAGAAGACCTAGAAGACTTAGTGGACCCTCTCGGGACACGGAGCAAGCACAACCATTGAGTCCATGTTAATTCCCCTAGGGTAGGATGAGTCATGAATCCCCTATGCGAAGTTGAGTCCGTGAAATGGTTCGGATGGAACCATGTTGTGTGTTGCTTGTTTTTATTGTTTGTGTCTTGATATAAGTTGCACTTTTTCCTCAGACATCGAGTACACGAATATATCATCTCTCCTATCTTGATGTTGAGTTGGCCTTTCGGCACTTGTTTGATTGCACTTGCACCATAGCACCCCCCCCTTAGGCACTACCCTCTATGTTAATTCCTCTCCCCCACCTTTCTCGACAACTCGGGACCAGGAAGACAAGATGCACCAAAGATCCACTTCGACGAGCAACTGACAATGAAGACGCTAAATATGACGTGCTCCACCAGATGTGATGTGTAGAAGTGATGCTTTCCCTCAAGATTGGAAAGCCCTCCCTAGACCAAGCTAACCCTCACAAGCTTCCCAACATCAAACTTCAAGTCGCGTGTCTAACGCACGGATTTGCCACAGCACCCATTGAGCTCCTATAAACCCTGTTCAGCACTGGCTTCTTTATGAAACGATTGATCACAGTGAACGAGTATCCTTCATTCTTAAGCTGGCACCATAACCCTGATGCCACAGGAAGGGTCGTTCTTGGATATATGAACTGCAGACTATGGTTTGTTGTCATGATGATAGGTCTCTCAGGGATATAGCTATTGAAAATATGCCCAAGAGGCAATAATAAATTGGTTATTATTATATTTCCTTGTTCATGATAAATGTCTAGTGTTCATGCTATATTGTATTAACCGAAAACCTTAATAATTGTGTGAATATATAGCTCACAACATGTCCCTAGTGAGCCTTTACTTAGCTATGTCGTTGATCAATAGATGGTCATGGTTTCCTGGCCATGGACATTGGATGTTGCTGATAACGGGATCACATCATTAGGAGAATGATGTGATGGAGAAGACCCAATCCTAAGCATAGCACAAGATCGTGTAGTTCGTCTGCTAGAGCTTTTATAATGTCAAGTATCATCTCCTTAGACGATGAGATTTTGCAACTCCCAGATACCGTATGAATGCTTTGGGTGTATCAAATGTCACAACGT
Source organism: Hordeum vulgare subsp. vulgare (assembly GCF_904849725.1). Classification (NCBI taxonomy): domain Eukaryota; kingdom Viridiplantae; phylum Streptophyta; class Magnoliopsida; order Poales; family Poaceae; genus Hordeum; species Hordeum vulgare. The sequence continues at coordinate 232,840,429 of NC_058520.1, read as the reverse complement.
AATTGAGTGATCATAAAGGTGCACTATAGGTATCTCCGAAAGTGTCTCTTGGGTTGGTATGAATCGAGACTGGGATTTGTCACTCCGTGTGACGGAGAGTTAACTCTAGGCCCACTCGGTAATACATCTTCATAATGAGCTCATTGCGACTAATGATTTAGCCACGGGATCATGTGTTATGGAACGAGTAAAGAGACTTGCCGATAACGAGATTGAAAAAGGTTTAGGGATACCGACGATCGAATCTTGGGCAAGTATCATACCGGAAGAAAAAGGGAATTGCGTACGGGATTGAGTGAATCCCTGACATTGTGGTTCATCCGATCAGATCATCATGGAATATGTGGGAGCCAATACGGGTATCCAGATCCCTCTATTGTTTATTGGTCGGAGAGGTGTCTCATTCATGTCTGCATGGTTCACGAACCCATAAGGTCTACACACTTAAGGTTTGGTGATGCTAGAGTTGTAATGGGAATTGTATATGTGGTTACCGAAGGTTGTTCGGAGTCCCGGATGAGATCCCGGACGTCACGAGGAGTTACGGAATAGTAGCGAGGTGAAGATTTATATATGGGAAGTCCAGTTTCGATCACTGCAAAGGTTTCGGTGTTTATCGGTATTGTACCGGTACCACCGAAAGGGTATCGGGGGTCCAACGGAAGGGTCCACCTGTCCCGGAGGTCCACAAGGGCTGAAAGTGGAAGGGAACCTTCCCCTGGTGGGCTGGTGCGAGCCACCAAGTGGGGCCCAAGGCCCCTAGGGCTAAACCCAAGGGCGTGGGGCTGCCTCCCTCCGACTTGGGAGGCAAGCCACCCCTAAGGCTGCCGCCGCCCCCTCCTCCTAGGGCTACGGCCGCACCTCCTAGATTTTCCTAGGGTGGCGGGCCCCTCTCCCCTCCCTCCCATAAATAGTGGTGGTTTCAGCGGTTTGCACACGCCCTTGAACCTCTCCCCTTGGCGAAGCCCTACCTCTCCACTTCTCCTCCTCCGCGGTGCTTGGCGAAGCCCTGCCGGAGAACCACAAGCTCCACCGCCACCATGCCGTCATGTTGCCGGAGTTCTCCCACAACTTATCCTTCACCCTTGCTGGATCAAGAAGGAGGAGACGTCCCCGGGATTTAGGTATGTTGAACGCGGAGGCGCCGTTCGTTCGGTGCTTGGATCGGATCGCAGCGAGTACGACTCCATCGACCGCCTTCATAGTAACGCTTCCACTTAGCAATCTTCAACGGTATGAAGATGCTCTCCCTCTCTCATTGCTGGTATCTCCTGGATCGATCTTGGTGACATGTAGGAATTTGTTTGAATTATTACTACATTCCCCATCAGTGGCATCATGAGCTAGGTCTATGCGTACACTAGTAGAAAATGGCCGATTTGTCCCGGTTCCAGAGGCCCATTATACCCGGTTCTTGAACCGGGACTAAAGCCCAAAACCATTAGTCCCGGTTCTCTTACGAACCGGGACCGAATGGTCTCCACGTACCATTTACAATACTTAACATCTTTTACAATATAACATCTTTTACAATGACTAACATCATCTACCTAAGATCCAATCACAAATAGCTCACATGGTAAGCTCCGTCATTAGGTATGACATGGTCAAGAAAAAATCCCGCCAATTCCTCTTTAATTGCTCGTATGCCATCATCTGATAGGGGTTCATCCCGCTTCTTCCAGATCTAATTTAAAGAAGGGGGTCAATACATGCATATATATGGATAAAACTCAACACAACTGATGGTAATATATAAAATAAAATTGTGAATATTATTAACGTACTTCAAATTGTTTGTCGGAGATGCCCCGCCTAGAGGTCGAGAGGCAAATGAATTCGCATACGTAGTATGCACATTTTCAGTCCCAACTACCTAGTACAAGCACTTTATGATAATTTATAGAGTCCAATCAAACTGATAAGCAGGCATGGTAATGATATATTGATGAAAACTTGAATCAATTAGAGATGCGCGGAACTAGCTAGTACTACTTACTAGGTGGTGCGTAAATTGCAACTCTTTGGGTATACCGCGAACCTTATTTATGAACTTCTTCCAAATCCTACTAGGCAAAGAAAATGATTACTTGATATCAGCAAATTAATAAAAGTTGCATGCCGGTATGGTCCCATTATTGAGTGAACTTTCTTCTTGAGCATTGCAGTCATGTCCGCATAATCCTCGGGATCTTTACGTCTCGAGTCTAAGACACTTACTTTTGCCGCGTCAAGCTTAACGAAGAGCAGAATCCAGTGGTAACTGCGCACGCATATATAACTCATCAATTACATTTACTAATTAATCTTGAGTACGCGAAACCGAGTATACAGAGAAGACAACAACACTCACTTGAAGTTGTAAGGAAAGAGTATTTCCCTTTTGTTTTCATTTACAAGCAAAGAATTTAGCAACTTAACCTCGGCCTCTTTGGTTTCATTTCGTACCGACAATACGTTTACCGATTCTGGGCTAATGAATCCAACGTCGAAGATTCCTGCTTTTTTTTAATTCGACGACCTTCAATCTGCATAATATATATAGTGAGGTTTATTATAGATACATGCAATGAAAAAGCCGAGCTAGATACTTAACTATACAAGTAATACTTACAAACAGTAGGAAGTCAGGAGTTGTTTGTCGAGGGCCAGGTCATTGTATAACTGAAATAACTACTCAAATTCAACAAGTAGCACTGCAGCTCCAATGAATTTGTGATCTTTTTTCACTCTCATACACACAGACGTTTTCTCCCTAAAGATGTTCATGTACCGCTCATGCAATTCATGCATCCTCGATGTCAGAGGAGGATGACCAGGTTTGACGAGAGGCTTCCCGAGAATCTATTTATATTTTTCTTCCTTTGTTACCTCAGCCATCTCAAAAATTACTGAATCGTTCACGTAATCACCAGGATTGGTACTCGACAGCAACCCCGAATTGTTAGCGACGATGATATCGCTAGACACCTTGACCAGGGGGCACGTTTGCTTCTTATTTTGACCGAGCTGGGCAATTGTTTTCCCACTTCTTCATTTTACTAACATTGCATAACTGCTAGCCGCAAGAGCGGCGGCGGAGTCTATCTTCCGCTTGAGAGAAGGAGGAGGAGGCAGCATCTTTCTTACTTGTGTAATTTTCGGTAGAGCGACGACGACGCCTGTCTTCCGCTGTTGTGGAGGAGGCAGACTACTCCGACGCGCCTGAGGAGGAGCCAAAGGAGGAGGAATGCTCCGATGCGCTAAAGGAGGAGCCGAAGAAGTAGGTAGAGTGCTCCGACGCGTCGCAGGTGGAGCTAAAGAATGAGGCGGACTACTCCGATGCGCCGGAGGAGGAGCCGAAGAAGGAGGCGGACTGCTTCGACGCGCCGGAGGAGGAGCCGAAGGAGGAGGACTGCTCCGACGCGCTGGAGGAGGAGCTGAAGGAGGAGGCAGAGTACTCCGATGCTTCGAAGGAGGAGCCAACGAAGGAGGTAGACTGCTCCGACGCGCCGGAGGAGGAGTCGAAGAAGGAGGCGGAGTGCCCTCACGTGTCGGAGGAGGAGCCGAAGAAGAAGGCAGAGTGCCCTCACGCCTCAGAGGAGCCGAAGTGCCCTGATCATTGGTCGGAGGAGGATGAGGAGTGCCCTGATCACTCACCGGAGGAGGAGGAGGAGGCGTCCAGTTTGGAAGATTGATGTCGTCCTTCGGCCATAGACATGTACTCCTCAAAGCATGAACCAACTTATTCTCATTTTCACCTGTAGGGTGGTCAAGCTCGAGCTGCTCAAAATCCTTCTTGACTTCGTCCACCATCACAATAGCATACCCACGTGGAATCGGACGACAGTGAAAAGTTCCTTTGGAGTGAGGAGGTGCAACAACGCCAATAGCAGCCTTGAAAGTGAGGTTCTGGCATTTTGTCTAAAGCTCGCAAGGTTGAGACTCCGTGATAGTATCCACGGGGTAGCTAAGAGCCGTGTAGTCAGGCTGAACGAGCTCCGTGGAAGCCACGTTGCTTTTCCGCTCACATGGCGGGGTAAATTCTGGGGTAGTTTCGTGTCGTTGAGATGGTTGGTCGACAGCTCGCTGGCTCTGAAGTTCCTCTAGAATTTATAGTCTTGCATTGATCTTTTGCATGTCGCTCAGCTTAGCTTTCCTCTTTCTCTCTCGGCTTCTGTAACCGGCTGCGTCGGGAAACCCAACCTTCCACGGAACGGAGCCTTATGTGCCTCGTGTTCATCCAGGGTGCTCAACATTTCCTAGGGCCTCAGTCAGCTCGTCCTGCTCTCTTTCTAGAAAGAACGCCCCTTCCTGCGCTGGGGTGATACACCGCTGAAGCTTGATGATGGGGCTTGCAAGTTGCTCTTCCGTCCAACGACACTCCCCTGTTGCAGGGTCCATAGTTCCCCCAACTCCGAAGAACCAATTCCTTGAATGGTCGGGCCAGTTCAATGTTTGTGGTTGGACCCCTTTAGCAATTAGGTCATTCTCAGCTTTGTCCCACAACGGACGGTCTTTGAGGTAGCCACCTGACCCCGTGTGATGGTCATATTGCTTCTTTGCAGCATTGTTCTTGTTTCTCTCTGACATTTCCTTAATCTTGTCCGATGACTTGTAGGCCACAAACGTGGGCCAGTGATCTCTAATCTTCTCAAATCGGCCGGCGAATTCTAGAGTCTTCCCTTGGTCGATATACTTTGATTTCAACTCTTTATTCCACCTCCTGAATAGTTCTCCCATCTTATTCAGAGTGCACGCCTTGACCAGTGGTCTATAACTAGCTTATTTGAATCCTCCTCTAGTGGTAGGGTGAAATTTTCCTTCAACGAGGTCCAAAAATCATCTTTCAGCCTATCGGTGAAATAATCACCTTCAAGGACGTTGTCGCCCTTAGGCTTATTCCATTGCTTGATGCTGATCGGGATGTTGTCCCTGACAATAGCTCCGCACTGAGCAAAAAATGCGTCCCTGGTCCACTTCGGTTCAATCGGTCGGCCATCGTTCGATAGTTCTGTGATCGTGAACTTTTGATCCTTGCCCAACATTCTCGTCGGGCCTCGTCTCGTTACCGAAAGTTTGGCTCAATCCGGAATTTTCAATAGCTCCCTCCTCTGTTCGGTCGCCGGAGCCATCATCATGGTCTCCTTCCTCCGGGATTCGGTAGTCACCAAAGCCATCATGATAATGTCCTTCCTCCTCCATTGTTCGATCACCGAAGCCATCGTGATAATCTCCTTCCTTCGGGATTCGGTAGTCACCGAGTTCGTTGAGCAAAAATTTGACATTACTACCGTCGCCGTGGATTATATCCCCCAAAGTTTCTTTTTTTCCATGTCTCTTGGAATATCATTTGATCTTGGGTGATCTTCTAAAATGTATTCCCATTTATGTCGTACCCTTGGTAAGTCAATACAGTCAAAGATGGTCCCCTGCCAACGAGTACAACTCATCAGAAAAAGTGTTGTCACACATGAGACATTTTTGCAACCAAGTGCTGAACGTCCTGATGTGTTCAAATGTGATCCAGTCGTCACACTGCTCCGGGTGTATGGAGCTCAGAATATTCTTGTGTTCATCGACATACGTGGTCACCGGAGCCGTCATGATGGTCTCCTTCCTCCGGGATTCAGTAATAACCGAAGCCATCATGATAATGTCCCTCCTCCTCCATTGTTCGATCACCGAAGCCATCATGATAATGTCCTTCCTCCATAATTCGGTAGTCACCGAGTTCACTGAGCAAAAAATCGACATTACTACCGTCGTCCTGAATTATATCCCCCAAAATTTCTTTTATTTCCATGTCTCTTGGAATATCCCTTGTTTCTGCAAATATTACAAAGTTTGGGAAGCACTTTATACATAATCCCAAATATTAACATAAAAACTTAATTTTTAACTTAATATAATCTAAATATTTTCTTAATTTTTATAACTTTATTTGCTATTGAAACTGAATCTAATCTAAATATTTTTATAATTTACATAACTTGTCACTTTGGGGAGTTAAAAAAATGTACCCAACATATTCTAATATGACTGTAATACACACACATGGATTCGCAATTAGACTACGTCTTCTCAAACACATGGATTCGCAAATTGGGAGATGGAGAGATACATGGACGTGCTACCGGTGCCCCGACGGGAAACGACGGCGGGCTTCGGAACAACGACGGGCCACGGGCGACCACAACAACGGTGATGGGCTTGAGGGCTACGGCAACGGCGACGACGAGCGATGACAAACGACAGTGATGAGCTTGGGGGCGACAGTTACGGCGATGGGCTCGGGGACGCCGGCGACGACGATGGGCTCGAGGACGACAGCAACAATGATGGGATTGGGGACAACGGTGACGGCGACTATGACAACGACGGGCTCGGGAGCGACGACAACGGTGATGGGCTCGGGGCGAGCACGGGCTCATGAGCGACGGCGACGGCGACGGAGACGACGAGCTCGTGGAGGAGGCGCGGACCGGCGGCAATGGGCTCGGGTGCGACGGCGACGAAGAGAGAATGGGGGGAATGGAAGTTGGTGGAAATTTCGACAACTCCCGCAACATACGAACACCTTTGTTCCGGTTGGTGGCTCAAACCAGGACCAAAGCACACCTTTAGTCCCGGGTTGTTACACCAACCGGGACTAAAGGTCTATTTCGACAACTCCTACACTATGTGCGAAACCTTTGGTTTCGGTTTGTGGCACCAACCGGGACGAAAGCCACACTTCCGCTGGCCTAAAAGGGCGGGAAGAAGAGTCCTTTCGTACCGGTTGGAGGCTAGAACCGGGATAAAAGGTCCGTCGGCCCATTTGTTATTTTTCATACATTTACTAATTGTTTGTTTCAGCTAAATGACCCTTAAATCGAAAAGCACTACAAATGAACTCTCAAAATGTTGAAAGTTGGCATAGTATAATCATCTCACGCACATAGCATGTGCTAAAAAGTTGAGAGGGTTGAGGTAAAAACTGGATGCACCTCGTGTTCAAAACACACAATCTCTTTCGACGTATTAGGGTTTCATACGAAAACTCATCTGTTACAAAGGGATTTCATTTTTTTGAACTTATTTGAACTCCAGACTTTTTTTCTTATCAAAATGCACCATTCAAAGACACATAATCAATTTTCAACTATTCTAACTTCGTTTGGTATTTTTCATGCATTTACTGATTCTTTTGAGCTAAATGAGCCTTAAATTGAAAAGCACTATTACTGAACTCTGAAAATTTTGAAAGTTGGCATGGTGTCATCATTTCACCCACATAGCATGTGCTAAGAAGTTGAAAGGGTTGCAGCAAAAACTGGATGTACTTCGTGTTCAAAACAGACAATCTCTTTCGAAGTATCACGGTTTCATACGAAAACCCATCTGTTACAAAGGGATTTCTTTTTTTTGAACTTATTAGAACTCCAGACTTTTTCTATGTTCAAAGTGCACCATTCAAAGACACATCATCAATTTTCAACTATCTCTGACTTCATTTGGTATTTTTCATGCATTTACTGATTTTTTTAGCTAAATGACCCTTAAATTGAAAAGCACTACAAATGAACTCTGAAAATTTTGAAAGTTGGCAAGGTATCATCATTTCACCCTCATAGCATGTGCTAAGATGTTGAGAGGGTTAGGGCAAAAACTGAATGCACTTCGTGTACAAAACGGACAATTTCTTTCGAAGTATGAGGGTTTCATACGAAAAGTCATCTGTTACAAAGGGATTTCATTTGTTGAACTTATTTGAACTCGAGACTTTTTGTGTGTTCAAAATGCACCATTGAAAGACACATCATCAATTTTTAACTATTTCTGACTTCGTTTGCTATTTTGCATGCATTTAGTAAAAATATTGAGCTAAATGACCCTTAAATTGAAAAGCACTACAAATGAACTCTGAAAGGGTTGAAATTTGGCATGGTATCACCATTGCATCCACATAGCATGTGCTAAAAAGTTGAGAGGGTTGCGGAAAAAACTGGATGCACGTCGTGTACAAAACGGACAATCTCTTTCGAAGTATCAAGGTTTCATATGAAAACTCATCTATTACAAAGGGATCTCATTTTTTTGAACTTATTTGAACTCTAGACTTTTTAAGTGTTCAAAATGCACCATTCAAAGACACATCATCAATTTTTAACTATTTCTGACTTCATTTGGTATTTTTCATGTATTTAGTGATTTGTTTTAGCTAAATGACCCTTTAAATGAAAAGGACTACAAATGAATTCTGAAAAGGTTGAAAGTTGGAATGGTATCATAATTTCACCCACATAACATGTGCTAAAAGTTGAAAGGGTTGCAGCAAAAACTGGATGTACTTCGTGTTCAAAACAGACAATCTCTTTCGAAGTATCACGGTTTCATACGAAAACTCATCTGTTACAAAGGGATTTCTTTTTTTTGAACTTATTAGAACTCCAGACTTTTTCTGTGTTCAAAGTGCACCATTCAAAGACACATCATCAATTTTCAACTATCTCTGACTTCATTTGGTATTTTTCATGCATTTACTGATTTTTTTAGCTAAATGACCCTTAAATTGAAAAGCACTACAAATGAACTCTGAAAATTTTGAAAGTTGGCAAGGTATCATCATTTCACCCACATAGCATGTGCTAAAATGTTGAGAGGGTTAGGGCAAAAACTGAATGCACTTCGTGTACAAAACGAACAATCTCTTTCGAAGTATGAGGGTTTCATACGAAAACTCATCTGTTACAAAGGGATTTCATTTGTTGAACTTATTTGAACTCGAGACTTTTTGAGTGTTCAAAATGCACCATTCAAAGACACATCATCAATTTTTAACTATTTCTGACTTCGTTTGCTATTTTGCATGCATTTAGTAAAAATATTGAGCTAAATGACCCTTAAATTGAAAAGCACTACAAATGAACTCTGAAAGGGTTGAAATTTGGCATGGTATCATCATTGCATCCACATAGCATGTGCTAAAAAGTTGAGAGGGTTGCGGCAAAAACTGGATGCACGTCGTGTACAAAACGGACAATCTCTTTCGAAGTATCAAGGTTTCATATGAAAACTCATCTATTACAAAGGGATTTCATTTTTTGAACTTATTTGAACTCTAGACTTTTTGTGTGTTCAAAATGCACCATTCAAAGACACATCATCAATTTTTAACTATTTCTGACTTCATTTGGTATTTTTCATGTATTTAGTGACTTGTTTTAGCTAAATGACCCTTTAAATGAAAAGGACTACACATGAATTCTGAAAAGGTTGAAAGTTGGAATGGTATCATAAATTCACCCACATAACATGTGCTAAAAGTTGAGAGGGTTTCGGGAAAAACTGGATGCTCTTCGTGTACAAAACGGACAATCTCTTTCGAAGTATGAGGATTTCGTACGAAAACTCATCTGCTACAAAGGGCATTTCAGTTCTTCACTATTTCTTCGCTTGTGTTCCTTGCTTATTGAACCATAACCATGGATAATCTTCATCGTTTAACAAGGTGCTTGGGTCAGCCTTGACTTTGAAGGGATTAATTTCATGAAACTTTTCATAATCTTCAGACATGTCTGTCTCGCCCTCCAATCCCATGATGTCTCCTTTTCCTGAAAGAACTATGTGGCGCTTTGGCTCATCGTATGATGTATTCGCTTACTTATATTTTCTTTTTCTCGGTTTGGTTTACATATCCTTCATATAGAAAAGCTGCGCCACATCATTGGCTAGGACGAATGGTTCCTCCGCGTGCACAAGATTGTTAAGATCCACTATTGTCATTCCATACTGTGGGTTTATCTGTACCCCACCTCCTGACAGATTGACCCATTTGCAATGAAACAATGGGTACTTCAAATCATGTCCATATTCAAGTTCCCATATGTCCACTATGTAACCATAATATGTGTCCTTTCCCCTCTCGGTTGCTGCATCAAAGCGGACACCGCTGTTTTGGTTGGTGCTCTTTTGATCTTGGGTGATCGTGTAAAATGTATTCCCATTTATCTCGTACCCCTGGTAAGTCAATAGTCAAAGATGGTACCCTGGCCAACGAGTACAACTCATCAGAAACAGTGTTGTCACACATGACACGTTTATGCAACCAACTTCTGGAAGTCCTGATGTGTTCAAATGTAATCCAGTTATCACACTGCTCCAGGTGTATGGAGATCAGAATATTCTTGTGTTTAGCGATATATAGGGTCACCGGAGCCGTCATCATGGTCTCTGATACGTCCATTTTGCATCATGCTTTCATGTTGATATTTATCGCTTTTTGGGCTGTTATTACACTTCAAGGTACAATACTTATGCCTTTTCTCTATTATTTTGCAAGGTTTACATGAAGAGGTAGAATGTCGACAGCTAGAATTCTGGCCTGAAAAAGGAGCAAGTTTGAGATACTTATTCTGCGCAACTCCAAAAGCCGTCAAAATCAACGAGGATTTTTTTGGGATTTATAAAAAATACTGGGCCGAATAATTACCAGAGGGGCGCCAGCAGGAGGCCACAAGCCTGCTAGGCGCGGCCTCCCCCCTTGGCCGCGCCTAGGGGGCTTGTGGGCTCCCACCTGGCCCTCTGGCTCCCCTCTTTTGCTAAAACAAGGGTTTCGTTCCAGAAAAAATCAGGAGGAGGCTTTTCGGAGGATTCGCCTCCGCCACAAGGCGGAACTTGAGCAGAACCAATCTAGAGCTCCGGCAGGACGATCCTCCCGGGGAGACTTCCCTCCCGAAGGGGGAAATCGTCACCATCGTCATCACCAAGACTCCTCTCATCGGAGGGGACTCATCACCATCAACATCTTCATCAGCATCATCTCATCTCCAAACCCTAGTGCATCTCTTGTAACCAATCTTCGTCTCGCCACTCCAATTGGTACTTGTAAGGTTGCTAGTAGTGTTAATTACTCTTTGTAGTTGATGCTAGTTGGATTACTTGGTGGAAGATAATATGTTCAGATCTTTGATACTACTCATTACCTCTCTGGTCATGAAAATGATTATGCTTTGTGAGTAGTTACTTTTGTTCCTGGGGACATGGGATAAGTCTTGGTATAAGTAGTCATGTGAATTTGGTATTCATTCGATAGTTTGATGTGTTGTATGTTGTTTTTCCTCTAGTGGTGTTATGTGAATGTCGACTACATAACACTTCACCATTATTTCGGCCTAGAGGAAGGCATTGGAAAGTAGTAAGTAGATGTGGGTTTCTAGAGTGACAGAAGCTTAAACCCTAGTTTATGCGTTCCTTCGTTAGGGGCTAATTTGGATCCACTAGTTTAATGCTATGGTTAGACTTTGTCTTAATTCTTCTTTCGTAGTTGCGTATGCTTGCGAGAGGAGTTAATCATAAGTGTGATGCTTGTCTAAGTAAGGGAAGTACCCAAGCGCCGGTCCACCCACATATCAAACTATCAAAGAAACGAACGCGAATCATATGAACATGATGAAAACTAGCTTGACAGAAATTCCCATGTCTCCTCGGTAGCGTTTTACCTCCTATAAGACTTTGTCCAGGCTTGTCCCTTGCTACAAAAGGGATTGAGCCACTTTGTTGCACCGTTGTTACTTTTGTTGCTTGCTACTTGCGACGAATCATCTTGCCACACAACTACTTGTTACCGATAATTTCAGTGCTTGCACATATTACCTTGCTGAAAACCACTTGTCAGATCCTTCTGCTCCTCGTTGGGTTCGACACTCTTACTTATTAAAAGGACTACAATAGATCCCCTATACTTGTGGGTCGTCAAGACTCGTTGGGGAGTGAAGCGCCTTTGGTAAGTGGAACTTGGTAAGGAAATATTCATATAGTGTGCTGAAATTTATTGTCACTTGTCACTATGGAAACTAATCCTTTGAGGGGCTTGTTAGGGGTATCTTCACCTTGAACGGAAGCACAAAGAGTTGCTCCTCAACCTGCTGCACCTACCGAAAATATTTTCTATGAATTTCCTTAGGGTATGCTTGAGAAACTGCTGGCTAATCCTTTTACAGGAGATGGAACATCACATCCCGACTTGCATCTAATCAATGTAGATGAAGTTTGTGGTTTATCTAAGCTTGCAGGTTAGCCCGAGGATGAGGTCAAGAAGAAGGTATTTCCCTTATCTTTGAGAGATAAGGTGTTGACATGGTATAGGCTATATGATGATACTGGATCATGGAACTACAATCCGTTGAAATTGGAATTTCATCAAAAGTTTTATCCTATGCATCTAGTACATCGTGATCGGAATTATATTTATAATTTTTGGCCTCGTGACAGAGAAAGCATCGCTCAAGCTTGGGGGAGGCTTAAATAAATGTTATATTCATGCCCCAACCATGAGCTCTCGGGAGAAATTATCATTCAGAACTTCTATGCTCGGCTTTCTCATGATGATCGCACCATGCTTGACACTTCTTGTACTAGTTCTTTTATGAAGAGAGATATTGACTTCAAAAGCAACTCTAAGATTGGTAGCTTGATGAAGGTAAGGACTCAGGTATGAATTTCAAGTTTGATTGCGTTAAATCCTTTGTTGAAACAAATACCTTTTGTGATTTTAGCGCTATGTACGGACTTGACTCTGAGATAGTAGCTTCACTTTGTGAATCCTTTGCTGCTCATATTGATATCCTCAAAGAGAAGTGGCTTAAATATCATCCTCCCTTAGAAGTCAATTAGTTAAAGCCAATGCAGTTTAAGAGAGAGTCATTGCCTATAATGATCCTATTGTTCCCAGTGCTTACATTGAGAAACCACCTTTCCCAGTTAGGATAAAGGATCATCCTAAAGCTTCAACTGTGATACGTAGGGGCTACATTAGAACACCTACACCCCCTGAGAAAATTATAGTTGAACCTAGCATTGCTATTATCAAAGATCTCCTGTTCGACAATGTTGATGGACATGATATTCACTTCCATGAAGATGTTGCTAGAATTGCTAAACCACACGCTAGAGACAAACATAGGCCTATTGTTTGCACGCCTGTTGTTTTTGTTAACATAGGAGATCATTGTTATCATTGTTTATGTGATGTGGGTGCTAATGTTAGTGCAATACGTCAATCCTTGTATTATGAAATTAAAGATGAGATTGCACCTATTGAGATAGAGCCCATTGATGTCACTATTCAGCTTGCCAATAGAGTACTATCTTCCCTGTGGGAATTGTTAGGGATGTTGAAGTCTTGTGTGGTAAAACGAATTATTCTACTGATTTCCTCGTTCTTGCTACCACCCAAGATAGCTTTTGTCCAGTCTTATTTGGCGGACCCTTCCTCAATACCATCAATGCTCATATTGACTGTGAGAAGCAAACTGTTACTGTTGGCTTTGAAGGTGTGTCACATGAGTTCAATTTCTCCATGTTTGGTAGACAACCTCATGAAAAAGAGTTGCCTAGTAAGGATGAAACTATTTCCCTAGCTTCTATTGATGTGCCTCCTACTGATCCTTTAGAACAATACTTGCTTGAGCATGAAAATGATATGCATATGGATGAAAAGGATGAGATAGATAGAGTTGTCATAGAACAATATCCAATCCTTAAGAATAACTTGCCTGTTGAACTGCTTGGAGATCCACCCCCACCAAACGGTGATCCTGTGTTCGAGCTTAAACAGTTGCCTCATACTCTTAAGTATGCTTATCTTGATAAAAAGAGGTATATCATGTTATAATTAGTGCTAGCCTCTCAGAGCATGAAGAAAAGAAGTTACTAAGAACTCTGAGGAAGCACCTTGCTGCTATTGGATATACTCTTGATGATCTTAAGGGCATTAGTCCAACTCTATGCCAGCACAAGATTAAAACCTATCCTGATTCGAAACCAGTTGTTGATCATCAAAGGAGATTAAATACTCAGATTGAAGAGGTAGTAAGAAAAGAAATACTAAAGCTCCTGGAAGCAGGTATTATCTATCCTGTTGCTCATAGTGATTGGGTAAGTACGGTGCATTGCGTCCCTAAGAAGGGAGGTAGTACCCTTGTCCCTAATGCTAAGGATGAATTCACCCCACAGAGGATTATTACTGGCTATAGGATGGTGATCGATTTTAGGAAATTGAATGAGGCCACTAGGAAAGATCATTACCCTTTGTCTTTTATCGACCAAATGCTCGAAAGACTGTCTAAACACACACACTTCTGCTTTGTAGACGGTTATTCTGGTTTCTACCAAATACCAGTTGCACAAGCTGATCAGGAGAAAACCACTTTCACCTGCCCTTTCGTTACAATTGGTTACAAATGTATGCCTTTTGGCTTATGTAATGCACCTCCCACCTTTCAAAGATGTATGATGGCTATATTCTCTGACTTTTGTGAAAAGATTGTTGAGGTTTTCATGGATGATTTCTCTGTTTACGGGTCTTCTTTTGATGATTGACTCGGCAACCTTGATGGAGTCTTGCAGAGATGTAAAGACACCAATCTTGTCTTGAATTGGGAGAAGTGCCACTATATGGTTAATGAAGGCATCATCTTAGGACATAAATTTGTGAAATAGGTATTTAAGTCGATAAGGCTAAGGTTGATGCAATCGAGAAAATCCCATACCCCATAGATATCAAAGGTATAAGAAGTTTCCTTGGTCATGTTGGTTTTTATAGGACGTTCATTAAAGACTTCTCTAAGATTTCTAGGCCTCTTACCAATCTCTTGCGAAAGGATGTTCCTTTTGTTTTTGACAATGATTGTGAGGAAGCCTTCGAAATACTTAAGAAGGCCTTGATAACTACACCTATTGTTCAACCACCTGATTGGAACTTACCTTTTGAAATCATGTGTGATGCTAGTGATTATGCTATTGGTGTTGTCCTAGGGCAAAGAGTTGATAAGAAGTTGAATGTTATTCACTATGCTAGTAAAACTCTAGACAGTTCCCAAAGAAAATATGCTACTACGGAAAAGGAACTTTTAGCCGTCGTGTTTGCATCTGAAAAGTTCAGATCTTACATAGTTGATTCCAAAGTCACTATTCACACTGATCACACTGCTATTAAGTACCTCATGGAGAAGAAAGACGCTGAACCAAGACTTATCAGATGGATTCTCTTGCTACAAGAATTTGATTTGCAAGTTGTCGACTCGAAGGGTGCTGATAACCCCGTAGCAGATAACTTGTCTAGGTTGGAGAATGTTCCTGATGACGCACAACCTATTGACGATAGCTTTCGTGATGAGCAATTGAATGTCATCAATACTTCACGTTGTGCACCGTGGTATGCTGATTACGCAAATTATATCGTTGCCAAATATATACCACCTAGTTTCACGTACCAGCAAAATAAGAAATTCAACTTTGATTTGAGACATTACTTTTGGGATGATCCTCATCTTTATAAGGAAGGAGTGGATGGTGTTATTAAATGTTGTGTACCTGAATATGAACAGGGACAGATCCTACAGAAGTGTCACTCCGATGCCTATGGGGGACACCATGCGGGAGATAGAACTGCACACAAGGTATTGCAATCAGGATCTATTGGCCCACTCTCTTCAAGGATTCCCGTAAGTTTGTCTTGTCTTGTGACGAATGTCAAAGAATAGGCAATATCAGTAAACGTCAGGAAATGCCTATGAATTATTCACTTGTCATTGAACCATTTGATGTTTGGGGCTTTGATTAGATGGGACCTTTTCCAAAATCCAACGGGTATACTCATATCCTAGTTGCGGTTGATTATGTCACTAAGTGGGTAGAAGATATCCAAACTAGTAGTGTTGATCACAACACCTCTATCAGGATGCTTAAAGAAGTCATTTTCCCTAGATTTGGAGTCCCTAGATATCTAATGACCGACGGTGGTTCACATTTCATTCATGGTAGTGTCCGTAAAACGCTTGCTAAGTACGATGTCAACCATAGAATTGCGTCTCCCTATCACCCGGAGTCCAATGGTCAAGTAGAACTAAGCAATAGAGAGATTTAACTAATTCTGCAAAAGACTGACAACTGGTTTAGAAATAATTGGTCTAAGAAGCTCGATGATGCACTGTGGGCTTATAGAACTGCCTATAAGAATCCCATGGGCATGTCCCCGTACGAAATGGTTTACGACAAAGCATGTCATTTACCTCTTAAACTAGAGCATAAGGCTTATTCGGCAATCAAAGAGCTCAACTTTGATTTCAAACTTGCTGGTGAGAAGAGGTTATTTGACATTAGCTCGCTTGATGAATGGAGAACTCAGGCATATGAGAATGCCAAGTTGTTCAAAGAAAAGGTTAAGAGGTGGCATGATAAAAGGATACAAAAGCGCGAGTTCAATGTACGTGATTATGTCTTGCTATATAATTCTCGTTTAAGACTTTTTGCAGCCAAGCTTCTCTCTAAATGGGAAGGTCCTTACATTCTTGAGGAAGTATATCGTTCTGGTGCGATCAAGATCAACAACACGGAAGGTAATTGTCCGAGAGTGGTAAATGGGCAGAGAATCAAGCATTATATCTCATGTACTCCCATAAATGTTGAAAGCAATATTATCAATACCATAACTCCGGAGGAGTACCTAAGGGATATTTATCAGCCTGTTTCAGACTCCGAAAATGAAGAGGTATGTGATTTAGTAAGTAAACAGACTCCAAAACTTTTCCAGTAGGAATTTTTCTCCTTTTCGGAATTTTGGAAAAATAGAAAAAATTGATGTAGTCCGGAAAGCGCACGAGGAGGCGACAAGCCTGCCAGGCGCGGGCCACCCCCTGGCCGCTCCTGGGAGGCTTGTGGCCACCTCGTGTGCCTCCTGAACTCCGTTTTCTTGCGGGGTACTCCTTCTGTTCGGAAAAAAATCATTATATATCCTCTCGTAAGGTGTGACCCTCGTATCACGCAAATTTCTTCTATTTTCGTTTCGAGCCTGTTTTCTGCCGCAAATTTAGAGCAAGGATGCCATATCAAGAATCTGTCGGGGACAACAATTTCCCTCAAGTCTATGAAGAAGTAGATGCTGATCTGAAAAGAGTGGAAGTCACGGAAGCCAAGGGCAGAACTATGGAGAGGAATGAGGCGTGGGACGAAGTACAATTTGTTTTCAACAAGGAAGAAGTTGAAGAAGTGGATTTCCTCCAACCCTACCTCCACCTACTGTCTCCATCCTTGATTGAACTCTTGAGGTTTTTTGAAACAACTCATGCTCACAATACTTATCTAACTCGTGAAGTTTTTTTGTTGGAGAAACATATCACAGATCTCCAAGGTATAAATCAAAGACTGATGGCCCTTTTGGAATGAAAGGCAAAACAACTCCACCACCATCACCTCCAAAGGAAGACCACTGAGCATGGGTATGGGCAATCCCCTTGGCTTGTGCCAAGCTTGGGGGAGTTGCCCCGGTAACGTATCACCATCACATCTTTTGACTTTACCTTTGTTTTAGATTATTCCTCTTCAGTTTTCTCTTTCTCTAGTAGAATAAAGGTCTTAGTGTTTTAGGCTTGACTTTTGCATTGTGTCACCCTCGATGTATTAGAGCTCATGAGCCATATACTAAACAGTGTCTTAGTCAAGGGCCTTGCCTCATGCCATGATCAAAAGAATGAGAAAAGAACAAAAGCATGAAAAGATCATGCAATGATCTTATGGGCAGTGATGGCTTCACATATAAAAAGAATGATGATTGAAACTTGTTTTGGGTAGATGAAAGTGCGTTATATCGACTAGAGGGGTGTGAATAGGAGATTTTTAGAATTTCATCACTGAGGAAATTCCTTTTGAGGAAATTCCTCACCGATGACTAACTTACAGCGGAAACAGTAAAGGATCAGAAGTGCAATGTTTCATAACAGCAGTTTTTCAGAGTGAGGAATGTGAAAGCAGATTGCACTGTGAGTAGGCACGCAGAATACAGATGAGGATTAACTGACGTGAAGAATTTGGGGATGTCGAAATTAGAGAAAATCTTCAGCAAATTCTTCAAACAGTAGCAGTGAAAGTCATCAACACATAATTTGAGGAAAGTAAGGTGTTGAGGAATAAGAACCCGTTTCTCAATGAAGACACTCGTTGATGACCCAGTACCAACTGCTGTGACAGTCGTACATCTGGTTTGGAGCGGCTTGGTATTGAAACCAAAGGACACACAGTCCCGGGACACACAGTCCCTACCGTGTTCTCCTTGGGCTAAGAACACACAGTCCTCGCCCAACACTCGTGGTAAGTCTTCAGGGCATACTTCCAAACGCTCACAAACTTGGTCACCCGGCGATCCCCAATTGACTGCTGGAAAGCTCTAGACCATGACGCCTAACCGTCTCTAGGATGCACAGTCCTCAAAGGTAAAAGGCTTCAGTCCCGCACAGTAACAACTTCTTCAGTGATGCTCAATCACTAGGTTTGGTTTGTGGTTTCGGTGTATGGGGTATTACCTCAATGATGAATTACTCTCGAAGAGTCTGAGGAATTGGGTTGCTCTTATGACAAGTGTCAGTTTCTAACGGAGCAGCCAACCAGCTAATGGTTGTGGGGGTGGCTATTTATAGCCTGGGAGCATCCCTAAGTGATTTGACACTAATGCCCTTAAATAATATGACCGTTGGAGTGGATAAGACCAATGACTTGGCGTGGATATCGAAATGGTCGGAACCCACAACTGTGAGAGTCCTCGTGTCACTCGTATTCTTCAGTTGAGGCTTTTGGTACGATTCGGCTTGGGTTGAGCATCATGAGGAAATTCATTCCAAAGTGTAACTTCGACCCCCTTTAACAGTACGGTGTTCCTATTACTCAAATGCGAAGAAAATAACACAGAAAGAGTAAATCTTCATGCTTCAAAGTCTTCAAAATGATTTTATTCAGGACACACCGAATTCCTCGATTTCAGTATCTTCATGAGGAATATCAATTTCATCGCAGATTCCTCGCGATTCATTTCTTCAGCTTCAGACCAATTTCTTCAACCGAAGATATATATTTTTAGGGGTGGATATTCTTCAAATATCTCAAACTCCTCAATTACTTATAGATCCTGTGTACACTCATAAACACATTAGATACTTAACCTATAAGTCTTCAAACCACCAAAATCACTAAGGGGCACTAGATGCACTTACAATCTCCCCCTTTTTGGTGGTTGATGACAATTAGGTTAGGTCTTCAACAGGGATCAAAAATATGAAGTGTAAATACTCACTTGAGGAATTTGAAATCAAGATTCAGAGAGACTCCCCCTGAAGATGTGCATATCGTGAGGATTTTGCTTTTCACAGCAAATGCACATTGATGATTTATATCATGGAGATCTCCCCCTGAGTCTTGTAAATCATGCATACATGTAACATATCATATGAAGAAAATGAAAATGCATGATGACAAATGGTATCTGACGAATTCCAGCATGCGTGCATTAAAAATTGAGGAATAAGCATGCGAAGAAAAACGTTCAACAGCGTTAGAGTACCATCGGGCTTAAGTTACAACTCATTACATAAAAACTTCAGAAGAGCCAAGAGTTTGTAACTTAAATATAGTTCATAAGCCCCAAAAATATCCCGTTTGAAGACTAACTCTCAAGTTTCTCCCCCTTTGTCATCAAGTGACAAAAGGGACAAACTGAGGACTAACGCCTGTGAAGACTTCACTTCTTGGCGGTTGAGGAAGAGCCGCGACACTTCTTGGGAGTAGTCTTCTTCCTTGGACCGGTAGCAGTGTCGAGCTGTTCTTCATCAGTTTCAGTAGTGCGGAATGAAGAAAAGGAGCTGTCTTCAAGATCTAGACCTGGAATGGGCCTGAACTTCTTCTTGGGAGGCCACGACCAGTCAAAGTCTCGCTCAAATTCCATTTCTTCAAGCTTAGTCTGAGTCTTCAGATGTGCAAGTGTAGCCCAGGTGCGATCAAAAACCTGATGCAAATAGTGATGGTTGAGCTTCACAGAGTTCTTTGTTTCAGTGAGGGTTTTCACAATGGCGCCAAACTGGCATTTGACCCACTTGTGATTGTGATCCACCTTCTGGTGAAGACTGAGGAGGAGCTCTCTTTTATTCATCACTTGAGGAGGAACGGGGCTTGCCGGGCGAGTCTCAGTATCATCCCATGAAGAATAAGCTTCTGGCTCTCTGAACTAGCCATCAAGGGGCCTACTGCCTTCTTCAATCACTGACTTGCCTTTTCCTTCAATGGGCTCGAAATTTTTCTTGTTGACTCGGATAGGAGGCATATAACCAACATGGTTTTGGAAATCAGCGTGGAAGTTGATGCCTGTCCTTGTCCTGATGAATCTCATGATCCATGGGGAATATATCTTGTGATCAAAAGGACACATAGCATTGTCGGCCAAAGTCCTCAAGAATAAATCATGGATGTTGTTAGGAATACCATGAATGATGTTGAAGAGGATATTCTTCATGAGGCCTACCACATCTTCTTCATCATCATGGCATTTGATCGGCGTGAGCACACTGCAGAGGATTCTGTAGACAGGCCTGGGTGTATACTTGAGCTCGTGAACGAGGAATGTTTTTCTCGGTGATTTTCCTTCAGCCAAAGGCTTCATGAGGACTTCCATCATCCCATTGGGCAGCTCACGCTCACCATAAAGCTTCTCAGCCTCCTCTGAGGGAATTGGTACAGGCAGTTCACGGAGGAGCTCAGTAGCAGGAGCCTTGTAGTGAGTGTTTTGTGTCATCTAGTCAAACACCCAAGTGTTAATGTCTTTAGGGTTGCCAGAGATGTGAAGAGTGGCATAGAACTGAAGAATGATATCGATGTTCCAGTCAGAGATGTTGGAGCACATTGGCAGTAACCAACATCATGGAGTACATTGAGGACTGGCTCTAGGCACGGTATAGCTTCAAGTTCAACGTGAGGAATATGCCTGTGCTGGAATATCTTGTTTCTTCCGCACAGCACAGAGGCATAGTAATTCATCTGTGTCCTAGTCCAAAACTTCAGATGCCTCATTTGAGGCTTGTCATAGGGGTTTCCTCCAATGAAGTACATGCGTTCTTCAAAGAAATTCTCCTTTTGAAACTTTGGACGCTTGGAGAATGGTTGACGCTGAACTGGTTGAAGATTTTGGTGAGGAACTGGAGGGGAGACAACAATTGCAGTCACGGGGTTAAGCACGACGAATGCATTGTCTTGGTCAGGTGCATTTTCCTCAGCATTTTCCTCAGGGTGAGGAATTTCAGCAGTTGGGACTTCAGGCTGAGGGGATGGCTCTGGCTGGGCGTCAGGCTGAGGGGCTTGCTCTGGCTGTGCATCAGGCTGAGGAATAGTTTCATCTTGCTCAGGTGGAGGAGTTGGGTCAGCCTGTTCCTCATCATGAAGATTTTGCACAGAGCTTTGAATTTCATCAGCTTGAGGATTTTCAGTTTGTTCTTCCTTAGCTGGCTTGGTGGCAGAGACAGTTTCTTCAGCTGGTGAAGCTGATCCTTGAGCATTGTCTTTCTGAGGAATGAAGGGCTCAGGACTGTCGTCAATACGAATTTCTTCGTCGGTGTGTTCCTCAGCGGCATCATCCTTCATTTCCTCATCTTCCCCTTTTGCTTGATCATCAAGGATGACCATTTCATAAGAAGGAGCGACATTTAGGGGCACAGGGTCTAGAGGGGCAGTTTCTTCAAGGGCTTTGAGGCGCTTGGCCTCTGTTTCTTCTTCTGTTGAGGAAGCCTTTCTCTTTTTGGCTTCCTTCTCAGCAGCCCTGGTCTTCTTCACGTCTGATGCAGACGGAGTCATCTTCTTCACCTTTGAAGCTTTTGGTGAAGGGGTTCTCTCGACAAATTCTTCAGCTGGCTTTGAGGAACCAGCTGGAGCAGAGTCATCAACTTGCTTTGATGAAGCAGCTGGGTCAGGGGCAGTCTTATCAGCTGCAGCAGGTTCATCAGCTGGAGCTTCCATGATGATTTCTTCAATAGCCGGTACATCTACACAGCTTTCTTGGTGTATTTCCTCAGCTTGAGGAGTTTCCTCAGCATGAGGAGATTCATCTGTTGGCTCCTCAATCAAGGGCTGGGAAGTTGGTGCTGGAGCTGCAACCTTCTTGTTGTAGTCATCAATAGCTTTAGTGGCTAGCTTGACAAAATTGCTCTTGAGACTCTTACGATCTGACAGCTTGGAGTACATGTCAGTCAAATTCTTCAGCTCTGCCTGTGTTGACACCAGTGCATCAGGCGTCAAGCTGAGGAGGTTCTGCTTGAGACATTGCAACCTTGGCCTGCTTGGCCTGCTGTTCTTTCCACTTGGCTTCATTGATGAAAGTGGCCACCATGTGGCTGATTCCAGGGGGAAGTTTCAAATCATCAAGCGAAGTGTTTGGGTCCTCATACCAGATGTTGATGTAGTCTCCGAGGACCTTGGGGTCCATGGCCAGAGGAATGGTGCTGCCTGATGCTTGAGCTACTCTCTCCTGCTTGTTTCTGATTATGGCTTGCAGGGTTTGATCATCATACTCATCACTGCCCTCTGATGCGGACGGGACGGTGATGATTTTGCTGGGGCTCGGCAGAGTTGCTCTTTTAGCAGACACCTGAGTCTTCACCGGAGGTGGTGAGGACTTTGTCTTCGAGCAGGTTGCAGCCGGGAGTGAGGAGCTGGAGGTCGCGGTCATTGGCTTCATGACTGGCTTCGGTACTGGTGTTTCTTGAGGCTTTGATGGTTCTGCTAACGGTTTTGGAGCTGAGGGTTTTGGAGCTGAGGGTTTTGTAACTGATGCCTGAGCAGACTTCTCTTGAGGCTTTGGAGCCCTTGACTTTGATGGCACAGACTGCGGTTGAGGAATTGCTGAACCAGAGGTCTCAGTGGCACAGGAAGTAGCTGCAACTGAGGATTCATTGAATTTCCTCACTACAGCATATGTCTGCTTCTTGAGCTTAGCCTGATGCTTTTCTTTCTCATCTGGATAGTCATCAAGGGTCTTGAGGCTTGAGGGATGTGCTACTTGATGAGCCGCAAGTGGGGCCCGTTTGCCAGGGGGCTTTAGAGCGAATTTCTTCGTATACTTGGCAGTTTCGAACCTGTATTCTTTCCATTCCTTCGCCCATCGGCGTTCTATCTTCTGTAGCTGGATCTTTCTCTTGCCATTGTCTCATTTTCATCAGGTGTGCAATAGTCCAAGTAAATATCCTAGGGATATCCGCAGCTGTGTTTTGCTCAAGTTTCTTTCCTCCCTTCTGTTTTCTGTCATCCTCCATTTTCTTCAGCTGAGGATTTTGCTGATGAGATTGAACTCTTGAGGATTCTGATGAGACTTGAAGATTTTATTCAAGAAACGCTGCAAATAAGTTAATGTGCTGAGAACCGAGAGATTCATCAGCTGACATGTGTGTACCTGTGAACAGAGTATCGTTGCGAGGAATTTGGAGAGGTCATATGTGTTCTCAGATTTGAAGAAAATTTAAAAGTTTGACAGTTGAGGAATTTAACCAGTGGTTGAGGAATTAGCCTAAGCATATTGTTCTTGGGTTCCAGAGTTCTACAGATCCGAAAATTTTCACAATTGAGGAATCTCGTGAAAATCGTAGATGCTTAGTATAGTTCATCAATGATGTGGTGATAGACAGTGTTTGAGGAATCAAGTGCTTATCGATTCTTGAGGAAAAACAGATTTCACATAGAAGATGTAAAATTGTAGATCTAACTTCCGATAAAAATGGGATTTTATTTACCCTTGAAGGAGCACACGAAGAACACAGAGAAGTTGTGTAGAGAGGCTCTTCGGTCGCATGTCCAATGGGCCCTAACCCGGCGACAGAGGACGTCTACGGCGGCGGCAGACAAAGATGGTCCGACTCCGGCGTGGTTCCGGCGACGGAGAAGTCGAGGCAGTGAAGCTCTTCCTCACCGACGACGAAACTTCCAGCGGTGGCGCTAGGGTTCGGTGCTTTTTGCTGTAGCAAGAGAGCGATGGGGCGAAGAAGAGTTTGCCGAGGGGGATAGGAACATATTTATAGCCAGACAGTTACTGTTGGCACGAAGATTTCGGACCAAACAGCCCCTGCCTCTATGTCTCCGCAGGACACGTGTAGTTCCCGAACAAGGCGGTGGAGATAGTGGAGATCGTGGTTATCCGAACGTGGGAAGTGGGGTTCAGTTACTGTGCATTAAAGAAACAATTTTTGAAGATTTGAGGATTTTCGTTACAAAATCATCAGCTGACAAGGACGCAGTGAGGATTTTGAACAAAGTTTCAAGTAGAACGCATATGAAGAATTGAATAGACTGGGTGAGTATAGCATAGAGGGAAAGTAGGGTCCCATCACATTCACTTAGCAGAAATATCAACTTGAAGAAATAGCTACAAGTGAATGCTGTTGAGGACTTGAAATCACAGTCTATCTAGTCAAATGAAAGTCATCAAGTGTTTTTGAAGATTTTGTGATAAATCGTCACAATGAAGAATAGCTGTTTTGAAGAAAAACACATTTTGAGGAAATGGAACATTTGAAGAAAATCAACTTGAGGAATTTCACATTGGGGACGCCGCGTACAATTGTCGTAGGGCCCTGAGAATCAATTTCTTCGTTGATTTCTGCACAATCAGAGTGACATTCTTCATCAGTTGAAGAAAATCGATTCATCATGTGTTGCACATCTAAGTCATCAATTTTGCATAAGTGTTAGGATGTGTACATGTTTTTACAAAACATTTGAAGATTCTAAGGTATTTAGCTCACACCGCAACTTGCAAAACCTTTTCTCATCCAAGGGCTTAGTGAAGATATCTGCCAGTTGATCATCAGTCTTCACATGGTCAATGAGGATATTGCCCTTGAGGACATGGTCCTGAAGAAAATGATGACGAATCTGGATGTGCTTGGTCTTCGAGTGTTGTACTGGGTTGTATGTAATCTTGATTGCACTCTCATTGTCGCAGTAGAGAGGCACATTCTTCATGTTGATGCCGTAGTCCTTGAGGGTTTGCTTCATCCATAGTAATTGAGCACAGCATGAACCAGCAGCAATGTACTCAGCTTCGGCAGTGGAGAGTGATACGCAGTTCTCCTTCTTTGAGGACCAGCAAACTAGTGATCTTCCGAGGAAATGGCATGTGCCAGAAGTTGACTTGCGATCCACACGGTCACCAGCATAGTCAGAATCAGAATACCCTACTAGATGAAGATTTGAGCCTTTGGGATACCATAATCCTAGTTTTGGTGTGTGAGCTAAGTATCGAAGAATATGCTTCACAGCCTTATGGTGTGATTCCTTCGGTTTTGCTTGAAAACGTGCACACATGCAAACACTAAGCATTATATCTGGCCTAGATGCACATAGATACAATAAAGAGCCAATCATAGAACGATATACCTGCTGATCGAAATCTTTACCATTTTCATCAGTGCCGAGGTGGCCGTTGGTAGGCATTGGAGTCTTGGCACCTTTGCATTCATGCATGTCGAATTTCCTCAGAACATCCTTGAGGTATTTCTCCTGTGATATGAAGAATTCATTGCTTTGTTGACGAATTTGAAGACTTAAGAAGAATTTCAGCTCCCCCATCATGGACATCTGATATTCTTCACTCATCATGTAAGCAAATTCATCACTGTATCGTTTGTCAGTACAGCCAAATATGATATCATCGACACATATTTGACACACAAATAGCTCATTGTCATAGGATTTAGTGAAAAGAGTTGGATCGAGTGAACCAGGTTTGAAGCCTTTCTTCATGAGGAATTCCTTCAATGTATCATACCATGCCCGAGGGGGCTTGCTTGAGACCATAGAGAGCCTTTTTGAGTCTGAAGACTTTGTCTGGATTCTTTGTATCCTCAAAACCTGGGGGCTGAGCAACATATACTTCTTCCTCAAGCTTACCATTGAGGAATGCATTTTTCACATCCATTTGATATAAGATGATGTTATGATGATTAGCATAAGCAATTAGTATTCGAATATCTTCAAGTCTAGCAACAGGTGCAAAAGTTTCATCAAAATCTATTCTTTCAACCTGGGTGTAGCCTTGGGCTACAAGTCGTGCCTTGTTCCTCACCACTTGACCGTCCTCATCTTGCTTGTTTTGGAAAATCCACTTGGTGCCGATGATGTTGTGCTTGCGAGGATCCGGTCATTTGACGATCTCCCATACGTCATTCAGCTTGAATTGAAGAAGTTCGTCTTGCATAGCTTGGATCCACTCCGGTTCCAGAAAAGCCTCAGCAACTTTTGAGGGTTCTGTGATGGATACAAAGGAAAAATGCCCACAAAAGTTAACTAAGTGTGAAGCTTTTGAGCGAGTGAGAGGACCTGGCGCGTTAATGTCGTTGAGGATTTTGTCAAGTTCTACTTCATTTGCAATCCTCGGATGAGCTGGTTGAGGATTTCGTCGAGGCTGAGGAAGTGATTCTGGTGCAATTTCCTCAGGAGCATGTTCTTGATTTTCATCAGTGATGGGGATCGTTTCTTCACCAATTTCCTCTGTGGGGACAATGTCTTCAGTAGGTTTGAGCTTTATTGCTTTCTCAGGAGACAACTTATATGGATCAGAAGGCAATTGCTCTCTTTGCGAGCAATTAGTTTCATCGAACCGCACACCCACAGTCTCAACAACTTTGTTGTGATAGTTGTTGAAGACTCTGTAAGTGTGCGAGTCCTTTCCATAACCTAGCATAAAACCTTCATGTGCCTTAGGTGCAAATTTTGAGCTATGGTGAGGATCTCTAATCCAACATTTGCACCGAAGACTTTGAAATAACTTACATTGGGTTTCTTGTCAGTGAGGAGTTCATATGAGGTTTTCTTGAGGAATTTGTGAAGATATACCCTATTGATGATATGGCATGCAGTGTTGATTGCTTCAGGACAAAAGCGACGAGGAGTCTGATATTCTTCAAGCATAGTTCTTGCCATTTCAACCAGAGTCCTGTTCTTCCTTTCGACGACACCATTCTGCTGAGGAGTATAAGGAGCAGATAATTCATGAGTAATACCAAGTTCATCAAGATAATCATCAATACTAGTGTTTTTGAACTCGGTTCCATTATCACTCCTGATATGTTTGATCTTGATGCCAAAGTTCGTCGAGGCCCTTGAAGAAAATCGTTTGAAGATTTCCTACACTTCAGTTTTATACACTATGATATGCACCCATGTATATCTGGAATAATCATCAACTATGACGAAGCCATATAAATATGCTGCATTGGTTAGTGTGGCATAGTGAGTAGGTCCAAATAGATCCATACGAAGCAATTCGAATGGACGTGTAGTGGTCATGATAGTCTTCGAGGGATGCTTGGATTTGGTCATTTTCCCAGATTCACAAGCACCGCAGAGATGATCCTTGAGGAATTTGACTGATTCGATGCCGATGACATGCTTCTTCTTCGCGAGCGTGTGCAAATTCCTCATGCCTGCATGACCTAGTCTTCGGTGCCACAACCATCCTTCTGAGGTTTTTGCTAGTAAGCAAGTGGCTGGTTGCGGACCTGTAGAAAAATCAACAATGTACAAATCCCCTCTTCTTACACCTTCGAAGACTTTGGATCTGTCAGATTCCGTGATGACTACACATCTATATCTACCAAAGATAACAATTATATCAAGATCAAAAAGCATCAAGACTGACATGAGGTTAAAACCAAGGGATTCAACAAGCTTCACTTTGTCCATATGCCTATCCTTGGAAATAGCCACTTTGCCAAGTCCCAATACCTTGCTTTTACCTTTGTCAGCATATGTGATTTGCTTCAGAGGTGATGGAGTTAGTGGCATATTCATCAGTAAGCTTTTATCACCAGTCATGTGATGTGTGCAGCCACTATCAAGAACCCACTCAGTATTCTTGTGTTTGTCATCCTTTGAACCTTTTGCCATGAAGCAATAGGTTGGAGCGAAGTCATCAGCATAGTCATCAGTGTGGATGGTGCAATCATTTTCTTCAAGATTGAAGATTGACTTGCTGACGAAAGTGGTTGCAAGTGCAAGACTAGCCTGTCCCAATTCTGAGTCTTCATCAGAACCATCTTCTTCATCACCTTCCTCTGATTCTGCCTCTGAGTCCATTTCCTTGCCAATAAGTGCCCGAGCCTTTCTGAAACTAGTCTTCTTGTGCGATGAGGGCTTTGAAGATGAGGATTTTGAAGATTTCTTCTTTTTCTTCGAGTCATCAGAACTGTCATCCTTGTATATCTTCTTCTTTGATTCCTTTCCCCAACGGGGACAATCAGCAATGTAATGACCTGATTTCTTGCACTTGTGACAGGTTCGTTTCTTGTAGTCCTCAGATGAAGATTCTGATTTCCTCATGTCTCTTCTTGAAGATTTACCGAACTGGCCATGTCGTGTAAATCTCTGGAACTTCCTCACGAGCATTGCAAGCTCCTGTGCAAATTCTTCAGGGTCACCAATGCTGTCATCTGTGTCTTCTTCTTCAGATGAGGAAATTTCTCTAGCCTTCAGTGCACGTGGTCTGGAATAGCTTGGTCCATATAGATCTTTCTTTTCGTCTAGCTGGAATTCATGAGTATTTAGCCTTTCGAGTATATCAGCTGGATCAAGCATCTTGTAGTTTGGTCTTTCTTGAATCATTAGAACTAAAGTATCAAATGAAGAATCCAAAGATCTCAGCACTTTCTTCACAAGTTCGTGATCAGTGATGTCTCGAGCTCCCAGTGCTTGCAGTTCATTTGATATGTCAGTGAGGCAATCAAAGGTGTCTTGGCAGCTCTCATTGTCATGTTTCTTGAAGCGATTGAAGAGATTGCGAAGAATATCAACACGAGAGTCACGCTGGGTTGATACTCCTTCATTTACTTTGCACAGTCTCTCCCAGATAAGTGTTGCAGAGCCCAAAGCACTTACTCTTCCAAACTGGCCTGGGCTCAGATGGCCACAGATGATATTCTTCGCTTGAGAATCGAGTTGCTTGAATTTCTTCACATCAGTAGCACAGACACTAGCTGAGATGATGGGGACGCCATGTTCCACAATTTACCAGAGATCATTATCAATAGCTTGTAGATGCATTTGCATTTTGTTCTTCCAGAAGGGAAAGTTCTTTCCTTCGAAGGTAGGACATGATGCAGTCACCTTAAACATGCCTGCAGTCGACATAACTAAAACTCCAGGTGGTTAAACCAAAATCACACAGAACAAGGGAGTACCTTGCTCTGATACCAATTGAAAGTGCGTTATATCGACTAGAGGGGGGTGAATAGGATATTTTTAGAATTTCATCACTGAGGAAATTCCTTTTCAGGAAATTCCTCACTGATGACTAACTTACAGCGGAAACAGTAAAGGATCAGGAGTGCAAAGATTCACAACAGCAGTTTTTCAGAGTGAGGAATGTGAAAGCAGATTGCACTATGAGCAGGCAAACATAATATAGATGAGGATTAACTGACGTGAATAATTTGGGGTTGACGAAATTCAGAGAAAGTCTTCAGCAAATTCTTCAAACAGTAGCAGTAAAAGTCATCAACACATAATTCGAGGAAAGTAAGGAGTTGAGGAATAAGAACCCGTTTCTCAGTGAAGACCGTCGTTGATGACCCAGTTCTAACTGCTATGACAATCGTACATCTGGTTTGGAGCGGCTTGGTATTGAAACCAAAGGACACACAGTCCCTACCGTGTTCTCCTTGGGCTAAGAACACACAGTCCTCGCCCAACACTCGTGGTAAGTCTTCAGGGCAGACTTCCAAACCCTCACAAACTTTCTCACCCGGCGATCCACAATTGACTGCTGGAAAGCTCTTGACCATGACGCCTAACCGTCTGGAGGATGCACAGTCCTCAAAGGTAAAAGGCTTCAGTCCCACGCAGGAACAACTTCTTCAGTGATGCTCAATCACTAGGTTTGGTTTGTGGTTTCGGTGTATGGGGTATTTCCTCACCGATGAATTACTCTTGAAGACACTGAGGGATTGGGTTGCTCTTATAACAAGTGTTAGTTTCTAATGGAGCAGCCAACCAGCTAATGGTTGTGGGGGGTGGATATTTATAGCCTGGGAGCATCCCGACATGATTTGACACTAATGCCCTTAAATAATATGACCGTTGGAGTGGATAAGACCAATGACTTGGCGTGGCTATCGAAACGTTCGGAACCCTCAACTGTGAGAGTCCTCATGTCACTCGTATTCCTCACTTGAGGCTTTTGGTCGGATTAAGCTTGGGTTGACCATCATGAGGAAATTCATTCCAAAGTGTAACTTCAACCCCCTTTAACAGTATCTTCAAATCTTCATGCTTCAAAGTCTTCAAAATGATTTTCTTCAGGACACACCGAATTCCTCAATTTCAGTATCTTCATGAGGAATATCAATTTCATCGTAGATTCCTCGCGATTCATTTCTTCAGCTTCAGACCAATTTCTTCAACCGAAGATATATATTTTTAGGGGTCGATGTTCTTCAAATATCTCAAACTCCTCAATGACTTATAGATCCTGTGTACACTCATAAACAGATTAGATACTTAACCTATAAGTCTTCAAACCACCAAAATCACTAAGGGGCACTAGAAGGACTTACAGTAGACAAACGTAGACCTTGGTCATTGTTGCAACTAATAGGAAGTGATAAGGAAGGAGAGGTTCACATATAAATATGTCATCTTTGACACCATCTATGATTGTGAACACTCACTACAGTATTACATGCTTAGAAGTCGATGTTGGACAAGGACGACAACATAATGAATTGTGTTTGCTTGGTTCCGAACAAGGTTATATGACTAGAGATCCCTTAGCATGTGACGATTGCTTCAACCGAGTTTTGCCGTGAGAGTCCACCATACGTACCTATGGATTGAATAAGATCCCTCAAGTAAGTAGTCATCGGTGCAAGCAATAAAAATTTCTCCCTAATATGTATGATCTATTAGTGTGTGGAAAATAAGCTTGATACGAACTTGTGATGCAGAAGACATAAAAGCGACAGACTGCATAATCAAGTTCTTTATCACAGGAGGCAATATAAAGTGACGTTCCTCCACACTAAGAGGACACACATCCAAACCTCAAAAGCGCATGACAACCTCTGCTTCCCTCGGTGAAGGGCCTATCTTGTACCTTTACTTTTTGCCCTTGAAAGAGTCATGGTGGTCTACACCAATTCCTTATTTCACCTTTATCTTGGCTAACGTCATATGCTTGGGAAAGATCTATATTCATATGTCAACTTGGAAGTAAGTATTCATGAATTATTATTGTTGACATTATCGTTGAGGTAAATGGTTGGGTGGCGAAACTATAAGCCCCTATCTTTCTCTGTGTCCGACTGAAACTTTGATCTCATGAGTACCATGTGAGTTGTAGCAATTGTAGAAGACGAAAGGATGATTGAGTATGTGTATTTTCTTTACAAGCTCTTATTTGACTCTTTCTGATGTTGTGATAAATTGCAATTGCTTCAATGACTAAAGTCTATCGGTTGTAAATTCTCGGTAAGGTTCTTGATCCATGCTTTACTTTGTGAAGGAATTGTCACTTTGGCATAAGAGATCATATGTTAGTATTGTTGTTATGATTATGATCATGATGCCTGCATGTTCGTATCTTGTTTTGTCGACACCTCTCTCTCTAAACATGTAGGCATATTTATTGATCTCGGCTTTCGCTTGAGGACAAGCGAGGTCTAAGCTTGGGGGAGTTGGTACATCCATTTTGCATCATGCTTTCATGTTGATATTTATCGCTTTTTGGGTTGTTATTACACTTCAAGGTACAATACTTATGCCTTTTCTCTCTTATTTTGCAAGGTTTACATGAAGAGGGAGAATGCCGACAGCTGGAATTCTGGCCTGAAAAAGGAGCAAGTTTGAGATACCTATTCTGCGCAACTCCAAAAGCCGTGAAAATCAACGAGGATTTTTTTGGGATTTATAAAAAATACTGGCCCGAAGAAGTACCAGAGGGGCGCCAGCAGGAGGCCACAAGCCTGCTAGGGGCAGCGTCCCCCCTTGGCCGCGCCTAGGGGGCTTGTGGGATCCCACTTGGCCCTTTGGCTCCCCTCTTTTGCTACAAGAAGGGTTTCTTTCCAGAAAAAATAGGAGGAGGCTTTTCGGAGGATTCGCGGCCGCTACGAGGCGGAACTTGAGAAGAACCAATCTATAGCTCCGGCAGGACGATCCTCCCGGGGAAACTTCCCTCCCGGAGGGAGAAATCGTCACCATCGTCATCACCAACACTCCTCTCATCGGATGGAGCTCATCACCATCAACATCTTCATCAGCACCGTCTCATCTCCAAACCCTAGTTCATCTCTTGTAACCAATCTCCATCTCGCGACTCCGATTGGTACTTGTAAGGTTGCTAGTAGTGTTAAATACTCTTTGTAGTTGATGCTAGTTGGATTACTTGGTGGAAGATTATATGTTTAGATCTTTGATGGTACTCATTACCTCTTTGTTCATGAATATGATTATGCTTTGTGAGTAGTTACTATTGTTCCTGAGGGCATGGGATAAGTCTTGCTATAAGTAGTCATGTGAATTTGGTATTCGTTCGATAATTTGATGTGTTGTATGTTGTTTTTCCTCTAGTGGTATTATGTGAACGTCGACTACATAACACTTCACCATTATTTGGGCCTAGAGGAATGCATAGGGAAGTAGTAAGTAGATGATGGGTTGCTAGAGTGACACAAGCTTAAACCCTAGTTTATGCGTTGCTTCGTAAGGTGCTGATTTGGATCCACTATTTTAATGCTATGTTTAGACTTTGT
The DNA here is from genome assembly GCF_904849725.1 of Hordeum vulgare subsp. vulgare. NCBI lineage: Eukaryota > Viridiplantae > Streptophyta > Magnoliopsida > Poales > Poaceae > Hordeum > Hordeum vulgare. Next base: position 232,807,865 of record NC_058520.1, on the reverse strand, counting down.
CTTAATTCTTCTTTCGTAGTTGCGGATGCTTGCGAGAGGGGTTAATCGTAAGTTGGATGCTTGTCCAAGTAAGGGCAGTACCCAAGAGCCGGTCCACCTACATATCAAACTATGAAATTAACGAACGCGAAACATATGAACAAGATGAAAACTAGCTTGAGAAAAATTCCCATGTGTCCTCGGGAGCGTTTTACCTCCTATAAGACTTTGTCCAGGCTTGTCCCTTGCTACAAAAGGGATTGAGCCACTTTTCTGCACCGTTGTTACTTTTTTTGCTTGCTACTTGCTATGAATCATCTTGCCACACAACTACTTGTTACCTTGCTGAAAACCATTTGTCAGATCCTTCTGCTCCTCATTGGGCTCGACACTCTTACTTATCGAAAGGACTATGATAGATCCCCTATACTCGTGGGTCATCAGTGTCCTTCATCCGGGATTCGGTAGTCACCGAAGCCATCATGATAATATCCTTCCTCCTCCATTCTTCGATCACCGAAGCCATCATGATAATGTTGTTCCTCCGGGATTCGGTAGTCACCGAGTTCGCTGAGCAATAATTCGACACTACTACCGTTGTCGTGGATTATATCCCCCAAAATTTCATCTTTTTCCATGTCTCTTGGAATATCCATTGTTTTTGCAAATATTACAAAGTGGAGGAAGCCCTTTATACATAATCCCAAATATTAACATGAAAACTTATTTTCTAAATTAATCTAATCTAATTATTTTTATAATTTTTCGAACTTTATTTGCTATTGAAACTGAATCTAGTCTAAATATTTTTATAATTTTTATAACTTGTGTCACATTAAGGAGTTCAAAAATGTACTCAACATATTCTAATATGACTGTAATACACACACATGGATTCGCAATTAGACTACGTCTTCTCACACACATGGATTAGCAAATAGGGAGATGGAGAGATCGATGGACATGCTACCGATGCATCGATGGGCGACGACGGCGGGCGTCAGAACGACGACGGGCGACGGGCGACAAGACGACCTCGATGGGCTCAGGGGCTATGGACACGACGGAGACGGCGACGACGGGCGGCGACGACGACGGTGATGGGCTCGGGGGCGACGACGACGATGATGACCTCAGGGACGCCAGCGACGATGATGGGCTCGGGGACGACGGCGACAACGATGGCCTCGGGGGCGACGGCGACGGTGACAGCGACGACAACGGGCTCGGGAGCGACGACGATGGCGATGGGCTCGGGGCGACGATGGGCTCATGGGCGACGGCGACGGTGATGACGGGCTCATGGAGGAGGCGCGGGCCGGCGGCGACGGGCTCGGGTGCGACAACGACGAAGAGAGAACGGGGGGAATGGAAGTTGGTGGAAATTTCGACAACTCCAGCAACATACGAACACCTTTGTTCCGGTTGGTTGCTCAAACCGGGACCAAATCACACCTTTAGTCCCGGGTTGTTACACCAACCGGGACTAAAGGTCAATTTTGACAAATCCCGCACTATATGCGAAACCTTTGGTTTCGGTTTGTGGCACGAACCGGGACCAAAGCCACACTTCCGCTGGCCCAAAAGGGCGGGAAGAAGAGTACTTTCGTACCAGTTGCTGGCTAGAACCGGGACAAAAGGTCCGTCGGCCCATTTTATATTTTTCATACATTTACTTATTTTTGTTTTGAGCTAAATGACCCTTAAATTGAAAAGTAATACAAATGAACTCTGAAAATGTTGAAAGTTGGCATGGTATAATCATTTCACGCATATAACATGTGCTAAAAAGTTGAGAGGGTTGCAACAAAAACTGGATGCACATCGTGTACAAAACAGACAATCTCTTTCGACATATTAGGGTTTCATACGAAAACTCATGTGTTACAAAGGGATTTCATTTTTGAACTTATTTAAACTCCAGACTTTTTGTGTGTTCAAAATACACCATTCAAAGACACATCATCAATTTTCAATTATTTCTGACTTCATTTGGTATTTTTCATGCATTTACTGATAATTTTGAGCTAAATGACCCTTACATAGAAAAGCACTACTAATGAACTCCGAAAATATTGAAAGTTGGCATGGTATCATACTTTCACCCACATAGCATGTGCTAAAACGTTGAGAGGGTTGCGGCAAAAACTGGATGCATTTCGTGTACAAAACGGACAATGTCTTTCGAAGTATCACAGTTTCATACGAAAACTCATCTGTTACAAAGGGATTTCATTTGTTTGAACTTATTTGAACTCCATACTTTTTGTGTGTTCAAAATGCACCATTGAAAGACACATCATCAATTTTCAAGTATTTCAGACATCATTTGGTATTTTAAATGCATTTACTGATATTTTTTGAGCTAAATGAGCCTTAAATTGAAAAGCACTACAAATGAACTCTAAAAATGTTGAAAGTTGGCATGGTATCATCATTTCACCCACATAGCATGTGCTAAAAAGTTGAGAGGGTTGCGGCAAAAACTGGATCCACTTCGTGTACAAAACGGACAATCTCTTTCGAAGTATCAGAGTTTCTTACGAAAACTCATCTGTTACAAAGGGATTTTATTTTTTTGAACTTATTTGAACTCGAGACTTTTTGTGTGTTCAAAATGCAGCATTCAAAAACACATCATCAATTTTTAACTATTTCTAACTTCATTTGGTATGTTTCATGCATTTAGTGATTTTTTGACCTAAATGACCCTTAAATTTAAAAGCACTCCAAGTGAACTCTGAAAAGGTCGAAAGTTGCCATGGTATCATCATTTCACCCACATACCATGTGCTAAAAAGTTGAGAGGGTTGCGGCAAAAACTGGATGCACTTCGTGTACAAAACGGACAATCTCTTTCGAAGTATCACGGTTTCATACGAAAACTGATGTGTTACAAAGGGATTTCATTTTTTTGAACTTATTTGAAAACCAAACTTTTTCTGTGTTCAGAATTCACCACTCAATGACACATCATCAATTTTCAACTATTTCTGACTTCATTTGGTATTTTTCATGCATTTACTGATTTTTTTGAGCTAAATGACCCTTAAATTGAAAAGCAGTACAAATGAACTCTGAAAATGTTGAAAGTTGGCATGGTATCATCATTTCACCCACATAGCATGTGCTAAAAAGTTGAGAGGGTTGCGGCAAAAATTGGATGCACTTCGTGTACAAAACGGACAATCTCTTTCGAAGTATGAGGGTTTCATACGAAAACTCATCTGTTACGAAGGGATTTCAGTTTTTTGAACTTATTTGAACTCGAGACTTTTTGTGTGTTCAAAATGCACCATTCAAAGACATCATCAATTTTTAACTATTTCTGACTTCATTTGGTATTTTTTTCAGGCATTTAGTGATTTATTTGAGCTGAATGACCCTTAAATTGAAAAGCACTCCAAATGAACACTGAAAAGGTTGAAAGTTGGCATGGTATCATCATTACACCCACATAACATGTGCTAAACAGTTGAGAGGGTTGCGGCAAAAACTGGATGCACTTCGTGTACAAAACAGACAATCTCTTTCGAAGTATGAGGGTTTCATACGAAAACTCAACTCTTACAAAGGGATTTCATTTTTTGAACTTATTAGAACTCCAGACTTTTTGTGTGTTCAAAATGCACCATTCAAATACACGTCATCAATTTTTAACTATTTATGACTTCATTTGGTATTTTTCATGCATTTAGTAATTTTTTGAGCTAAATGACCCTTTAATTGAAAAGCACTACAAATGAACTCCAAAAAGGTTGAAAGTTGTCATGGTACCATCATTTCATCCACATAACATGTGCTAAAAAGTTGAGAGGGTTGCGGCAAAAAATGGATAAACTTCGTGTACGAAAGGGACAATCTCTTTCGAAGTATGAGGATTTCATACAAAAACTCATGTGTTACAAAGGGCATTTCATTTCTTCTCTTTTGTACCTTGCTTATTGCACCGTAACCATGGATAATCTTAATCGTTTAGCAGGGTGCTTGGGTCAGCCTTGACTTTGAAGGGAGGAATTTCATGAAACTTTTCATAATCTTTAGACATGTCTGTCTTGCCCTCCTATCCCATGATGTCTCTTTTTCCTGAAAGAAGTATGTGGCGTTTTGGCTCATCGTATGTTGTATTCGCTTCCTCATATTTTATTTTTCTCCGTTTGGTAGAAATGTCCTTCATATAGAAAACCTGCGCGACATCATTGGCTAGGATGAATTGTTCCTCCGAGTGCGCAAGATTGTTCAAATCCACTGTTGTCATTCCGTACTGTGGGTCTATCTATACCCGCCTCCTAACAGATTGATCCATTTGCAATGAAACAAAGGGACCTTCAAACCATGTCCATTGTCAAGTTCCTGTATGTCCACTATGTAACCATAATATGTGTCCTTTCCCCTCTCGGTTGCTGCATCAAAGCGGACACTGCAGTTTTGGTTAGTGCTGTTTTGATCTTGGGTGATTGTGTAAAATGTATTCCCATTTATCTCGTACCCTTGGTAAGTCAATACAGTCAAAGGTGGTCCCCTGGCCAACGAGTACAACTCATCAGAAACAAAGTTGTCACACATGAGACGTTTATGCAATGAACTGCTGAAAGTCCTAATATGTTCAAATGTAATCAAGTCGTCACACTGCTCCGGGTGTATGGAGCTCAGAATATTCTTGTGTTCATAGATATACGGGGTCACCAAGGTAGAATTCTATAGAACTGTGTAGTGTGCTTGAGACCAAGAATGCCCGTCCGTACAAATTATTGACTCCGCCCCTAGTGTGCCTTTTCGAGTGAGTCTCCCCTCATACCGCGATTGAGGGAGACCAATCTTCTTAAGGTCAGGAATGAAGTCAACATAAAATCCAATGATATTCTTTGTTTGATGGCCCATGGAGATGCTTCCTTCTGGCTTAGCGCGGTTACGAACATATTTCTTTAAGACTCCCATGAACATCTCAATGGGGAAGATATTGTGTTGAATTACAGGGCCCAGATCGACAATCTTCTTGACTAGATGAACTAGGATGTGCGTCATGATATTGAAGGAGGATGGTGGGAACACCAGCTCGAAACTAACAAGACATTGCACCAAATCATTCCTTAACCTTGGCAGGATTGCTGGATCGATCACCTTCTGAGAGATCGCATTGAGGAATGCACATAGCTTCTCAATGGCTAATAGAAAGTTTTCCGGTAGAAGCACCCTCAATGCATCCGGAAGCAGTTGTGTCATAATCCCGTGGCTGCCATGAGACTTTAGGTTGTGGAACTTTTTCTCTGCCATATTTATTATTCCCTTTATATTTGACGAGAAGCCAGACGGGACCTTCATACTGAGAAGGAATTCAAAGAAGATTTCCTTCTCTTCTTTGGTAAGAGCGTAGCTGGCAGGACCTTCATACTGCTTTGGATGCATGCCGTCTTTTTCATGCACACGTTGATGTTCCTCCCATGCCTGTGGTTATATTTTGTCTTCCCATACACTCCCAAGAAGCCTAACAGGTTCACACAAAGATTTCTTCGTCACGTGCATCATGTCGATTGCAGAGCGGACCTCTAGGTCTTTCCAATAGGGTAGGTCCCAAAATATAGATTTCTTCTTCCACATGGGTGCGTGTCCCGCATTGTCATTCAGAATAGATAGTCCACCAGGACCCTTCCCAAAGATTACTTGTAAATCATTGACCATATCAAGTATGTGATCACCAGTACGGAGGGAAGGCTTCATCCAGTGATATGCCTCACTTTTGAAATGCTTTCCTTCCTTTCGACATTGATGGTTGGTCGGAAGTAATCGACGATGCCCCATGTACACATGTGTTGTATACCTTGTTTGTCTGTCCTAAAAGGTTACTAAGAGCAGTCCAATCGTTGATGGTTAGAAACAACAACACATGTAGGTCAAATTCCTCCTGTTCGTTCTCATCCCACACACGTACACCATTTCCATTCCATAGCTGTAAAAGTTCATCAACTAATGGCCTTAGGTACACATCAATGTTATTGACGGGTTGCCTAGGGCCTTGGATGAGCACTAGCATCATAATGAACTTCCTCTTCATGCACAATCAAGGAGGAAGGTTATACATACATAGAGTCACAGGCCATGTGCTATGCTTGCTGCTCTGCTCCCCAAAAGGATTAACTCCATCTACACTTAAACCAAACCATACGTTCCTTGGGTCACGTGTAAAGTCGCTCCACTTTATCTCAATCTTTCTACACAGTGACCCGTCAGTGGGTGCTCTCAACTTCCCGTCTTTCTTATGGTCTATTATGTGCCATTGCATCAACTCGGCATGCTTTTTGTTTTTGAACAGACATTTCAACCGTGGTATTATAGGAGCATACCACATCACCTTGGCAGGAACCATCTTCCCGGTGCGCTGGCCCTCAACATCATCAGGGTGATCTCTTCTGATCTCATACCGCAATGCTCCGCACACCGGGCATGCGTTCAAATCCTCGTACGCACCGTGGTAGAGGATGCAGTCATTAGGGCATGCATGTATCTTCTACACCTCCAATCCTAGAGGGCATAGAACCTTCTTCGCTTCATACGTATTGTCGGGAAATGTGTTATCCTTTGGAAGCTTCTTCTTCATTAATTTCATTAGAGAACTAAATGCCTTGTTAGATACACCATTGTCTGCCTTCCATTTTTTGGGATCCTTTAACATGAGATCGAACTTCAACTTCTCCGTTTCTCTTTCGCGTTCTCTATGTGCATCAAAAATGACCAGACGAAGATCATCATCGGCCACGTCATCTGATTCCTCTTGATCTTCAGCTTCCCCCATTGCAACATCGTCGTATTGAAGGGGCGAGTAGTTGTCATCATCCTCTTCTTCTACGTTGTATTCCATTATAACCCCTCTTTCTCCATGCTTGGTCCAAACATTATAGTGTGGCATAAAACTCTTCTGAAGTAGGTGGAAGTGAAGGGTTTTATAGTCGACGAGTTCCTTCATATTCCCACAGACAGTACATGGACAATGCATAAAACCATTCTGCTTGTTTGCCTTAGCCGCTTCAAGAAAATTATGCAGGCCATTAATATACTCGAAGGTGCGTCGGTCAGCGTACATCCATTTACTATTCATCTGCGAGCGTTATATAACAAAGTGTATTAAAAACTAAACAAATCTTGATGGGAATTGAGCTTCGACAAGGAGCTTCTAAAGGAGAAACCTTAAGTTAGGCTAGGGCATTTCAACGAAAACCTCATGTGCATAGGAAGTGAGCTAGAGCACCACAAAACTCTCCCTCATCCGGCCGAAAAAACAGAGCAGTGCACTACTCTGCTCGCGGGGGTATATGTAGGCCAACCGTTGGTCCTAGTTTGTGGCTGGAACCGAGACGAAAGGACAACTGAGGTCCCGGTTCCAGCCACAAACCGGGACTACTGGTTCTGGGCTAGGAGCAAGGCACATTGGTCCTAGTTCATGTCTGGAACCGGGACCGAAGGTGACAAACGAACGAGAACAAATGGCCCACGAAGCCTGGCCGGCGCCCTGGCCTCACGAACTGGGTCCAATGCCCACATGGGTCCCGGTTCGTGAGTGACCCGGGACTAATGGGATTTCGTCAAGTGGACCAAAGCACTCTTTTGTACTAGTGGTAGATTCTATGCACGAGTAGAACACAAGTAAGTTGTGGGCGATGATTTGGTCAATTTGCTTACCGTTACTAGTCTTATCTTGATTCATCGGCATTGTGGGATGACGCGGCCCGAACCGAGTTTACACGTACTCTTACTTGAGACTGGTTCCAGCGCCCGACATGCACTTGTTGCATAAGGTGTCTAGCGGGTGTCTCTCTCTCCCACTTCAGTCGGATCGGATTCGATGAAGAGGGTCCTTATGAAGGGTAAACAACAATTGGCATATCATTGCTGTGGTTGTGACGTAGGTAAGAAACGTGCTTGCTAGAAACCCACAACAGCCACGTAAAACTTGCAACAACAATTAGAAGACGTCTAACTTGTTTTTGCAGGGTATTCTATGTGATGTGATATGGACAAAAGGATGTGATGAAATATATGTGATGTATGAGATTGATAATGTTCTTGTAATAGGATTCACGACTTGCATGTCGATGAGTATGACAACCAGCAGGAGCCATAGGAGTTTTCTTAATTTATTGTATGAAGCCATGTGATTACTTTACTTTATTGCTAACCGCTAGCCATAGTAGTAGAAGTAATAGTTGGTGAGACGACTTCATGAAGACACAATGATGGAGATCATGATGATGGAGATCATGGTGTCATGCCGGTGACAATGGTGATCATGCCGCGCCCCAAAGATGGAGATCAAAGGCACAAGATGATATTGGCATATCATGTCACTTTATGATTTGCATGTGATGTTTATCATGTTTCTATATCTTATTTGCTTAGAATGACGATAGTAAATAAGATGATCCCTCACTAAAATTTCAAGACAATTGTTCCCGCTAAGTGTGCACCGTTGCGAAGGATCGTTGTTTCGAAGCACCAGTGATGATCGGGTGTGATAGATTCTAGCATTCGCATACAACGGGTGTAAGCCAGATTTACACACACAAAACACTTAGGTTTACTTGACGAGCCTAGCTTGTACAAACATGGCCTCGGAACATGAGAGACCGAAAGGTTGAACATGAGTCGTATGGTAGATCGATCAACATGGAGATGTTCACCATTGATGACTAGTCCGTCTCTCGTGATGATCGGACACGGCCTAGTCGATGTGGATCATGTATCACTTAGATGACTGGAGGGATGTCTATCCGAGTGGAAGTTCATTAAATAATTTGATTAGATGAACTTAATTATCATAAACTTAGTCTAAAATTGTCTTTACAATCTATATTGTAGATCCAATGGCCCACGCAAATGTCGTACTAAACTTAAACGCGTTCCTAGAGAAAACCAAGCTAAAATACTATGGAAGCAACTATACAAACTGGATTCGTAACTTGAGGCTTATCCTCATAGCTTCCAAGAAAATATTTGTCCTTGATGCACTGCTAGGTGACGCACTACTTTTACCAGCGGATCAAGACGTTATGAACGCCTCACGATCGCCTACTGATGATTACTCCCTGGTTCAGTGCAGCCTGCTTTACAGTTTAGAACCGGGGCTCCAAAAGCGTTTTGAGAAACATGGTGCATATGAGATGTTCCAAGAGCTCAAACCAGTTTTCCAAGCTCATGCCCGGGTCGAGAGATATGAAGTCTCCAACAAGTTCCTTAGTTGTAAGATGGAGGAAGATGGTTCTGTCAGTGAGCACATACTCAAAATGTTAAGGTTGCACAACCGCTTGTCTCAGCTGGGAGTCAATCTTCCGGATGACTCGGTTATTGAAAGAATCCTCCAGTCACTTCCACCCAGGTACAAGAGCTTTGTGATGAACTACAACATGCAAGGGATGGAGAAGACCATTCCCAAGTTGTATTCAATGCTGAAATCAGCGGAGGTGGAAATGAAAAAGGAACATGAAGTGTTGATGGTGAATAAGACAACTAGTTTCAAGTAAGGCAAACGTAAGAAGAACTGCAAGAAGGACGGCAAAGCAGTTGCCGCGCCCAATAAACCAGTTATCTGGAAGAAGTCCAAGAATGTACCCAAGCCTGAGACTGAGTGTTATTATTGCAAGGGAGACAGTCAGTGGAAGCAGAGCTACTCCAAGTACTTAGCGGATAAGAAGGATATCAACGTCAAAGGTATATGTGATATACATGTTATTGATGTGTACCTTACCAGCGCACGTAGTAGCTCCTGTGTATTTGATACCGGTGCAGTTGCTCACATTTGTAACTCAAAACAGGAGCTACAGAATAAGCGGAGACTGGCGAAGGATGAGGTGACGATGCGCTTTCAGGAATGGTTCCAAGGTTGATGTGATCGCCGTGGGCACGCTACCTCTACATCTACCTTCGGTATTAGTTTTAAACCTTAATAATAGTTATTTAGTACCAGCTTTCAGCATGAACATCGTATCAGGATCTCATTTGATGCGAGATGTCTACTCATTTAAATCTGAGAATAATGGTTGTTCTATTTATATGAGAGATATGTTTTATGGTCATGCCCGCTGGTCAATTGTTTATTCTTAATAAATCTCAAACATGATGTTACACATATTCATAGTGAGAGTACCAAAAGATGTAAAGTTGATAATGATAGTCCCACATACTTGTGGCACTGTCGCCTTGGTCATATCGGTGTCAAACGCATGAAGAAACTCCATACGGATGGACTTTTGGAGTCTCTTGATTTTGAATCATTTGACACGTGCGAACCGTGCCTCATGGCAAGATCACTAAGACTCTGTTCTACGGAACAATGAAGCAAGCAACCAACTTGTTGGAAATAATACATACCGATGTATGCGGTCCAATGAGCGTTGAGGCTCGCGGTGGCTATAGTTATGTTGTCACCCTCACTGATGACTTACGCAGATATTGGTATGTCTACTTAATGAAACACAAGTCTGAGACTTTTGAAAGGTTTAACGAATTTTAGAGTGAGGTAGAGTATCAATATGACTAGGAAATCAAGTTCTTACGATCTGATCGTGGAGGATAATATCTGAGTCACGAGTTTGGCATGCACTTAAGGAAATGTGGAGTTGTTTCACAACTCATGCCATCGTAATCGCACTCTATTGTATATGGTGTGATCTAGGATGTCACTTACTGACTTGCCATTATCATTTTGGGAGTATGCATTGGAGACTGTCGCATTCACTTTAAATAGGGCACCGTCTAAATCCATTGAGACGACACAGTATGAATTATGGTTTGGGAAGAAAACTAAGCTGTCGTTTCTGAAAGTTTGGGAATGCGGTGCTTATGTCAAGAAACTTCAACCTGAAAAGCAAGTACCCAAATCTAAAAAGTGTGTTTTCATAGGATACCCTAAGGAAACTATTGGGTATATCTTCTATCTAAGATCCGGAGGCAACATCTTTGTTGCCAACAATGGATCCTTTCTAGAGAAAGAGTTTTTCTCGAAAGAAGTCAGTGGGAGAAAAGTAGAACTTGCTTAGGTAAGTGTACCCCCTCTCGAACCGGAGAGTATCTTAGCACAGGAAAATATTTCTGGGGTGCCTGCACCGGCTAGAGAGGAAGTTAATGATAATGATCATGAAACTTCAGATCAAGTTACTACTGAACATCGTAGGTCCACGAGGACACGTTCCACTCCAGAATGGTATGACAACCTTGTCCTGAAAATCATGTTGTTACACAAAGTGAACCTTCGAACTATAAAGAAGCAATGGCGGGCCCAAATTGCAACAAATAGGTTCAAGCAATGAAATACGAGATATGATCTATGTACGAGAGCAAAGTATGGACTTTCCTGGACTTTCCCGATGATCCGCGAGCCATAGAAAATAAATGGATCTTTAAGAAAAAGACTGATGCGGGTGGTAATGTGACCATCTATAAGGCTCGACTTGTCGCTAAGGGTTAAAGACAAGTTCAAGGAGTTGACTACGATGAGACTTCCTCACCTATAGCGATGCTGAAGTCCGTCTGAATCATGTTAGTAGTTGCCGCATTTTATGATTATGAGATGTGGCAAATGGACATTAAAACGGCATTCCTTAACGGCTTTCTTAATGACGAATTAAATATGATACATCCGGAGGGTTTTCTTGATCCTAAAAATGCTGACAAAGTATGCAAGATCAAGCGCTTCATCTATGGGCTGGTGCAAGCATCTCGGAGTTGGAACATTCGCTTTGATCAGGTGATCGAAGAATTTGGGTTTGTACAGACTTATGGAGAAGCCTGTATTTACAAGAAAGTGAGTGGGAGCTCTGTAGCGTTTCCCATATTATATGTGGATGACATATTATTGATGGGGAATGATATAGAACTATTGGAAAGCATAAAGGCCTATTTGTATAAGTGTTTTTCAATGAAGGACCTTGGAGAACCTGCTTACATATTAGGCATCAAGATCTATAGAGATAGATCGAGACGCCTCATTTGTCTTTCACAAAGCACACACCTTGACATGATATTGAAGAAGTTCAATATGAATAATTCCAAGAAGGGGTTCTTGCCTGTATTGCAAGGTGCAAGATTGAGGAGAGCTCAATGCCCAACCATGGCAGAAGATAGAGAAAAGAGGAGTATCGTCCCCTATGCTTCAACCATAGGATCTATTATGTATGCCATGCTATGTACCAGACCTGATGTGAACCTTTCCATAAGTTTTGCAGGGAGGTACCAAAGTGATCCCGGAGTGGATCACTAGACAACGGTCAAGAATATCCTTAAGTACCTAAAAAGAACTAAAGATATGTTTCTCGCTTATGGAGGTGTCGAAGAGCTCGCCGTAAAGGGTTACGTCGCTGCTAGCTTCGACATAGATCCTGATGACTCCAAGTCACAAACCGGATACATGTATATTTTGAATGGTGGGGCAGTCAGCTGGTGCAGTTGCAGGCAAAGCGTCATGACGGCATCTACATGTGAAGCGGAGTACATAGCTGCTTCGAAAGCAGAGTAGGAAGGATTCTGGATGAAGGAGTTCATCCACGATCTAGGAGTAATCCCGGTGCGGTGGGCATGATGACACTCTTGTGTGACAACACTTGAGCTATTGCCATTGCGAAGGAGCCCAGGTTTCACAAGAAGACCAAGCACATCAAGCGCCGCTTCAACTCCATTTGTGGATACATTCAGGATGGAGATATAAATATTTCCAAAGTACATACGGATCTGAATGTCGTAGATCCATTGACTAAACCTCTTCCACGAGCGAAACATGATCAGCACCAGAACTCTATGGGTGTTCTATTCATCACAATGTGACTAGATAATTGACTCTAGTGCAAGTCGGAGACTGTTGGAAATATGCCCTAGAGGCAATAATAAAATGGTTATTATTATATTTCCTTGTTCATGATAATTGTCTATTGTTCATGCTATAATTGTATTAACCAAAAACCGTAATACATGTGTGAATACATAGACCACAATATGTCCCTAGTGAGTCTCTAGTTGGCTAGCTCATTGTTCAATAGATGTTCATGGTTTCCTGGCCATGGACATTGGATGTTATTGATAACAGGATCACATCATTAGGAGAACGATGTGATGGACAAGACCCAATCGTAAGCATAGCACAAGATCGTGTAGTTTGTGTGCTGGAGCTTTTATAATGTCAAGTATCATTTCCATAGACCATGAGATTGTGAAACTCCTGGATACCGTAGGAATTCTTTTGGTGTATCAAACGTCACAACGTAACTGGGTGATTGTAAAGGTGCACTACAGGTATATCCATAAGTGTTTGTTCGGTTGGTACGAATCGAGACTGGGATTTGTCACTCTGTGTGATGGAGAGGTATCTCTGGGCCCACTCGGTAATACATCATCATAATGAGCTCAATGTGACTAAGGAGTTAGCCATGGGATCATATGTTATGGAACGAGTAAAGAGACTTGCGGGTAACGAGATTGAACAAGGTATAGGGATACCGACTATCGAATCTCGGTCAAGTATCATACCGGTAAATAAAGGGAATTGCGTACGGGATTGAGTGAATCCGTGAAATTGTGGTTCATCCGATGATATCATCATGGAATATGTGGGAGCCAATATGGGTATCCAGATCCCACTATTTGTTATTGCCCGGAGTGTTGTCTCGGTCATGTGTGCATGGTTCCCGAACCCGTAGGGTCTACACACTTAAGGTTAGGTGACGCTAGAGTTGTAATGGAAATTGTATATGTGGTAACTTAAGGTTGTTCGGAGTCCCGGATGAGATCCCAGACGTCATGAGAAGTTACGTAATAGTCGCGAGGTGAAGATTTATATATGGGAAGTCCAGTTTCGGTCACCGGAAATGTTTTGGGGTTTATCGGTATTGTACCGGGACCACTGAAAGGGTACCGAGGATCCACTAGGAGGGTCCACATATCCCGGAGGGCCACATGGGCCGAAAGTGGGAGGGACTAGCCCCTGGTGGGCTGGTGCAAGCCACCAAGTGGGGCCCAAAGCCCCTAGGGCAAAAGCCTAGGGCGTGGGGCTACCTCCCTCCAATTTGGGAGGCAAGCCACCCCTAGCACTACTAGGAAAAACCTTATAGGCAGGACCTCAGTAGTAGCGCTAGAATAAAAAAACGCTACTGATAATTAGCAGCAACGCTGATCCAGTAAAGCGCTGCTAATAACACCTTAGCAGTAGCGCTGCTAATTGGAAAGGCGCTACCACTATGTGGAACCACACGATGCCACCGACGGTAGTTGTAGTAGGAGCGTCGCCCAAAATCCAGCGCTACAACTAAGTGTTTAGCGGTAGCGCATTGTTTTGCAGCATCGCTGCTGCTAGTTGTCCCCACTTAGTACTAGCGCTCGCTGGTGTGTAGCGCTACTACTAACAGAATAGCAGCAGCACTCCCTTTTACCCAGCGCTACTGCTAGTTGCGGCTGCCACATTTTTACCCCCCTCCCCTCCCCATTTTCACCTCTCTCCCCCTCCTCTCCCCTCTCCACACTCTCCACACCATTGTTGCTCTTCTTCTCTCTTCCTTCTACCTCGCTTCTCTCCTCATTAATGTCCCCCTCCACCATAATTCCTCTAGTGCTCCTTCATAAATGACTTCTCTCACATCTCTCTTTGTCCCACCTCTCTTCATCTCCCCATTATATTAATTCTCCCCTCCACCATAACTCCCTCTCCATTAGTTAGATAGCTAGATTCACATCTCTTTCGATCGTTCTCTCTCATCATCTCACTCGATCATTCACTCTCGGGAGATATATGGGTGAGTAAAAACTTGTTCACTTAAAGAATGGGAATATGTGTGTGAATGAGAATATGTGTGTTTGGGATATATATATATATATATGGAGAGATTTGTGCGAGTGTGACATGCCCTCCGATCGAGTTGCTTATGTTTTGCCGAAATGTTGATTTATTTCTGTTTCGGTGAATTTCGAGCGAACTCAATATGTCCTATTTTTAGGCAAGGTGATGCCAAAATTTTATATGACTTTGAAGAATGCATGCATTATTTATTTTATAACACTTTTTCTTGTTATACAGTGCACTCGGTCATGAAGGTGAGTATATGGAAGGTAGAGCGCTACATGCAATCCGCGGTGATGGACATGCATGCAAATAATCGGACTAGGATTAGATGTCCGTGTGCAAGATGCAAGGAAGGAGTCCTTTTTGACCCTTTTGATCGTGGCACTTTGAAGGCGCACCTGCTGATGAATGGTTTCATGGATAGCTATACTCGGTGGATAAGTGAAGAAGATGATGATCATGAGGATGTCCAAATGGCAGGGAATAATGACATGGGGCTAGATGAAGAGATTATCGATCGACACGAAGACGATGGTGCCGGACATGGCAGTGGGGAAGATTCCAGAAATGACGACGGCAGAGAAGATTCCGGACATGGCGAAGAAGAGTCCAGACATGGAGAAGAAGAGGCGGTGGTCACGCCGCAGTATTTGACGCTACTGAGTGGAGTCGTGCAAGACCTTCATGTTCAAGACCTCCTTCGTAAGAGTACGACTAGTGAGAGAGCTGCTTCTAGAGAGGAGGCCAAGCTGACTCAGCTTGAAGTGTACTCAAGGACTCCATTGTATGACGGTTGCGATCCCGAGGTGACCCGCTTGAGTTTCACACTCAATCTTCTAAAGACGAAGGCCAAAAACAAATGGACAGACAAAAGCCTCGATGAGCATTTGAAGTATCTACATAATAGAGTTCTTAGCGCGGGGAACGTGTGTCCTAGTTGTGTCGAGGAGGCCAAGAAAAGCGTTTGCCCTTTTGATTTTCTGCACATTAGGTACAATGCATGCATCAACGATTGCATCATTTATCGGAGGGAGCACGCAGAAAAAAACCAACTGTCCAGTGCGCAATGCTTCTCGATACAAGAAGGCAGGAAATAAAGCTCCTCGGAAAGTTATATGGTACTTTCCGATCGCTTCCCGTCTGTAGCGGTATTTCGTAGATCCTAAGGAAGCAAAGCTCATGCGCTGGCACGCGGAGAGGAAGAAGCAAAACGATGCAGAGACCTCGTAGATGGTAGCCAGTGGAGAGCATTCAACACCATATATGGATTTGCTAAATAAGATCCAAGGAACATCGTGCTTGGTGCAACTATCCATGGCATGAATCCATTGGGAAACCAGAACACCAACCACAACACATGGTTCGTGTTTGTATGGATGTACAACCTCCCCCCATGGAAGTGCATGAAGACAAAGTACATACACATGTGCATGCTGAATCAAGGGCTGAAACAACCGGGAAATAGTATTAACCTGTATATGGGGCTTCTGCAAGAGGAGTTAGACATGTTATGGAAATAATCGGCATGGACATGGGACGCCAATAAAGGAGAGTATTTCCATATGAGAGTCGTGCTGATGACGACGGTGCACGACTATCTCAGTTACGGGTACACCTCAGGCCAGGTGTGCCACGGATACTGCGGATGCATGAGGTGCATGGATGATACAATGTTTCCGCAGCTTACGTCAACGAGAGATGGTGGGTATAGGAAAATTGTGTACATGGGGCATCGTCGATGGCTCGAGAAGGATGACCCGTGGAGAAAGCGTGGAGATCTATTCAATGGGTTGGCTGAGCTTCGAGGACCTCCACGTAAGATTGGCGCCCAAATTGACGAGCTATTGAGAAACTGGGAACAATGCCCTGCGTCGGGAAAGATCAAAAGGCGCCAGAGCCGCTTCTGAAGGTATGGAAAACGAGGTCTGTTTTCTAGGACTTGGAGTACTAGACCAATCAGGACACGCCTCATTGCCTTGATCAAATGCATATCACGAAGAATGTCCTCGAGAGCTTGCTTGGCACACTGATGAACATGTCGGAGAAGACGAAGGATGGGCCGAAGGGAAGGAAAGACTTGGAAGACTTGAAGATCAAGAAAGACATCCACCGTAACATGTTGATGGAGGAGACGGAGACCGAGACAGGGGAGTGGGAAAGGGGCAGAAAAGTCAACCAGAAGGAGGACAATTATTGCCCCCTTCTTGCTTCACCTTAAGTCCGAAGGAGATCGATCAATTCATCAAGTGCCTTATGGGAATCAAAGTCAGTTCCGGTTACTGTGGGAAGATAAGCAGATTTCTAGACCCCAGGAAGAAAAGGTTCAGCAGGATGAAGTCTCATGACTGTCACGGGATGATGATGCAGATACTCCCGGTTGCCATTAGAGGGATAATGAACAAGCTCGTCCATGACACGCTTATTGGTCTCTGCAACTTCTTCGACGTTATCTCTCGAAAGTCCATACGTGTGAAGCAGCTCCAAAGGCTATAGGAAGAGATCGTTGTCAGACTATATGAGCTTGATATGTACTACCCGCCCGCGTTCTTTGACGTGATGGTGCATCTATGTGTCCACATCGTGGAAGAAATCATCGACCTCAGGACGACATTGCTTCACAGCATGATGCCATTCGAGAGGATGAATGGGGTCATCAAAGGATTCGTTCGTAACAAGTCCCGTCCCGAAGGGAGCATCATCCAGGGGTATCTGACGCATGAGTGCGTCTCCTTTTGCGAGAATTATATAAGCGTCAGAGACCCTTTTGTTGGTTTGTCGGTCAAGAAGCACGATGGCAAGATCGAAGGAGATGGTCACAACAACGTCCGGAGGGAATTGCACGTGGACTACTCGGATCGACGGAACGACTTTGACAGGGCTAACTTAGTAGTGCTACAACACCTAGATGTGGTAGATGATTATGTGGCAGGACACAAATAAAGCATCGCGAAGAAGTACTGTGATAAGGGGAAGCTCAAGACGGACAACGAAGTTACTGTAGAGCACAACGATGCTTTCCTGCATTGGTTCAAAGATCAAGTTCTTGAAAATCCCCCAGAAGAGGGCAGTTCGGACGGATTGCTCATACACGGCATAGCACATGGCCCTGCGCCCAAGCTTGTGACCTATCAGTCCTACAATATCAATGGGTACACGTTCTACATGGAGGCCAAAGCCATGGACAGTGATTACCAGAACTCCGGGTTGACAATCCAATGCATGATCGACGCCAATGGCACAACTCAAAGATTCTACAGAAGGGTCGAAGAGATCTAGGAGCTTGACTATGCTCGAATGCACGATGCGACCATGTTCCGTGTTAGACGGGCCAAGGACGTAGTAAGAGAAAACAAGTATTTCTCCACCATGTCTATACCCGACGCGAAGAGCACTCCCGTGAACGTTAACATCATCGCCAAAAATGAGCCATAAGTGCACGCTAAGCACGTAACACAATGCTTCTTCAAAACCGACCCCACGAATCCCATTCGTGTTGTCGTGAGGAGATCCAGAAGGAGCATCGTCGGAATGGATGGAGTCGCTAACGAGGAAGACTACGACCAATATGGCAACCCAGTGAGGCAAGATGACGATGACGATGAAGCATTCGTGAAAAGAAGTATCATGACTACGTGGCGGCGGAAAGATCGTACTCCATGGTTCCGGAAAAGTCACAAGGAGGGGCTCAATTACTCGGCAACCAACAAGAAAGGGAAGAAGCTGAATGTGAAACGTCATCGATGCACCTTATCAGAAACCTACATTTATATATTTGTATCTATTTTGTGTACGCACTTAAGTAACCGTTATGGGTCAACTCATATGTTACCACACGCATGGTTCCGGTGATATTCGTGCATTGGGGGAGAGGGAGACGCCGTCGTCGTCGGGACAAAAACAAACAATAAAAAGAAAAGGAAAGAAAAATAATAAAAAGAAAATAAATTTAATAAGAAGAAAGTAATAAAGAAACATAATAAAAAGAAATTAATAATTAAAATAAAGGAAAGAAAGTTAGCAGTAGCGCTAGGTCGGTACAAGCGCTACTGCTACTTAGGAGTAGTGCTGGTTCTAAACCAGCGCAACTGCTAACTGCTATAGCAGTAGCTGTGGAACTAAAAAAGCGCTACCGCTAGTTTGAGTTAACCGCCGCGCTCGCTAAGTCCCCAATTCCTCCCTGTCGCCCCTGTTTCTTTCCCAATTCCTCCCCCCGCCGCCTGTGTCCATCCAGCGTCGTCGTCACCGCCAGGGTCGCCCCTGACTCCTCCCTGCGCCGCCTTGACTCTTCCCTGCGCCGCCCCTGGCTCCTCCCCACGCCGCCGGCCTGACTGCACCCAGCGTCGCCCCTCCCTGTCGACTAGGGTTGAGGTGAGGCCCCGGCAGGTACCCGACCCCCCACCTCTCTCTCTCTCTCTCTCTCTCTCTCTCTCTCTCTCTCTCTCTCTCTGACAGTGCTCTTCGGCGGCAGGTACCCGACCCCCCGGCAAGGTGCTCTTCGGTAGCAGGTACCCGACCCGCCCCCACCCCCCACACCCGGCAAGGTCCAAAGCTTGCTGAACATGAAATGTTTTTCCTAGGTATGCATGCATATGGCTGATGTGTAGATAGTGTTTGATGGAATTGTTTTAACTAGTGAATTTTTTTAACTAGTGTAGATAGTGCTTGATGGATTTTTTTAACTAGTGTAGATAGTGTTTTGCACTAGTGTAGATAGTGTTTTGAACTAGTGTAGATATTGTTTTGAACTATTGTAGATTCAGCGTAGGTCATTGCATCCCTTTGCTAGTACTCGTGATGGTGTCGAGAGAATTCCATTTATTATTTTCTGTTTATATTTGTATAATTAATCTTGTGATGGTGTCAAGAGAATTCCATTTATTATCCTCATTGGTCCGAGTGGCCTATGTTCTGCCAGAATGTTGATTCTTTTCCGTTCCGGCAAATTTCAGGCGCTCCATATATCCACTTTTTAGCAAAGGTCATTCCAAAATTTTCGGCATGACTTGTGCGAGAATCTAGGACATATGGAGTACCCGGGATTTTCCGGAAGGGGAATAAATCAACATTTCGACTGAATATAGGCCCCTTTTTTCGCTTCATTATATCTTTTATTTACAATTGTTGCATAGGAAACATTTCTACCGACGCCAAAGTCGTCGGTGGTTCTGCTCACTCTGCATACCCCATGGAGGCAGCAAATCAGTATGTTGATTACTTGGACGAGCAGCATATGGGGTTGCATGGTGGCGGCAGTGGGCCAAACAGCGACCCCGGCACCAACACTGGGACCAGCAACGACACCGCTCCCGAGACTGGCAACAATGATGTCGTAGCCGGTAAAGCACAAAAGAAGAAGAGGACACGAAAACCAAATGAGCTTGGCATCGAACAAATTGTGGTCACGGAGATTCACCCCTTGAAGTTAGAACCAACGGCGCCAGAAAAAGCGTGCAATTGCTGGGGCAATCAACTTGGATGCATCCGTAGGGAAACCGCCAACATCAACGACGAGAGGTTGAAGCAGATACCACATATGGAGCACATGCTCCTAAAGCAGTTGAACAACAGGTTCATGTTTCCCGGACGGAATGAAAAGGAATATAAAGAACCGTGGGACAACCACGTCATGACAAAGATAAACGAGAAGGCGATGGTGACGTTCACCAACGACTTGTCATCCTGGAAAGTTCGGGTGAAAAAAGCGGTTGGGAAGAATGAACCGTGGTCCAAGATTCATGCTGATAATCCGACAATAACGGAAGAGGACTTTGCAAAATTCCTTTTGAATTACAAAAAAGAAGAGGTCAAGGCAAAGTCGGAGAAAATGAAGGTGCTCCATGCCTCACCACCGCCTTAGAAGCCGTGGTTACGAGGGGAAGAGGCACATATGGGCCAAGGAGGACAACGAACGCCAAAGTCTCGAGATCACAGACCCCTTGGCAGAGTTCACCGACCCGCTGGAGCATGACTGGATCAGGGCCCGTTACAAGTTGGACAAAGTCAAAAAGATCTTTTACACGGACCCGAAAACGAGGGAGTTCATGAGACTTATGGTAATTGTTATATTACCACATTATTATATTAGCTTCCAATCAATTTGACTGCAAGTTTTGTCACATTAGTAAACCATCCACATTCCTTTTGCAGAAAGAGCAGCATCGAAAGGTAGCCGAAAGCGACGAGTCGTCATGGTCGTCAGCGAGGCTCAAGTGGGACACCCCATTCAACTGGGCCCTAATCATACTGAAAAATGTCGCGGTTGACAAATCGTAGTCCTATGGACGTGTGCACGGCGTTGGAGATGGCGCCTCGTGGAAGACGTGCTACCCCGAGGGGCCAAAGGATAGAAGGAAGAGACGGTTGGTCATCAGTCAGGAGAGCAACGATGAGAATGTCGCGATTGCGGTCAATAAGACTAAAGTTGAGACCAAAGAAGAGTTGGTCGATGTAGTAAGTGGGTTGGTCATTGACGCGGTGCGCATCTTGATTCCGGCAATTTTCAATCAGTCAAAGAGCAATCCAAATGCACGGCCGTAGGACTACCCAATTCCCAGCTTTGGCGTGAGCAACTCGGCCAACACCACAGCACCAACACCTGCCCCAGCAAAAGCAACAGGTCCCGTTCCTGTTCATAATAGGCCGACCTCCATCCCTGGCATGCTCGGCGGGCCTTCCTCGCTGGCAGAGCTCGACGCCCTCATGGTAATTACGCGTCATACCCTTTGCACCAGCATGTCTATAGTCTTCCGTTTCAGTTGCCTTTCAGATGTTTGATGTCGCAGACGACACCCCATGCACCCTACTCTACGACATCAAGGGCTAGAAGGTGGCTGTGGGAAAGGCAACCTTCATGAAGCCGAAGGACCGCATGTTCCACAACCGACAGATGCCCGATGGCGCCTTCAAGGTTAACGTGGCCAATGTCTAAGCGGGCTTCGAGAATTTTCCTCCTCCGATACCAGCCGGTCACGACGAGACCCCTACGCTTATTGGCGGATGCAAGAACTGGTTCTTGACTTGGCCAAAGTCTCTTATTCGTCTCGAGGATCCCAGGATCATGCCAACGCCAAGTTGTCAAGAAGGTATGAACACCACCCCACCTACCAAATTACCTACACGTGTCGTGGTGGATGATGGTAGCGTATGGCGCGAGGGAGAGCCTCCATTAGTGCCAGATCATGTCAGCGCCGCTGTCAAATAAGCAAATGTTGATGATGACACGGAGGATGATGATGAGGACCCGAACCGGTATTTCAATACCGCCTATGATGGGTTGATGGCTCAAGACGCCGAAGAATCAGGCTATGACCGTGGAGATGATGACTTGATGATGCCTGATTTGCTGGAGCGGGAACGTCCTAAACGGAATGCAATGAGTCTCTCTTCAAGCCATCCTCGCAGGAGACGCCTCCAAATGCCGCCTCTACCCAGCAACCCCGTGAGGCCCGTCCACTGTTTTGCCCGAGGACACTTGGGGTGGTGATTAGGGAAGTTATGGTGGGCTCACTACCGCCACCCCCCAAGAAGCAAAGGAAGAGACCGACCAAGAGACCTAATGGCGCCATAGGTGCTTCAAGCAGCCAGCCGCCTCTGAAACCCCTGGTGGTAGACAGAATACGTGTCGAAGGTAAGCCGTGTGTCCACATCGCCAGCGAGCCGATCCTACCTGCCAAAGTGCTAGATCACATACTGAACAATGATCTAAAGAAACTCCATGAAGATGTGGTGGCCAGAGAGAAAACCTTCTCGTCGCGAAACATCCAGGATACCTGGCCCATGAATCAGTTCCTCCCGCGATTTGACTACATCTACAACATGTTCCACATGACCAAGCTGGATTTCCAGTTCATACGCATGTATGCGTTGTATCTCAACTCCATCATCAATATGGAGAGCATCAAATATATCTGCATCGTGGACCCATAGTATATGCACTAGGACTTCTTGGGAGTTTGCAAAGAGCACCGTGACTATGCGAGAAAGTACCTCAACGATTTCATGATCGCTAATAAGGACAAGGAAGCGATTCTCTTGCCTTATCATCCCTCGTAAGTCCTCCACGCATATCCTTTCGTACATGTTTCATTCCTTTGCAAGCATGGAGGCTAATTTGAGGTGTACTTAATTTGCGCAGCGGGGGCGGCACCGTCCTCATCATTCTATACGTGAATACTCCCATGCTATCTACTTGGACTCGTGGAAGAACCTCAAGAAAAAGGATCACACGCACGTAAAGAGTATTCTCGACTCTGCCCTGTGTACCTTCAGCCTGACCGGTGGATATATCAAGGTGAAAAAGAACAAGCATAAAGCACCGGCTTTCGCCCATAAGACCGACTTTTGCTGCATCCAGCAACCGAACAACAGTTCGGTTGCTACTACCGAAGATGCCGAGATTGTCAGCTGGGCCACAAGCATAGGAACGACACTGGATCATCGAATCCGAGCTGAGTTTTATCACATACAGTGTGAACTAGCCCAAGTGGTCATGAAGCAAGTCCTCGAACCAACGGGGATGTTCTACAATGGGGCAATCACGCGGGTTGATGTCCGAGCACTGCTAGTCGCTCATCGTGTGGACATGAACCCTTTCACGTAGCTCGGGTGAGTCCTCGCTGACTATGATGATTGGGATGAGGACCTGAACGACTGATTGTCAATGACAATGTGATGTAACTAAACCGTGGTCTAGAACTAGCGTGCCTTATCACTACTATCTTTCTATGGCAAAACTTTGAAATTATGCACGGCGAAACTATGTTATTTAACTAAACCGTGGTCATGAACTAGCGTAGATTGTTCTAGTTAATTAGTTTGGGTATGGGGAACTTCGTCATTTATGTTTACTATGGGTTGCTTTTATTTTGCTAATCATGCCTCTTTGTTTTCATAAGTACATTATGTTGCATATTATCGTTCAAATCAACAACTCACGATGCAGACACCTAGATCAGAGATGGCGAAGGACTACTATGTCGTGTACGTTGGGAGGGTTCAAGGAGTCTACGACCACTGGCCAACCGCTTAGGCCGAGGTGCACACATACCCGGGTGCTACCCACACAGGGTTCGACACCAGAGCCGAAGCAGAAAATAGTTACTTCAGGTGGACACTCCAGCATGAGCAGGGGCGGGACCGTCGGTACTACATAGTCGCGCCCTTCCTCATGCTGATCGCTCTTTTGTTGTACATCATGTTGTAGATAAAGATGATGAAACTTGTGGGTGTGCCATGACCATGCAGTTGCACTTATTCGAGACATGCCATGATCGCACTTATTTATCGCTATTTTCGAGATTATGTGATGATATTTGTGTTTAATGATGATGATGATGATGGTATGACGAGACTGTTGTATGTCTATGATATGTGAGAATGGTGTATGTTTAATATGATGTAAATATGAATAAATACATCACAAATACAAATCTCTAGAAGCAGTAGCGCTGGTAAAAGTTAACAGTAGTGCTGCTTAGTAGCAGCGCTTACTATGGGAAAACACTACTACTATAGTTAGCAGTAGCGCTGGGCAGGCAATCGCTACTGCTAATACTACTTACTTGTAGCGCGGCCCATACCTACGCTACTACTAGGGTTTAGCTTTAGCGCGATAGCAGTAGCACTCGACCCAGCGCTACTCCTACGCATATTTCCAACGCTACTAGTAGGGTTTTCCCTAGTACTGTAGGGTCGTCGCCTCCCCCTCCTCCTAGGGCTGCCGCTGCCCCTCCTAGGGTTTCCTAGGGTGGCCGGCCCCTCTCCCTCCGTCCTATGAATAGTGGGGGTCTGGGAGGGCTGCGCATACCCTTGAACCTCTCCCCTTTGCACATCCCTACCTATCCACTTCTCCTCCTCTATGGTGCTTGGCGAAGCCCTACCGAAGAACCACAAGCTCCACCGCCACCATGCCATCGTGCTGCCGGAGTTCTCCCTCAACTTATCCTTCACCCTTGCTAGATCAAGATGGAGGAGGCGTCCCTGCGTTGTAGGTGTGTTGAACGCGGAGGCAACGATCATTAGGTTCTTGGATCGGATCTTCGGGAGTACGATTCCATCGACCGCGTTCATAGTAGCGCTTCCGCTTAGCGATCTTCAGTAGTATGAAGATGCTCTTCGTCTCTTGTTGCTGGCATCTCCTAGATTGATCCTGGTGACACGTAGGATTTGTTTGAATTATTACTACATTCCCCATCGATAGCTAGACTATCTTGGTGAAACAAGCTGATATTGTAACACAACATTGATTAGTAGTCATGGTTTGATGATGTTACCATAATGACTTGGAGTAGCAAGTAAGAGTTCTTATTGGACTTGTGTTTGGAGTTGTAGAAATAACTTATGCACGTGTATAAGCATGGCCTTGGAGATTAGTTGGCCATGATATTGGAAGTTGGTGGATATACTGTGACGTAATCCTTGCAGAAATATGTGAATTATGAGGACTCTGAGTGATTATGTAGAATCCCATCAATACTGGATTTGTAGGAGCAATGTGTCGGATTTCGGGATCCGCAAAACCCTAGGGATTCGAACCCAGAGGCGCGCACACAGACCACTCAATAGATTCGGTTTTTCGAACTCACTACACGTTGGGCAAGGCTAGAACTCACGTGATGGTGAGGAGAAATCACGACATAGTAGTATACCCAGATTCGGCCAGCTGCGAAGCGTAAAACCCTACTCCTGCTTTTGGTGGATTGTCTCTCACGAAAGTTGATGAACGGGATAGTACAGTGTTCTTGAGCCTCCAGAGGCCCCGTTGCTTGGTGTGTTGCTCTAGGGTTCCGATGATCCGATCCCTCTCTCAGGTATCTTACCCTCTCTATTTATATTGGAGGCCCGGGCCCTCTTCCCTTATCGTAGGCAGGAAGGAAACCCCCAACGGCCAGTTTCAATGGGAGACACGGGAACATGCTTCCCCTGTCAAAATTGATCTTCGCATGCAAAGTAACTATCCGCGCTATAGGGAAAAGCCGGTTTTGATGTTTGCCCTACGACGGGCGGCAGCGGCTTCGTTGCACCAAAAGGGAAACCTTTGGGAGATTCCTTTGGGGCCCATGTACGCTCCCGCCTTATTTGCACCAATGGGGGAACTGCACTGCTCTGCCATCTGCGGGTCGCCTGTCCACCTTATGTGTTATCCTTCACTCCTGAGGCTGGCCTTGCCTCAGAATATCCGCCGGTCAGGAGGGGTCCTCAGGAGGCCCCTACGGGTCTAGATTCCATTCCTCCTCGTGAGGCTTGGCCCCTCACGAGGGCCTTGTCCAGCCTGCTAGTACTAGATCGATGGAGTGGGCTGGCCTATAGTCTGCGGACAGGCAAGTCTGGGTACCCCCGTTCCCCGGGGCCGAAGACGTGCAAGGGCTGGCTTCCTCGCGAAGCCTTGGAGGCAGCCTGAAGTGTTGCAGGCCCTAAATATGTGCGGGCCAGGCTTCACATGCGCCGCGCAGCCCACCGGCAATACTCCAGTTCCCGAAGCACACGGAGGTGCACCTGGTCAAATTGATGTCACGCCTGGATGTTTCGCCCACCATAATTGCTCCTTGGGGGCGGCGCCTATACACATGCCACGTGGTCGCATCCCCGCATGAATTGTGTGAGCTCAGGGACGTGAAGGGACGCCTGCCTTCTCTAGGCTACCTATTTAACCCGACGAGGGCGATAAGGCTTGCGTCGCCTGAGTATTCTTCGCCTTCCACCTTCATCCCTCCACTCTCACAGCATGGCGCCAGAGAGGTGATTATATGCTGCTGAAAAGGGGAAAGCCCGAGGACAAGGTCTTGCTACTCCAACTACAAAGAGGGGACGAGGCCGCACTCAGAAGTATGCAGCAGCGTCGACAGCAGCCTCCAGCGCGCGCGGCAGTGGTTCCGCTTGCCCGGGGATCACCATCGGTAGCCATGGTGGGGCGTCGACCGGTGCGGGTTCCCGTGGAGGCCGGAATGGGAGGTTGGTGATGGCCACCCAGCCGCCTCGCCCGCGGCTCAACTCGGCCGATACGGCGATGGAGTTCATGACGTGGGTGGACATGTCAGAGATCGCCTGGCTCCAACTACCAAGCGCTGCCGGCCGGTGGGCTCTCGGGCCTCTGCCTTCTAGCCAACAGCTGCTATGGTGGGGCGTCCTAGGTCGAGGTCGAGGTCACCCCCCGCGGTTAGGTGAATCTGAACCGTGGGTGGCAGGCAATCGCTGGCGCCCGAGGCATGAAGGGGTGATGCTACATCCGCATCAATTTTGACTGGGAGGCGACGCTCTTTGTCAAGATCTTCGGTGTCGAGGGATATCGTGTGGGTTGCTTCCTGGAGGACGCCGGTCGTGGTGGTCCCGTGGATGAGGTCGTCTCTGGTGATGGGCTCCACGCCTCCAGCAGCAGTGACACCCCCTTCCGGAGGAGCGTGAGTGACAACAGCGATATCAGCTACGACGAGCTGCCTCGCTGCAGTGCCCCAGCCTCGGGGGGAAGCCCCCAAGCGAGGCGTCGCCCGTCTGCCCCTGCGGCGCCTGTGAAGGAGGAGGAGGACACGAACTGAGTGTCGGTGTGCAGGTGTCCGGCGTTGCGGGCGGCAACCCTCATCCAGGATCTCCATTGCTAGCTGTCTTCTCCTTTCTCGCGACCCTGCATCCACAGGAACAGGGGTAGGCCCTTCGGGCATGTAATGGATTTTGGCGGCCGCCCCTTTTGTTAGTGATGTTGTTTCTCTACTAGTTTCGATACTTAGCTTGGTATGCATGCAGGTGATGTGGGTCAATGCTCTATGTCAGCTGGCCCCAGCCCTGCACATTTCCCTGCAGTCGTGGAGTACGACTCATTACCAAGGTCGTTCCTCATGAGGAAAAGCCCTCACACTGGGGTGCCAAGTGGCTTTGTGACCGATAAGGCTCTTGATGCGCTGTGCTCAGGAGCTCCCTTAGACATTCCAGCGGCTCTACGTCTACAGGTCCTAATTCCCTGCCGTGAGGCGCGACTTGAAGGTCGCCCCTCGTGGAACAATGCGCTGGCACCCGGGTACAAGGTCGCTTTGCGACTGGTAAGGTTCCTTAGGCGCGATGCTTAGGAACCCCCTTAGACGTTGAAGACGACCTCGCGAGTTCTGTTTTTGGTGGTCCCTAATCTGCACTGAGGAAGCTCTGCGTCGGTAAGTCCCAGTCCCGCACATTTCCCAACCGTCGTGAGGTGCAACCCATTACCAAGGTGGTTCCTCACGGGGCCCGGCCCTGGCACCGGGGTGCCAACTGGCTTTGTGACCGGTAAGGCTCCTGAGACGTTATGTTCAGGAATCGCCCTTAGGCGCTCAAACTATCCCAACATAAACAACTATTTTGAGGAAAAACCAAAAGTTCTTCCCTCTCCAGGGTGGTGCGCCGAGCCATGATTAGGCCTCGTGAACGAGTGCTAGTTGGCATGAGTCTGTCGACTCGTCAGTGAGTACCACACGCGTATTCGGGCGCTAGGGCCTTGGCAAGGTGTCGGCACCGTGCCCCTAGCCCCTGCACGTGAGGTACGAGCGGGTGAGGGCAGACGGATGCACGACTTAGAGGAAAAGAGCATGCTGCGAAGAATGTGGGGAAAATAAGTTTTTGCGAAAAGCTTCATTTGGAAAGGCCCCGAGTTTTGACTTTATAAATACGAGTAAATCCAAGACAAAAAAAATCAAATGCAAGCCGCGTCCGGCACCTACTCTATTCTCCGCCTCCACCGCCACCCAGCGCGGAGCTAAGGTCTTCCACTATGTGTGGGGTGGACCCCTTCCACGTCCTCGGGGGGGCCCTAGGCATATACATCCTCGGCTCATTATTAAATGAGAGTGTCAAAGTGGGGATGTATCTTGGAGGTCGCGAGGATGCTTTGGCCTCGCGAGTGTCCCTACCCCCGAGGCATTAGGCATGTTATTCTGGAAATAATAGGTGGACTGTGTTGATTTCCTTCGTCTTCCCCACTAGGCGTGGGATGGACCCCTTCCACGTCCTCGGGGGGGCCTGGGCATATACAACCTCAGCTCCTTATTACGTGAGAGTGTCATGGTGTCGATGCACTAGAGACTGGGTCCCTTGTGCCCCAGACTTGTGAACGGGCATCGGTGACGCCCCTGACAGCAGTGCAGAGGGAAGGACAACAAGAAGGCAATTCAAGACCCACCAAGGACACGCCGTTCCCTCTCTCTAGGGGCGCGGAGTAAAAGGGCTCCAGACACAAGGCCCCGGCAAGCCCCCTTTGCCGGGAAGATCCCCAAGGCCCCGGCAAGCACACTTCACCGGGAAGACTCCCGAAGATTAGCAAGACCCCGGCAAGCCTCCCTTGCCGGGAAAGTCCGCACAGATTGGCGAGGCCCTTGAAAAGCCCTCCTTTCCGGGAAAGTGTTCAAGCCCCCGGCAAGCCCTCCTTACCGGGAAGGTGACCAAGTCGTCCGACATAGACTCCAGGCCGGCAAGTCTCTTCCGCTCGTCAGGTGTCCTCTCCCATTTCTACAAAAATCCGACCGCTCCAACACATCCCTCATGTGCCAGCACTAGACTTAGGTGTCGATTCACCTGGGTACGTGTCGCGACCACCTTGCGGCAGGTCAGGGGTCTGACAAGGAATTTACTGCCCCTGACACCACTGAAGAAAAAGAGTGGTGAACATTGTTCACTATGCACCTCGTGATCACACTGTGGGTGACCCCTTTGCCTATAAAAGGAGGCCCAAGGCTCATTCTTATGGGTTGGACTTTTTGGGATCGAGACTCCCTAATGACCTACTAAGTTACTATACCAAATCATCCTACAGTAAGCACATAATACAAACTAAGAAGGAGTAGGGGTTTAAGCACCAAGCAGACCGAACCTGGGTAAAAGACCTTGCCGGTGTTGATCGCTCGCTCCGGTCTCGATGCCATACCACTCTCTCCCCGCCGAACGATCAAGGGACTCCTCGAGTTTCCCATAAGTGTCGGT
The DNA here is from genome assembly GCF_904849725.1 of Hordeum vulgare subsp. vulgare. Lineage (NCBI taxonomy): Eukaryota > Viridiplantae > Streptophyta > Magnoliopsida > Poales > Poaceae > Hordeum > Hordeum vulgare. Next base: position 232,778,140 of record NC_058520.1, on the reverse strand, counting down.
TTCCCGACACATGGGATGAAGTAGGTTCCGGAAGAATTGAAGGACGATGACGGGTCGATGCAGAGGCGACACGGAGGCAGTGTAGGGGTGGTGCAGAGTCGTCATGGGTAGAACTTGCGGAGGTGTTGGATGTTCCTGGCATTCTGGATGGAGACTCCATCCTGAGTTTCCAGACGCACGGAGCCAGGCATGGATACGTGGACGACCTTGAAAGGGCCTTCCCACATGGGCGAAAGCTTATGCAAGCCTTCCCTGGATTGGACCCGGCTCAGGATGAAGTCGCCGACTTCGAGGGTCCTAGAGCGGATGTTGCAGCAGGGGTAGCGCCGCAAGGCCTGCTGGTACCTCGCGGCCCGAGAGAGGCCCGGCAGCGCACCTCCTCTCCGAGTACGATGTTCGTCCCCCGCGTAGCCTCCCCACTCTCCTCATCGAACGCCCGGACCCGTGGGAGCGGTGCTTGATTTTGTGGGGATGAACCGCCTCTGCTCCGTAGATGAGGAAGAACGGGGTCTCGCCATTGGGCATCGTTCAGTGGTGCGGATGAACCACAGTACCGACGGGACCTCATCAACCCAACCTCGCCCGCAAGCCTCGAGCTTCTTCTTGAAACTCCTCACTTTGAGACCCCGCAAGACCTCCGCGTTGGCGCGCACTCGGTGGCCACTTCTCCGTGGATGGCCCACCGATGCGTAGGATATCTGTGAACCGAGGTTAGTACAGTAAATCTTGAAGAGCTAACTGGTGAACTACGAACCGTTATCCGTGATGATGTTGTTTGGGACGCCGAAGCGGCTCATGAGGCCCTTGATGAACTTGACGGCGGACCCGGCCGAGATGGTATGCACGGGCGCTTGGTGAATTTGTCGATGGCGGCGTAGAGGTAATGGAAGCCCCATGCGGCCCACGGAAAAGGCCCCAATATGTCCAGCCCCAGACCGCAAAGGGCCAGGTGTGTGGGATGGTTTGGAGGCCCTACGTGGGCTGGTGGATCTGCTTGGTATGGAACTGGCAGGCCTTGCAAGACCTGACCAACTCGGTAACGTTGTCCAGAGCTGTGGGCCAATAAAAATCGGACCTGAACGCCTTACCTGTGAGCGTGCGTAAGGAAGAATGATGCCCGCAGTCCCCTCCATGAATGTCGGCCAGTAGGTCTTGCCCCTGCTCCCTGGAAATGCACCGTAGCGCAACATCATCCGGGCGCCTGCGGTACAAGACGCCGTCTCGCATGCAGTAAACCGAGGCTTGTCGTACTACGCGTTCCGCATCCTTCTCCTTCTCCGGCAACGTGCCATGGAGCAGATATGCTCCGAGTTCATGCATCCAGTCGTTGTCTTGACACTTGAGGGCCAGGAGCAGTCGAGCCCCCAAGGCTTTACCACAGTCCGGAGCCCCCGAGAGTGGTGCTGGAGCGAGCTCCTTTCCATGCGGTGCCGGGTCCACGGGTGACAGTGTCACAGAAGGCTTGAAGAGTAGCTCCTCAAAGACGCCAATCTCATGAGCCTCGCAACGCGAAGCTCTTTTGGCGATGTTGTCCGCCTCGTTGTTTTCGCATCGCGGGATATGCTGCAACTCCACGCCCTGATAATGTTGCTCGATCTTACGCACCTCTTGCAGGTATGCCTCCATATGCTCGTCTTTGAGCGTGTACTCCTTTTTGGAGAAGTTGACGAGGAGCTGAGAGTCGTCCATGACGGTGAGGCGCTGGATCCCCAAGGCCGCCGATGCCTTGAGGCCGGTGATGAGGCCCTTGTACTCCGCTATGTTGATGGAGACCTTCTCCCCCCTTTGGAATCAGAGTTGCACGGCGTAGCGAAGCTTATCTCCCATCGGGGAAGTGAGGAGGAAGCCAGCCCTGCTCCCATTCGCGCGAAGGCTCCATCGAAGTGCATTGTCCATCCATCGGGTGCCTCCGCTCCGGGGGCAAGGGATTGGTTCCCTTCCTGCCCCTGGTCAGGCATGTCCATCCATTCCGCCTTGAAGTCGGCCAAGGCGGCTCCTTTGATGACCGTCGTAGTGCTGAATTTGATGTTGATGGCCTGAAGCTCGATGTTCCATTCATCAACTCTTCTTTCCGCATTCAGGTTGTGCAAGATCTTCTCCAAGGGGTAAGCGGAGATGACCTTGATCGGGAGTCCTTGGAAGTAGTGACGCAGCTTGCGCGAGGGGACGAGGAGCACCAGAAGGAGTTTCTTCTACACGGGGTAGCACGAGTGGGCGTCCCACAGTACCGTGCTGACGAAGTACACGGGGTGCTCGACGAGGACGCAACCACACTGGTCATCGTGATCCTTGGTGGTCAGGAGGCTGGGATGCTTCGTCGTCCCGAGGGAAGTCCGGGGCGTCGGGAGGACAAGGCTCTTCAAGAAGTGCTTTGTTAGTCTGGACCTCGGGTCCCTCTAGTCGGAGGGGATTTTGAGCTTGCGGGTCGCGTGAGCCCTCTAGAGCATCGGGCGAGGACCCACTAAGGCTGCCCAAAGTAGCACCCTTGCCGGCTCGCTCCTCCCTTAGTGCCACCAAAGTGTGGGGTGGCAGTGAGGTATAGAAGTAGGGGCTCCCGAGGGTGAGGCGCCACCATGACCGGCGGGCACGTGAGGTAACGCTTGAGATCATCGAAGGCAGTGTCGGCCGGGTCCACTTGGAGAGACCCTACCTTTTCATGATCTTGAAGAAGGGCAGTGCCCTCTCGGCAATCTTGGAGATGAAACGACCAAAGGAGGTGACACACCCTGCCAGCTTCTGCATTTCCTTGAGGGTTGTGGACGCGCTCATCTTGTCTATGGCATTTACCTTTACTAGGTTAGCCTCAATCCACCGGTGCGACACCAGGAAACCAAATAGCTTGCCTGATGGGACTTCGAAGACACAGTTCTCGGGATTGAGATTCGGGTTCACCTCCCGCAAGCTGGCGAAGGTTTCTTCCAGATCCTCCACTAGGGTTTTGGCTTGCCTTGACTTGACCATGATGTCGTCGACGTAGGCTTCTGCATTCCTTCCAAACTGGGGCCCCAAGGCAATATCTATCAACCACTGGAAGGTCCCCCCAGCGTTCTGCAGACCGAAAAGCATACACTCGTAGCAGTACACCCCGCACGGAGAGAGGCAGGCAATCTTCTCAACGTCCTCCACCACCATCTTGATGGGGTGGTAGCCCCAGAAGGCGTCCAAGAAGCACAGAAGGTTGCACTCTGTGGTGGAGTCCACGATATGGTCGATGCACGGTAGTGGGAACGGGTCCTGAGGGCAGGCCTTGTTGAGGTTTGTGAAGTCTACGCACATGCGCTCGTTCCTACACTTCTTTGGGACAACCACCGCGTTTTCCACCCACTACGGGTAGCGCACCTCCCTTACGACCCTTGCTTCCTTAAGCTTACGCACCTCCTGAGCTATAAAGGCTTGCTTCTCCGGAGCCTACCTCCTTGCCTTCTACTTCACCGGACGCGCGTTCGGACATACCATGAGGTGGTGCTCGATGACGTCCCTGCGGACCCAAACAAGGTCGGAGGAACTCCAGGAAAATGCGCTCTTGTTCGCCATGAGGAAATCCACCAATGCCTTCTCCTGGTCTTGGGGGATATTCGCGTCGATGGTGACGGCGGGAGTCAGGCTCCCTTCGTCCACCGGCACGTGCTTCATCTCCGCCCAGTCTTGTCAAAACAACTGCTTCTTCTTCACGGGTGTGATGTCGAGGTCGTCTCCTGGGTCACTCACGACGCGCGCCTCGCCCCTGGAGTTGGCACGCTCCGTGGCCGCAGCCTTACGGGATAACCCGAGCACCCCCGAGGCATCCTTGATGTCCATGACGGTAACCATGCCGCAGCTCCCTTGCATCTTTACAACGTTGTAGGTCGGGTGCGTCGCTGCCATGAACTGCGCGAGGGCGGGTTAGCCAAGTATAGCATTGTACGGAAGGTGCATGTGAGCAACGTTGAAGTCGATCCACTCGGTGCAGAAGTTGGAGAGGGTGCCGAACGTAACAGGGAGACGAATCCGTCTGACGGGGACGACGGATCCCACCACGACCCCGGAAAAGGGCTTCGAGTGCGTGAGCTACTCTCGGGGCAACCACAATGCATCGAAGGCTTCCATTGAGATGACGTTCAGGACTGCGCCACCATCGATGATGGTCTTGGAGATGTCCACGCCGGAGATGGTTGGCGTGCACAGCATGGGAAATGCCCCGGTAGCCGTCGTGGCTTTAGGGTGGTTGTTTGGGCCGAAGGTGATGTCAACCTCTGGCCACACACGGTGTTCCGAGGGCTCGGGCCTCAGGCAGGCTGTCCTCCCACGATGCAGGAAATGCTTGAAGTGGTGGCTGGAGGGTGGCACATGCGGTTCATTGAGAACGCATGCAACCACATGGGCGACCGTGTCTTCTCGGACACCGTCCGCCGCCGTTTACCGGCGGTTGTCGATGGTTGCACTTGCCATGGTGTTGCCGAGCTGAGATCTGGTTCCTGTTGTTGGCGTGGAGGCTCGTACATGCGCCCTCTATGTGGCACACCAAATGTCGGATTTCGGGCTCCGCGAAACCCTAGGGATTCGAACCCAGGGACGCACACAGAGACCACTCAACAGATTTGTTTTTCCCGACTCACTACACGTCGGGCAAGGCTAGGACTCACGCGATAGTGAGGAGAAATTCAGACACAATAGTTTACCCAGCTTCGGGCCGCTATGAAGCATAAAACCCAACTCCTGCTTGTGGTGGATTGCGACTCATGGAGGTTGATGACCATGATAGTACAGTGTTCTTGAGCCTCCGGAGGCCCAGTCGCTTGGTGTGTTGCTCTAGGGTTACGATGATCCGATCCCTCTCTCACGTATCCTACCCTCTCTATTTATATTGGAGGCCTAGGTCCTCTTCCCTTATCGTTGGCGGGAAGGAAGCCCACAACGGCCAGTTTCAGTGGGAGACACGGGAACATGCTTCCCCGATCAAAAGTGGTCTTCACCTCCAAAGTAACTGTCTGCACTGCATGGAAAAGCCCACGGTAACGTCTGCCCTACTGACATGCGACGACGGCTTTGTTGCACGAGAAGGGAAACCTTTGAGAGATACCTTTGGGGACCATGTACGCTGCTGCCCTCTTTGAACCAAAGGGGGAACTACACTCCTCTGCCGTCTGTGGGTCGCCTATCCACCTTATGCGTCATCCTCGACTCCTGAGGATGGGCCTTGCCTCGGAATGTCCGCCGCTCCAGAGGGGTCCTGTGGAGGCCCCTGCGGCTCTTGATTACATCCCTCCTCGTGAGGCTTGGCCCCTCACGAGTTCCTTGCCGAGCCTGCTAGTGCTTGATCGATGGAGTGGGCCGACCCTGGTCCACGGACAGGCAAGTCTGGGTACCCCCGTTCCTAGGACGCGGACACAACGGGTCAAGTGAATATTGGTTGAATGATTAACCACTTGATTTGATTCGTAGGAAGGAAACAAGACCTTGGATTGGTATACTACGTGTTTCCTTAATATAGGAATGCAGTACCCTGTCCATCGAGTGATCTAGTTGAGAACTTGGATTTGTGGTGTCTTAAATCAAGCATAGAAGCTTGTATGCTCTCCCGAGGATTTTTACATAGGGTGCTTGTGTAACATAGTTATAATATACCTATGAGATTTAGGTTAAGTTCTTCCCTCAGACCTAGGATTTGACTAGCATGAGTGATGTGGAGATAACCTATGTGAGATTGTATTTTTCATGATATAGGGCGATATTGCCCGGAGATAGAGGTCAAACTATTGGCATCTAAGGAATGTGCTTAAGTATAAGATGATACATGTTCACTCACATCCTAAGTTCCTTGAAACCACAAAGCTTCACCGAGCCATAAGATTGTCTGATTACGACCATAGGAAATGGCTCTAAGTCGTTGGAATACGACCAGCACTCCGCCCTGACCGCCACCCATCAAGCCTATGACAAACATGGGCATGAGGTACTAGATCATGTTGGACCACGAACCCCTCAGCCAGTGACCACACATAGCAAGTTCCTGCTCTAGTCACCGGTCTCATGAGCACGTTGCTTATGTGATGCTTGGGGAAGTATGTTGTTATCCTCAGGGATGACATACTTATTCATCCAACAGGAGGAAGAGCCCATTAGTCCTGTTTGGACGAGCCCGAGGGACGCCGATCGCTATTCCCCTCGAGAGTAAGGTGTTACCTCGAGAAGGTGGGATTCTCGAAGCAACCTCAAGGCAGCGGAAGTCTATCCTACCCAAGACAAGACGAAGAACCGCCATGGTTGGGAAACCACGAAGAAGAAGAAGAAGCTATAGAAGTCAACCACCGCTCATGCGCCGGCTACATCAACAATGACAAGAATCCTCGATGATTCAAGCCGATGAATCCTTTGGACAGCGAGACAAATGAGAAGGCCTTTTCTTGGTCGAAATTAAGGACGACAGTCCTGAGTTGATCATGGTAAAAACTTGCTAAAGGCGATTCACCCGCCTGTCGAGCCCAGTACACCTCTCAAACCTTCTTAGGTGGAGGAACCTGTTCGGAAGACTCAGTCTCCGAGCTTAGACTCATGGGCGAGACCCAACCCACACCCTTTCACGAGAAGTCTTCGAAGACCAACTGCAACACCCTCAAGGATGAAGACCACCTGCGACCATAGCTCGCCTGCCTTAAGGGAGTCAAGGACTTCCCCGTGAGCAGGGAGCTACATGAAGACCTTGACCCTTATGTTCTAACACCAGACATCAAGATGTCACTAACCGGCATGAGCTGCCCCAGGACCAGCACCCAGACACGCAACCTTGCCACGTACTCCGACCTCGGCGTACACGCGCAAGACAGAACCTTGAGGAACTTAGTTCACCAAGTGCTTGACCCTCAGTCAAGCCTAACTTATTGCCTGAACCCCCTCACGGTCAGGCAAGGACGCGCGGAGCATTCGAAGTTGTATCATCAAGCGCCTCAAGACCCACAACAGCAACATGGGGACGTGAAGACTGCCTCCAACTTAAAATTTAGTATCTCTCCAACACCTAGCCTAGAAATCTCGAGGACAAGATTTTCTTAAGGGGGTAAGGTCTGTAACACCCTGTGTTTTAACTCTCCGGACTAATTAACTTTTCTCAAAACTAAGGACCAATCAAAAAATTTATGACTCATTGTGATCCTTGATATGACTGTTGTTTTCTTGCTTGTTTGCTTATGTTTAAACCCAATGTTCCTGCTACTCTCCAGACTCACTCCCCATACAAAAAACCTTGCCTAGTGATTATGCCATGTGTATAGGACCAGAAACTATTTGACCAAAAATCAATTCCTTGATTTAAGCTTTAAAAAACCCCTAAGTTGGGATTTGTACTACAAGTCCTCAAATTAGGGAACTTATTGTGCACCAATTTTTTTATTTAAATCCCATTATCAAAATTGTTTCCCAAAACCACAATATTATTATTTCCAAAGTTATTTTACTATTTTATTTAAATACCTTTCTCTGAGGCCAGAAATGGTCCCTTATGAAGAAAGTTATTTTTATTGCTTTCAAAATATTTGATAAATTTTAGGGAAGCTCAATGGATATATATATATATACATATATACATATATATATATTTCATATATAAGAGTTTCTGCAATTGATCCCAAACTTTTTGGGCATGCTTTAATGCTCAAATAGTGCATCATTTAAATGGGAATTGAGCAACTCTATATTGCCAAGTTGTGGATTTGTGGGAATTGATTTGCATGGTTTCATAACCAGAAAGGCATTTCTGCCTATTTCATGGGGTTTTCAAATCTACATTGGAAACTTTTTCCACCAAATCCCAAATTTGGTGTCCAAGCTTATATTAATCTATTATGTGATCTTGTTAAGTTTCATAGCAAATGGAGTACATTTGCTAGCCCTAACAACCGTCAAACACCTTCTGTCCATTTACAAAAGTTGCTACTTTAGCACCTTCCACTATTTACCTTGGGCATAAATTATTACCACAACTCTCTCAAGTCCCCTTTTACCTCCAATTACCTTGTCATGGCCTTTGGTGAATTATTGGAGGGTGACTCCATGTATCTACCTCTCATTTTCACCTTGGGAGCACTATTTTAGCCCTCTTGATATACTTCTGCTTAAGCTAAAGCCCCCATATATTTCCAGAGAGTCCCTAGCATTCTAATGCATCATTTAAAAACAAGTATGGCATGCTCATGTAGGAAAAATGATAAGCACATTTGAACCTTGATTTCTGGTTGAAATGTAGGTTTGAACTACAACAACTAGCGAGACACCTCCTCTTGATCCGAAACTTTGTAGTATTGTAGTCATTCCGTACCAAGTACTAGAAGACATGTTTTGATTTCCAGATTCTCCTAGTAAGGACCCTCATTGCTAGCCCTAAGGTTGCTGCTGCAAACATAATTACAGTCAAAACCAATGCAACCAAACTCCTGAGTCACCTTCCTGCATGTGTGCCTTGCGTGTAGGACATGTTTGACTGGTCGTAAGGCCACTGTAGGCATGAGTGCCCGTGGTGACTACACCACTGGCATGCAGAAACGGTGCTCTACACCTTGGCCTCTTGTTGCAGCTGGGTCCGGCAAGGGGAGCATGTCCCAGAGCGCCGCAAAGCGTCCTTTGACCAATCCACGACGCCAGCAACACTCCAAGCTGCTCAGGCCGCATGTGCCAGTCGTGCCAGTTGGCACAAGAGGCGGATCCATGCTCCCCTCGTAGCCCCTCTGCTATACGTCCCACCCCTGCACCCACTCCTGCTCTCCTGCACTCCCTCCTCCGTCCTAGCTACCTCCAAGACCTCCCCTCTCCTTCTCTCGAGCTCTCTCCCCTCCCACATAGCCGCGGGGTGGTGCCTCGTCCTTCGCTCGGGCTAGCGCGCCCCAGAGCTTCCCCTTGCCCCTAGCCTCTCCTCCGACCGCCCCTAGCTAGCGTGAGACCTTTCCCCTCACCCTGGTGCTTCTTAGGGTGCCATGCGCTGGGGACCAGAGGTAGCTGCAGCCTCCTCCATTGCCCCTGAGTCGACGGTGCGGTGGCCTCCCTCGATGGCAAGGGCCACCCAGCAGGGCGCGGTGAGTCCCCTGACCCCTTCGGCGGCCGGACCGTAGGGGATTGTGGCCAACAGCATGGCCAATGGCGATGGGCGCCTCCCTTTGTGTTCCTGCACGTGCGGGAGGAAGGGGATGGAACCAACAGGTGGAGCCACCGCGTCAGCCTCCCACCGACTGGGCCCCCTCGGTTAAGCGGAGGCGCCATCAACGCAGTAAGCGTCCCCATGCATAAGGAACACCTTAGGGAAGGCGCCTCCCTCCCCAGCTGCTGCCGCCAGGCCAAGCCACTGGGGTGGCCCACCTCCTCCCAAGTGCTAGTGAGCGCAGGATAGCCCCTCCAGTATAGCCCTTTGTTCTTTTTGATTTATAGGAACTTCAAGAATGCACAATAAATCCATTTGGACTCCAAATCTAAAGATTCAAATTTTTACAGGTTCCTAAATTCAAGATCTATCCAGATATGTGCATTGCACATTTTTCCAAAAGACTTTTCTGTGGGGTTAATATTCAAAAGCCCATTAGAATATTTTACACACCACCTTACAAAAATCCTAGAGCATTCAAATCAACTCCAAATGGAGTAATTCCAATTTCCAGAGTCTTCTAATATCATGCACTATTTTTGAAGCATTGGTCAAAATTTTTATCTCGCATGTTATCTTGCATTAAATAAATAGCTCCTATTTTCTATTTATCCAAATTTAGAAAGTCCCCAAAATATTGATATCCACTCCAAATCCTGTGAAACAACTTCCTAAATGTTTCAAAAATCATGCTCTGTTAAATGAGTGCCTCCACTCATTTTTAGCAGAATGTTTTCTGTAGGTTTATTAAAGGATCACCTATTCCTCCTTTCATCCATCCAAAAATCCCTGATGGTCCAAATCTCCTAGAGCAAACTTCAGGTATTTTTCTTATGACGAGAGAGGTCCAAGAAAAATAGAACTCCTATTTATATAGCATTTTTCTGCTTTTTGTGTGGCTTACTATGATTGTTTCCGACGATAATTGAAGGAGTAGACAGAGTACTCGGAGTTGGACCGGAAGACCTCGAAGACCCCGAGGACTTACGTGAGCAAAGGCAAGCAACCCTTTGACCATGACTAAGAAAATATTTTTATGCATGCCATGTTGAATACTTCACTCCAATGGATATGCTCATGAATTAGTCTGTAAGCCCTCGATAGGGTATTTCCGATAGCTCATGTGGAGCACTTGCATTGAGCATGACCCTACCACCTATGAGGGTCACGCTGATAAATGTTGAGAAGTAGTAGTAGTGTTGCGCATAGGATGAGCACATGCATGGTGATGGTAACACAAAGATGAAATCAATGGTTTTTCAAGAAGCTCGTCGGGTGCCACTAATGCCCGAGGGTGATGGTGTTGAGCTGGATGAACACTTGAGAAACAAGTGGTGTAACGGAAAGGATTTATGTGAGTGGTTTGGGAAATGGGATTGGATTTATGATGTGTCGACCGTCCCAACCTTGCATGTCCGACGATGATACCCCTTTATGGGATGGAGCTTTGTTGATTACTTTGGTCGGTGCTAGAAAAGAGTCCCCATTACAAGTGGTGGGAGTGATATGTTCACTCTCATGACGGGGTCGTGCCAGGTAGGACGACTATGCCGTTTTTACGTGTTTCGGGCACACCATTGGTCCCTGCATGGATGATATGGTCCAAAGTTGCTGCTCGTAAGACGCACATCATGTGGGATGGGAACAAATCGAGTGGATTCTTTGTCTAGTGTTGTCAGGGGAAAGGCATTGATCGGGTACTTACCTCGTGTATGTTATATACCGAGAGTCACGGTTGACACGGAAGTATCCCGGATCTCATGGGTACAACTGTCGGCGTTCTGGGAATGGGGGTACCCAGACCTGCCTGCCTTTGGCCCAGGGCGGTCCCACTTCATCAACACACGGACGACTGGAACGACACCTCCCGAGACAAGGCCCTTGATAGGGGCCAATCCACACGAGGAAGAGCGACATCAAGACCCGCAGGGGGCCTCCTCAGGACCCCTCCTGAGCGGCGAATATTTCGAGGCAAGTCCGGGCCTCAGGAATCAAGGGTGGCACCAGGGAAGGATAGGTGAGCAGAAGGTGGCAGGACGGGAGAATTTCCCTTTAGTGCAAAGGGGGTGGGAGCCTACCAGGGATCCAAAGGCATCTTCTAAGGGTTTCCCTTCTAGTGCAACAAGACAACAATCCCGGACGCGGCCCTGTCTTGCTTTTTCTTGAAATCTAACTATCTTCTACTGAGCTTGAATTGGCTAATTCCTTAAGTTAGCTATTTCCAGTCTTAATGCCCGACGTTTGAAAAATAAAAAGGGGGGAAAACTTTTTATGGCGTTTCTTAGTTCACTGGCTTTGAAACATCCCGTCCGGAGCACGTGTTTGGAGACAACTGCTCCGCGCCAACCAAAGGAGTCAAGGAGCATAATTGCAAGGACTTGCCACCCCAGGGCCAATGACTTTCAGTGGTCAACCCCCGCTCGGGGGTCTTGACCAAAACATGATACTACCACAAAGAGTCTCGGGAGGCCTTATGGCCCCGTGGGCGATGACCAAAGGAATGAGGTGCGGAATCGCTCGGGCGCCAGAAAGGGGGTCCCTAGGCGCGCCTCAGGAGCCGTACCGGCCATTGGGGCCGGGGCCTGACGATGCAGAGCCGCTTCAGTGTCAATGGGGGCACCTGAGTAGTGTGCCTCGGGAGCCTTACCGACCATTTGGGCTGGGACCTGCAGACATAGAGTACCGAAAGGATATTCACCTCGTCCCACTTACGAAGCAGGAATGACACACAAGGAACTACGGGAGGGACCGACACAAACCAACAAGCTAAGTGCCTCACAGGCTCTGACCTGGACCCTCTCTCTTTACGACAAAATATTGGTGAATTAAAAGCAAGCGCACTAACGAAGGGATGCAGGGCCTAAGGACTCAACGACAGCAAGGAGCGAGTCCAACGCCCAAGCGTGTGGTGACATGAGAGGTCCCTCGGGAGGGCAGGACATCCACAAGGCCGCTCTTCCCACGTCGCCACGAGCCACGGCAGGCGCAGCGACGGGCCCTAAGCTTTGCAGCCCGGCCGCAAACAACCAACAACATGCAAGCCATCAGCTTAGGAGCAAAAAGGAAAAAGGAGAACAACAAAGGTAATAATGGCAAAAGCTTATCACCTGGCAGGGCAGAGTTCCTGATTCACCGTTACAGGGGCAAGCAAACGGGAGCTAGAGGCACTAAGGGGAGGGGCTACTGACGTCACCCATGGTGCCGGTTGGACCGTCGTTGGGACCAACCTCCTCGCTTGAGGTGGGCACCTAGACATACCGTCCCACCAAGACGTCAACATGCGGGCGGACCTCGTCCCAGAGAAGACGGCGGGACTCAACAGGCGCCGGTTCGACGACGCGCCGGAGGTCGAGCTCCGGAGCAAGGCAGCGCAAGTGGGAGAAGACAAGCATCAGGGCAAGGCCCATAAGCTCACGCGTGGTGGACACACTTCCCTCCTCCACGCGGTGGCCGCCAGCCTCCAACGCCTGCACGACCTACTATAAGAAGACGAGGTAGCCCCCGTTGCTCCTCACGTTAGGCAGCGCGAGGGCCTTCCCCGCAAAGCGGTGCGTCACGGTGGTCGCCCGGTCGGGGATGTCCAGAAATTGCAAGGCGCGCTGGGATGCCATCAGCCGGGTGTACAACGCCCCGTGTTGAGCGGCTTGCACGATGTCTACCGCCTCCCGGACCTGCTGCTGTAGCAATGCTATCTCCTCCTTGGCCTCTGCCTCGCCTTGGCGGGCGGCACGGAGGGCGACATGGGCGCTCTCAAGCTGGGCCCTTAGCCCCACCACATCCTCTTGGATCTCGCCGAGCATTGGATTCTTGGAGGAGGGCGCGCTTAAGAAGAAGGAAGATCAACCCAAGGAAAATAGATGGTGCAACAAGCAAAGGAGACACAGTGAAGGACTTACTCGTCAGCCATTACCCAACACTTGCGGACATGTGTAGGCCCTGATGGCCCTCCGCCACTGCCTCCAGGGGCGTACGAAGGCGCAGGAGGCGCCGCACACTTTCCCCGACCTGAGCCATCTCCGGGGGACGCCATGAAGACGAAGAGAGAAGGAAGAGAAGAAGTTTTCTCATGGCAGATGGATGAAGCCGAGGAGGAGCTCGAAGTTGCGGTGCCCCCCCGTGAAGAGGATTGGGTGAATTTATAGGTGATCCCTAGCCACCAACCATCGCGGGAGCGTGGGCGTCGCACGCCCCACGAGGGCCGCAAGGTGGGCCGACGGAAGCGCTGCCGCACACGTCGCCTCACATATCCATCGATCGGTCACATCCGCAAGGGCCGTTGGGTGTGGTCAGGCCACATCCATGTCATTCAATGAGCAACATGATGGCCTGCGCGACGCTTGGGGATCGCGCCATCATGGGCTGGCTCCACCCAGGCGCCTCGAAGAGCGAGAGACTCGCCGTGCAACTACGAGACACGTGGTTCGCGGGACCCGCAGGTAAATGGGACCGCGACACTTCAGGACACCTTCAACGCTTCGCCAAGAAGCCAACCCAGGCAGGTCTTGGGCGCGGGGGCTACTATCGGTGTTCTGGGAACGGGTTACCTGCGTGTGGCCCAGGGCGGGCCCACTTCATCAACACAGGGACGACTGGAACGACAACTCCTCGGAAAAGGCCCTCGCAAGGGGCCAAGCCTCACGAGGAAGTGCGACATCAAGACCCGCAGGGAGCCTCCTCAAGACTCCTTCGGAGCGACGGATATTTCGAGGCAATGTCGGGCCTGAGGAGTCAAGGGTGACGTCACGGAAGGACGGGCGAGCAGAAGGTGGCAGGACGGGACAGTTTCCCCTTTAGTGTAAAGGGGGTGGGAGCGTACCAAGGCTCCAAAGGCATCTTCTAAAGGCTTCCCTTCCGGTACAACAAGACCACAGCCGCCCTCCGGCAGAACGAGCGTCATCCCTGCGCCCACCTCTGTGGCGGGGGCAGCTACTTTGGAGGCGAAGAAAACTTTTGACAAGGGAAGCATGTTCCCTTGTCCCCTATCAAAACAGGCCGTTGTGGGATCCGTTCCCGTCGAATCTATGAAGGAAGAGGAGCCGGTCTCCGCTATAAATAGAGCGAGTAGGATATCTGAGAGGAGAGGTGCATTCAGACGAGATTCGTACCAAAGAGAGTTCATTCCGACTGTATAGCGATACACCTAGCTTCTTTGCCTCCGGAGGCTAGAGAGCACTATACTAGTTCATACACCACCACTATGCGAGGCAATCCACAAAAGAAGGAGTAGGGTTTTACAATTCGTAGCGGCCCAAAATGGGTAAACTATTGTGTTCTATGCTACCCTGGCCATCGAGTGAGTCCTTCAACGTTGCCATCGAGTAGTGGGATAGGTAGGGTTCAGTAGGGAGAGATCTTCACACACGCCCAGTGTTCGAATCCTCAGGGTTTTGTGGAGCTCGAAATCCGACAACAGTGTACATCCTCCGCAGAGTGTAAAACAATTCAAATAGCCGTGCCCACGGTTAAGGACAGTTGGGTGGTGCTTCTTAAACTATGTCCACTCGTTTCTGGGTAAACCAATTGTGTGTGTGTGTGTGTGGTTGAGAAAGATGATATTGTCAACTCCGGTGACTTGGCATATAGGGTGACCCTGAGGTGTTCAGCCCTAAGCAGACATGTTGATATCTGTAACATGTTCTTATGATTATCATCTACATTATGATGCATGATTATACCATCACTTAACCATGTTACTTCAATTAAAGAAAAACCTGCTTTTCGCAAATGCTGCATTCTTATGCTAGTTCATGTTCCTTTATTACCTTGTTCCACTTCATGGGATGCTTTCGAGTACATTCAAAGTACTCATTGGCTTGCCACTAGTTATTTCATTGAGCAGGAATGAGAGAACAAGAAATGGTGAAGAGTAACTTGGGGACGTTCCTGCGAGCTAGGACACTTCCTAGTCAAAATGCGTGTAGGTTAAGGCTGGTGGCATGGGTTCACGCTTTCGACCAATATCTCCGCTATTGGTCAAGTTTGGTGTGCCGGCCTTCACACTACTAGAAAAAAGGTTGTTAGTGGCGCACCTATTTCGGCTATTAATGGCGCACTATAGGTGCGCCACTATTATCATGCCACTACTAATAAATAGTAATGGTGCACGCGTGGTGCGCCACTGTTAATCTACATAACACTAATGGCGCAGCTAAAGTGCGCCATTACTAGGCCTAGAAGTGCGTCACTACTGTTACTCCAAGGGGCCATGTGTACCTTGTGCTCTGGGTTACTAATGGCACACTTTTAGATAATGCGCCACTAGGGTGTTTATTTATGTGCGCCACTAAAGTGCAATATGGTGTGTCGCTAGTATGAATATTAGGAATTTGTTTTCCTTTTTTGATATTTGCATAGGTTACAAACTTCATCATATTAGTCTCCGAATTCAAAATACCGAACAAAGTTAGAACATTACAAGTCTCGAGACCTCGAGTAGCGAGTTTGTCTTCACATTACAAGTCGATATCTAAACTACCATCACATAGAAGTGGGTTGCGGTCACGATGAGCATCATCGCGATGAAACTGATCTTCATCCGGTTCCTCCTTCGCTCCCTCCTCTATCCCGCTAGATAGCGCGCGTATCTGGCTTCAGCCTCCGCCATAGTGGTGTACCCTTTGTAATTGTTACCGCCGAAACGGTGAACCTGTCTCCGACACTACTCCCAGTCGTCTTAGACTCTGGGAACCTCACCTTTGTACACGACAAACAACGGCATCTCTTTGCACTAGACAAACAAAATGTTAGTAGCAATTCACAGATAATATATCACTAGAGGAATCTGCTATTTTGATGAAAGGTATAATCTTTGTCGTCAGCAAATTGTCGGGGCAGATGGCAAACAAGAAGTTTGCCGTCATGGGCAGACGGCAAAGCGATACTATTGCCCAAAATCACGAAAAGCAGATGGCAAAAAAAACCACACGGCAAAAAATAATTATGTCGTCAACTATATGGGCAGATGACGGCAAAGAGACGATTTTTGCCGTCTACTTACGCTACGGATGACGGCAAAATAGATGTCCATGACTGTGGCTAACCGGCCTAAACGGCAGGCAGTTCTGCCGTCCACTTACGCTACGGATGACGGCAAAATAGATGTCCATGACTACGGCTAACCGGCCTAAACGGCAGATAGTTTTGCCATCTAGAATTAGCAAGGGCAGACGGCAAAACTTAACGTTGCCATGAGGTATGGGTACAGAAGATGGCAAAAAACCCAAGTGGCGCACCGGATAAAAAAACAAACTGGCCAAAAAACAAAGCCCTCCCTCTCGCGACTGGCTCCTCTGGTGAAAACAATAGCTAGGGTTCCCTCACCGGCCGCCGCCGCCACAGGTGTCACACACGCTGCCTGCCAGTGCCCTCCCCGGCCGCCGTCGTCCGTCTCACCGCCGCTCCATTCTCACCGGTGCCCAGAGCCGCTCCATTCTAACCGGTCGGGACTCCCTCCGCTACCGCCAGTGCCCTCCCCGGCTGACGCAACTAGTGCAAAGCCGCCGTCATCCCTCTGCACGACATGGCGACCCCACCGCTCCATTCTCGCCCCACCGCCGGTCGGGAGGGTAGGCCACCCCACCGCTCCATTCTCGCCCACCGCCGGTCGGGCCTCTCTGCCTGTCTCCGGTCGCCACCAGCGCCCGCCTTCCATTGGTAACGCTCAGACTTGACCACCCACCTCCCTTACATGAGCAGATGGTACAAACTAAGGTTCAGCAAATTAGTGGAGTACCTTTACTTTTCTTGTCCTTGTTCCTTTGAGTGATTAGGATGGTTTGCCGCGCCTATACCACATTGTGTATGTCTTTTAGTCTTCACTTCTTTTTACAATGTTCGCAGAAGACATTTGGGGTGAATGGTAGTCTGCTTCCTCTGGATAGCTTACATCATTGTACAAAGAGTCATTTCATTTATCTTTATCTGTAGGAGTTTTTTTTTATGTCTGGAAGTTTCTATTTGCATGTACGAGTTTCTCTTCTAGGCTATATACGTGACCTTGAGCTGCCATTTATCCCAATACATTTCTGAAATAGTGAAAAAGTAAAACTACTTACTATGAGGATGACAGGTTCTCTATGAGTAGGAGGTTGCGTATTTTTGTTGTATTGCCGTCGTAGTGTTGCGATATTTGTGATAGTCTAGTTTCTGATTATTTCACTTATAATTTTAAGACTTCTTAGGCGCATACTATTTTAATTCTCATAATATATCATCATGTTCTTCTACATTCCCATAGGGACCTGTTCCTGAAAAGCCCAATTAAAAGCAACCCAAGGTCCTGGTGTTCCATTGAATATGTTGAATTTGAACATTTATAAATGGTGTACCAAATGTAAACTTATTTCTTATGTAGGATAGGACTTGAATTTTGTAGTTGATTGCCAATAGACTGCCAAACATGGTGATGTTTCTGGACAATTTAAGGGTCTTCGTCGTAGCCACGTCACCGAGTGCTTTTATTGCATCTAGCTTTGTGATCAAGAAGATTGGCCTGAAGAAAGCTGGGGACATTGTGGTAAGAGCAGGTTGTGCCTCTCTCCTATATCTATTTCAATGTTTTTTCATCGCAGACAAGGTTAAAGATAAATTTTTAATATTTCTACTGCTTTAATCCATTAATGATTAATCTACGCTTTTTACCCTCATGATTTATAGGTTCTCGAGGCTACTCATACTTATATGAACCGTTATAGTGGATAGGAATGGTAACTAGTAATTATCACTTACACTGAGTTGTTTCTTTATGTGGTGGCATTACAGCAAAGGCACTTAGTAGAGATACTAACCCAATTTTCTTTTCTTTTTGGGGCAACACCCCACAAAAAAACTGAGTTTTTTTGCCACACAAATATCTTGGAATAGATGTATATTTTTGTAGTTTTTACATCGGGCATTAGATGTCAGGTGAGTATAGTGTCCGTGCTTGTACCATTGAGGAGAAGAAGGATGGATCACCTCCTTACAATACTAGAACACAGGAGCCTAGTTTCACTATAGTTTTATTTGGAATGAACAACATTTTCCAATGATATGATGTAGGCTTGAAGTAATGTTTATCGCTCTTTATTATTTCTCGAAGTGATTTTCGATGAGGTGGCCAACTTTGCAGCATATGCATTTGCTCCAGCAATACTTGTTACTCCTCTTCGAGCATTGATCATCATATTTAGGTTTTCCACATGCCATCCTTCCTAAGCCATAATTCTAGTGAACTGATAACAGAATGTTTCCTTAATTCTCTTTCGTTCATGCAGCGCAGTGCTAGCACACTTCATTTTGAATGAGAGGTTGCATATGTTTGGCGTGGTTGGTTGTGCATTGTGTGTTGTTGGTTCAGTTGATATAGTGTTGCATGCCCCAATGGAAAGAAAGATTGATTCAGTTAGCGAAATATGGCAACTCGCAACTAAACCAGGTATCTCTTTTCAAGTCCTTAAATAGTTCTTGCTGCCATTTCTCATATTTTTCCCTTTGAACGAATGTTCATTGTGACCATGTGTCCTTAATAATATACTTTGCTTTATAACCAATTTACCATCAGTGGTTGTTTGAAACGCATTGTTCGGTAAACAATAGATGCAGTAATATTTTCTAATTCTCACCATAGTTTTCCAGTTAGTTTCATATTTTTCCCAAGTAGGGCTCAGAAATATCTTGGCTACAGTATTCGACAAAAATTATATCCTTCTGTTGGCCGCTCCTTTTGTGCTTGTTCCCTTATAGTGTTTGCTATTGTTCATTCTTTTAATGGATGACAGTGCTGCCGTGCTACTGATTTGGCTTTAAAAACATAAAATGCTACATACAGGAATCAGTTCCAAAGTTAATAGTTCAATTTCTTTGCTTGTTTTGTGGACAAGACATGTTGTATCATTCTACTAGAGTTAATACCATCTATGTTTATATGCACTATATCTGTGTGATACTTCCATAAAAAGTATATGGTGTTACACCACCAAGGAAGTATCTGAGGGAAGTTGTTTCCTTTGTGCAAGATTCTTTATATTTGTTGTTATGTTTTCTATCCACTTTTTCAATAAAATATTGATGTTATCAAATCCATTTTTGACATGCAACTATAATCTGTGCTGGCGGGTTTCATAGTCTATTCTTGCTTGGCTGTAGCTCTTGCACTTGTTTTAATGTTCTGGGTTGTTCACCATACCGAACAAAGGAAAATTCTCGCATATGTTGCAATATGTTGCAATACATCATACCAGGACATGAGTTGTTCAAATTGATTTATAATGCCCTGATGAAGTACTATATTTGGAACAGGTTATCAGTGTTAAGGTAGTGGACATTGCCTTAAAGCTCTCATTTAATGGAGTGAACCAATTTATCTACATCCAAACTTGTGATTATATGTTGTTTAGTGCAACTGAATTATTTAAACAAGGTAAGCTTTCCCGTCATATTCGATCAACTCAAGTATACTTCCATACATATGAATTGATGGTTCTACGCATCTTTGAGATCTGCTATGGTTAGTGCCTCCATATCTCATTTACAAGTAGAGACCACTTGAGATCTTCATGATTTAGAGACCACTTGAAGCTATGTATTTGACCCATTTGAACCCATAGAATGACATAGCAGAATTGTTAATATGCTCTAATTGTTAATATCATGTCATTGTTTTTGGCGGGGTAGGGAACACTGATTTTACTTTTCCATCGCTATCATATGCTTAGGTAGCAGGCACGATTGGAACAACTAAATCTAAATCTGAAGTCCCGAACCTGCAAAAATAAATTTAGAATACATCAGTGCTAGAACATGAACCTGATGTAGATGCGAAAAATAATATTAATGTGATAGACTGAGCGCTGGAAATCCCTATCCCCACTCCCCTCTTCCAGGTTGAAAATTGGGAGAGACACGAATCTGTTTTCATATGGAGAGTTTGAGAAAAAGATGAGAGTTTGAGAGAGAGAGAGAGAGGGAGGGAGAGAAACCTAAGAGATCCATAGAGGCATACATGCCGAAATTACTTGCTCCAATTCGAGAGAGACAAGGATCTCTTTCTGAATAGAATATGAGGACAAACATGGATCGAAGGAGGGAGATGCGGGAGAGAATATGATTGCTTCAGGTCGTTTTTTTAACTAGGAAAGAAAGAAATGCTGGAGATATATATAGTCATCTCTTTTAATTTTTTTCGCAACTTGTATTAGTTAATCTGAACCGTATAAACTTGGTCCCATCATTAGATGTACGGCTCGTTTCTGAACCGTACAACTTTGATAATAGTTAATCTGAACCGTACAACTCATTTTTTCCCAACTTGTATTACTTAATCTGAACCATAATATGAACCGTACAGCTTTGATAATATGATATATGCTTCACATGCTGCTAAACTAAAATAGATGTATTAATCCAGCAACATCACACATAGGCGTCAGATGTAGCAAATAATAGGTATATGATTTTAGCTGGTGATTGAAATTGATGTAAAGAAGAATGGTGGTATCCTATCTTATGCCTTTTCCATTTTTATATTTAAGTTAGACAGATAGCAGACAAAAACTTGTCTTTTGACGAAATCATTTTCCCTTGGTTCTACAAGTCTGTAGTATTTCTATAGGCATAACCAGACTGTGAGACTTGGACCAATCTGATGAGTCTCGAAATAGTGCAGTTTCGAAATTATAGAAGAGTCTTAAGTACTAATCAATAACATCAAGGATCTTGGCCTTCCCGTCAGAAGTTTTCTGCAACCCAGCTGCAGCCGGATCAACTCCAGAATCTATCAGACATACAAGTCACATCACCACAAAAGAAGCAGGACAATGACATCCTATGAAATACACATAATAATTGCATGCCAGAGTCAGATCCATCACATATCATCCGAGACTCGAGTTATACCCATGTAACCAGCCTGAGCTCTTCCCCAAATGAAGAAACCTTCCAACCACCATCTACGCGAGTTGTTAACTTGTAATAGCCTCATACGCATGAGCTTTGGAGCATGTTTATCACGTCCTTACATGGATGACTACTTGCAGCAGTGGCGGAGCTATATACAGCTCTGGGGGCAATGGTTTGGAAAAGCGAGGGACGATCTCAGCGGTATAGCATTGTAATCGCTACTTTGTTCCAGCCCAATACAAATGAACATGCAGGCTGGGGGCCCCTTGCGTTCAAGGGGCCGGGCCTGTCCTAAAGTATTTTCATGCTAGATATAAAGAGTCACGTGTTTTATTGGTGCTTGTAGATCTGTACGTACCATATACTATGGCTATAACTCTCAGACATGATAATCAGGTCCTTATACTTTACCTCGTAGCTTTGGTAGTGGCTCCAATGGGGATTTCATCAGGCATCTAGCTAGTGAAAAAAATCATAACTCTTTGTGTGAATCTATAACTATTGACTGAAGACAAATTTCATTTAGGTACAAATGATTTAGCGCACCTTATTTTGTTGTTATGGAAATGAAAACCTTTATTTATTGTGTGCCAAAATCTGATATATGTGCATGACTTCATTTTGTAGGTTGTCGTACAGATGTTCTTTGGACTACGATATTGACATGAAGACATTTATCGTAATGCCAAATTTTATGTAGTAATGCGAAATATTATGACATGGATGTGCTATGGATTATCCTATATATACATGGATGTGCTATGGATTATGCTATATATACATGGATGTGCTATATATTGTATGGATTATGGATGTGTTATATGTTGTATGGATTAAGGACGTTATATATATGATGTATGGATTAAGGATGTTATATATACGATGTATGGATTATGGATGTGTTATATGTATGGATTACGGATGTTATATATATGCTCAATGGATTATGTTATATTTATATATATGTTGTATGGATTATGTTATATATTTATATATATGTTGTATGGATTATGGATGTGTTATGTTATATATGTATATATATGTTGTATGGATTATGTTACATATATTTATGTTGTATGGATTATGTTATATATATATGATGTATGGATTACGTTATATATATATATACATACATTGTATATTTATGCTCTTTGCTATCATGTTCATGACGGCAAATAAATTTGTCGCCCCCAACATGTGGTTTGTTGTCTTGTGTAACTTCAGAAGACGACAAAAGTTTGGCATATTTTGCTGTCATGTACGGGTTCCGCAGACGGCAAAAAATGTGTCATATTTTGCTGTCATGTATAGGTTAGACAGACGGCAAACAAATATGCCATATTTTAATGTCATGCACGAGTGAGGAAGACGACAAAAAGGCTAACGTCGACCGTTAGTTAGGCCGTTCCGTCTTCTGACCATTTTTTTGCCGTCTACCACACAAGTTGACGGCAAAATAATTTCACTGACGGTAAACATTTTGCCGTCCGCTTTGCCGGGCGCTGACGGCAAAGATACCCTTTGCGGGCACGGGGGACACCGACTTTTTTTGCCCTCATGGGCTGACGGCAAAATATTTGCCGTCTGTAATAACCTCTTTGCCGTCCGTAGAGTCCTGACGGCAAAATGTCCGATTCCTGTAGTGTATAAGCAATATATAAGTACGCAACAAATGGATCGGAAGAGAAAAGCAACACATTAATAGCACGATTCATGGTCCTACTAATAAATAGCATCGATTACATATAACTTGAACGATTGTCCAAACTAAACGGACATACAAGTTCATTAAAGTTTACTTACAACATGAGCCAATCGATATTTCAGAACTACATAGCATCAATACTTTTGACTCGACTCAGGGACCGGAGCGTGGATGAAGCTGTCGTCTTTCGTGATGGTCATGAATGTGCGGTCGTTGTCAGCCTGCATTTGTTGCGTTGTTTCTCTTTCACTGTTGGATGGTTGATAGTTGAGGTAGAACTGCCCCGAGCTACGAAGGACATCTTGCTAGATGATTTCCGCAAACTCTGACTGGATGGGAAAGAATTCTTGTCTCATGTCCTCGTCCTGGATTGCCGACAAGTGTGCGTCCCATTCTTTGAGACTATTTGGTAGCATAAGGTGATGATTGTTCCATACGATCGCTCGCATGTGATGGAGGGCATAGTAGGCATCCTTCTGACTGCCAAGCGGCTCCTTGACGCAGGGGAACGTCATTACGTGGGTGAACACGTGCTTGCCGTACCTACAAATTGGCATCCTGAAGGTGCCTCCAGATTTGGCGTAGCCGGCGAGAGCATCATCAAGAAATTTCTGGATATTTGTGTAGTCTTTCTTTGACTGACGGTCCGAGTCGAAATACGTGGCCATGGAATATTTCGGGCTTAAGAGGATGAGTGTGCAATGTGTGTCACTGCACAAAACACTCAATGTTAGAAAGAAAAGAACGATCGAAATCTAAGAAATCATATGTTACGGGGCGGTGAGGGGATGGCTTACTCAGAAAAGTAAGGCACGAGGAAGTTATGCTTATCATGGCACGCATGTAAGTATGAACTTGCGACTTGCCGGTCCCCAGCGCTGCCCAAGATCATGGCACGCATGTAGAAGAGGTCGACTATCACGATGTCCGGGGTCTCGTCTCTAATGATCCGCATCTCCATACTGAGCGAAAATAGCCGAATGAAGGTGTAGTGCAGCGGATAAAGGTTAAACATAGCGAAGATGTCATCAAACCGCAGGACGATCATACGCCCGATGGTGCTATCGACAAATCCCTTGCCCTGTGGCACCTTGGCCACGAAAAGAGGGTATGACACATAATTCTTAGAGAGACGCCGCTTCTCCACAGAAAGAACACCGTCATGCAGACTGCGCATAGCACCGGTTACAACATTGAGCAGATTAGTCGGTAGCATCGGCCTACCCGCCACTTGCACCCTCCTCGAGATATCCTTAGATATTGGTGGCCCGTCCTCAGCATGGACACGATCGGCAACACCGTCAGCTGACGGTGTTGTCATGCTTTGTCTTGCCATGGCTTGGCATCGGCACGATTGGCGATGTTGTCTCTGGGGTGGTGTCCACCGCTCCCAAACGAATCTGGCTCTTCGGCCAAAGCATGGAACAGTTTAAGAAGGCGCTGAGGGTCATCACATCACCTTCGTCGGCCCAGGGGGTCGTAACGGAGGTAACAAGTCCTCGCAGCCCTGCAGCACCCGAATCAATTGAACCCTATACGCGGTGGGTGTCATCGGATTACCGTGGAACACGCGGTTGCCTTGTTCCACGATTTTAGCCTTGGCGGCGTCGATGAACTCACCGTCCATGAAGTGCAGGATACTGCATGGAACGTTGGCAGTGCCCTGCGAAAACATGTAGGGCTTCAGGGATGCCCAGTCAAAGGCACGGAGATGAAGTCATCGGCCGAGGCTTAGTTACCGTGATGGCGTCGAGCTCTGTTAATGTCAAGGCAATGCCAACGGCGGGCGTGCAAGTGACGGAGGGGCCACTTGTTGCCGAGGAGTCGGCCAGCGTATTCTTCCTGCACCTAGGTGCATTAAGCTCCAATACTGGCGCTAACGCTGGAGACACCAATGCCGCCTCCGCCGGAGACACCAATGCCAGCTCGTTGTGCGAGTTGCTGCCCGTGAAGCTGGGAATCGGGGGCGGCCCCTATTGGCCGCCCGCAATCAACCCCCGCAGCCCCTCAAGCAAGGAAGGCATCATGGCAGTGATTGTCGCTCCTAGGTGGTCTTGCACTTGCTCTTGGACTATCTCCGGAATCAGCGCAACTTGTGCCTTGAGTTCTTTAACCTCCCGCTCATGTCTTTCCGAGCTAGTATTTCTCTCCTTTCGCCCAGCCTTATAGTATTCCGACCATTTCATGGACAAGCCTTCGCTGGCCACACGACCAGCTGACGACGGCTTACTGAACTTATCCTTGTGTTTCATTATGTTCAACGCCCTATTTAAAGTGGTGTCCCAAGGGGCAGACGGGGAGCTCTGAGACCCCACGCTACAACTTTCAGTTTCATGTGGAAGGAACGTGAACCATTTAGAAATTGGCTTCATTAATATGGAAGCATATGGAGCTAATTACGCGGGGGTGTATTCCTTACCAGAACACGCTCAAGCTCCTTCACCTTCGGATCTGTGGTAATCTCCTTTGTTACCGTGTCCACCTTGTACCGGGCCCTGGCATAGTTCCTGGTCTGCTTTTCATGGTATTTATCGAAGAGGGGCGGTAGACCTTGCTCGGCACGCTCCGCGTTCTCCTTGTCCCATTTAGGTTACGCCACTCTGTAACCGCCGGGACCGTGTTTGTGGACCTCTAAGTTCAAGTCCCGCATATCTTTCCCCCACTGACTTGATTCCGCGGATGCGTTGCTCTCAAAGTTGATCTTGAACTCCAGGCAGTCAGCTTCGTTGATCGAGGGATTTGTCTCATTGATCTTCTCATAACTATCACCTCTTAGAATCCTTCTCTTCACCGCGGCTATCCAAGTAGCCAGGGCCGTGCTCATCTTCGTGAGGGCGGCACTGTTCACTTTATTCCCTGAGAGGTATGTGTTTGCGATGTCAACGGGGAACTCGTATTGTTCATGCAGCTTCGTGAAGAGGAGGTTGCGCAAATTCCCTCAGTCACGATGCCTTAGGTTCTCGGTGTTGATCGAGACAGTGCTCCGAAGAATGCACCTGAGTTGTCCCGCGTACCCACCGACTAATTCTTTGGGTGCCGTTTGATGCCCACTGGAGGACAGTTCAGTAAATTCCTCCTTGACGGTGTTGAGCACGTTCGGGCACCGGTCCTTCCGTTGCCTCTTCGGTTGGCTGCCATATGTGCGTTTGCTACCATCATCAGTGGTGGCATCCCCGACGGCACCATTAGTGGTGGCATCCCCGACTCCACTAGGGGTTGTGTAGTCGGGATCGGTGTCTTCCCCGGCGACCTCAGAGCGGTGAGGTTCTTCCTCCATCTCCTGGGACAGCTCCCAGAATGGCTTGAACGAACCGCCCGCCTCATCGTTGTCGGCCATGTTCGCTCTAAATAGGACAAAAGGCTACTAGAGTTATTGGATGAGATCAGGGTAGTATCTATTCTTCTCACAGTTAGAGGAAAACTGAGAATAAAACATCCAAATTGATGCACACCCATACGTAAGATCTCCTTTTCTTGGTTTATTTTACTTTGCATGTGATTCATACAAGTCCTCAGAAAAACTTGCTATCCCTGCATTCTGATTACCAAGCATACAAACAAAGCATTTTTCATGATAAATAACCAAGGAAAACAACATATATATCAAACAAATAAACAATTAAAAATGAGTTATTGCTAGAGCCTTATGGTTGAGCTTTCGTTAGCGTGGAATATGTATGGAAGAAAAAATAGTTTGCATTTCAACTTAAGGGAAAACTATAAAAGACACTTAGGAATATTTGCTTTTTAGAAATAACATTGTCTCTAAATGTTGATCAATTTTTGTTTCGGTTGAGAATCGGGCACCTTCTAGGTCAAGAAAATTGGGCATGACCTTTGCTAATTTTCTTGACCTAGGAGTGCCCCATTCTCAACCGAAATAGAAATTAATCAACATTTCAAGAGAATGGGGAAACTATGTGTCCATGCACGAAAAAAGGCCTACATATATCCAATGTGTAGTGCTAGGGAAATCAATTTGAGAATACGTTAGAGATAGATACAGTTCGTTATGGCAGGTCTCCCCATAACTTCGCAATAGAGTCCAGTCAACTGTTTTCTCGCCTCACAATATCATTCTGAACATATATTTTCTCCTCTTTAAAAAGGTGGTGACCAATTAACCAAAACGTCTTAGTGTACTAATTTAGATATTGGGATAATATATAGCTAATTGCTCCACCTACCTTTTCTTAAATATGCATGATTTGTGCTTATAAAAGGCACCCTGCCTCTGAAGTTTGGAAGATACTTCTCGTAGTCTCCTACATCATAGCATGCATAAGACTCGGTGCGAAAAAGAGGAAACTAACAACTAGAATGGGTTCGACTGGTGCTAGATGATATGAATGGGAGGTATACGGAAGGACATCCCTTCGCAATACTATTGCTGCTCCATAGGTGTTGGTCCATCATCTTCGTTCCACAGGTGCTGCTTGTGTCCCTACATACTGCTGAACCTGTTGTTATGTTAAACCTGACAGTCCTGAACATGTCTCTTTAGTTTCAGGGTAAACTCATGTAATATACTCAGAAACATGCTCTAGTTCACGTTGCGTCTTAGTCCGTGTCATAGGATAGTTTTCAGTTAGTTTGTTTCCTGTAAAAGTGGGTCATTGTGGCCATGATTGTATTCGTGGGATGGCACGGAAGAACTATATTGTGGGCAGATTTTTGGCAGTATTTTTGCTCAATTCAACAAGAAGAAGAAACAGAGAAAAGACGAAAAGTCAGAGCACCAAGATCCAATCTAATGGTAGCTAACAACCAGCGGAACGGGAGGGGGGGAGGCCATGCACAGGTTTACCTCGGGTGATGCAGGATCCCAGGCGCGCCACCAACGCCACCAGAGGATTAGGGGTGGCGGGACGCGCTGGAGGCGGAGGATGACAGGGTCGTCGGTGAGCCTCGCTGCACAATGAAGGCGCTGATGCAAACAACGGAGTCGATCTGGAGGCGGACACGGAGGCGGAGGTGGTTGGGCTCGTCGGCGGAGTTTGATCTGGGTGGCGGCGAGGTGCAGGCAGCGAGGTGGGTGGCGGCGAGGCGGGACGAGCCGACTAGCGGCGGTGGCCGGCAAAGGAGAGACAAGTGAGGGGAGGGAATGAAAGAAGGGGAAGGAGTAGGATAATGCCATAGTGGGGGGAGGGTTAGCAATGGCGCACCTTTTAGGGGTGCGCCATAAAAATTGGTATATCATTGGCGCACCTTTTAGGGGTGCGCCATAAACAGCGTGATAGCGATGGCGCACCTTCTCCTGGTGCGCCATTACTAATTTTTTTTAATTTTTTTGGATTTTTAGTTGCATGTAATAATTTAAGATTTTAGATAAAAGAAAAGGAAAATGCAAATGGAGTGATAAAACCATTGTGCAAAGATTTAGAATTAGATGACATGGTTGACATCAAGTGACATGAAATAACAGTCATCAAAGTTTGAGCTTGCCACTGACACACACACGCGGCCGACACGTCGTGATTCGATCTTAGCTATCTTTTCATAATCTTCTTGCCCTTCTTACTCGCGGTTGAATAATTTAGCCCCGGAACCCCTTGAATTCTTCTCTTGAACGGACATCCTTTAGGTAGGGTCGTCATCTTCCATCTTCGGGTCGTCGTACTTGTCGAAGTCTTGCTCATTGGCGACTCCATCCATTCTGATGATGTTCCTTTTTCCTCTCCTCATGACAACACGAATGGGCTTTGATGGGTTGGTAATGAAGAAGCATTGGTCCACTTGGCAAGCCAGTACCCATAGCTCATTTTTCGCGGTGACGTTTGCACCCGCGGTCTTGGATTTGGCTTCGGGTATAACCATGGTGGTGAAATACCTGGCTTCTTTTAGGACGCTCTTGGCCCATCTGACACGGAACATCGGGACCTTCTCTCTAGCGTAGCTCAGCTCCCAGATCTACTCGATCCTTCCGCAGTATCTGTCCTTCTCGTTACCGGTGTAGGATTCCATTGTTACCCCGGAGTTCTGATAATCGCTCTTCATATCCTTTTCCTCGGTGTAGAATGTGTAGCCATTGATATCGTATGCCTCATAGGTCATCAGGTTGTGCTCGGCGCCCTGTGACAAGGCGAATTTGAGTTTTTCTTCCGCAGAAGAATCCTAATGTAAAGGGTACGACAGAAGCTTGTCCTTGAACCAAACATGAGTTGTGCTCTTTGATTATATCTCCGTCCATCCTCTGTTGGCCTCGGTCATTGTACGTCTTCTCAATAAATGTTTTGTGCTCTACCACCCAAGGATCGATCACGTCTATGTGTTCTAGCGCGACTAGGTTTGCTCTTTCAAAGTCGGCGAGTCGACCCTTGAAGTCGACATGCATTTCGCGGTGACCCTCGTGGTGACCCCATCCAGCGAGCCTGCCGAGGTGCCTGTTGACGGGCAGACCAACGGGGTTCTCGATGCCTAGATAATTCATGCAGAAGGAGATGCACTCTTCGGTCAGAAAGCCCTTGGCTATGCTTCCATCTGGACGTTCCCTGTTGCGAACGTATCCTTTGATGACACCATTCATCCTTTCGAACGACATCATGTTGTGCAGGAACGTCGACCCGAGTTGGATGATATCCTCCATGATATGGACCAGCAAATGCACCATAACGTCAAAGAATGCGGGCGGGAAGTACATCTCTAGCTCGCATAGTAGCACCACGATCTCTTCCTGTAGCCTTGTGAGTTGCCTCACGCCAACCGAGTTCCGAGAGATGACGTCGAAAAAGTTGCATATGCCAAATAGCGTTTCACGGACGTGCACGTCCATGATCCCACGGATTGCAACTGGAAGTATCGGCGTCATCAGCACGTGACAGTCGTGAGACTTCATCCCGGTGAACTTCTGATTCGCTGAGTCTAGGTATCTGCTTATCTTCCCCATGTAACCGTAAGGAAGTTTTACTCCTATGAGGTAGGTGAAAAACAGCTCGATCTCCTTCTGACTTAGAGTGAAGCATGCGGGAGGGCAATCATATTCGATCTTCTTACCCTTTTTGCCTTTGCAACGACTTTCCATGTCCTTCGCCTCATCATCATCATCATCATCATCGTTAGGGCGCTTTGCGTGAAGCTACTACCTGATGCCCATTGATTGCAAGTGTGCCCTTGCTTTCGGCCCATCTTTGGTCCTCTCTGGCATATTGAGCAGGGTACCAAGCAGACTCTCGCACACGTTCTTCGTGATATGCATGACATCAAGGCTGTGAGGCACACAAAGGATCTTCCAGTACGGAAAGTCCCGGAAAACAGACCTCGTTTTCCATACCTTCAGCAACGGCTCTGGCGCCTTTTGCTTCTTTCCCGGCTGTGGGCACTCTTTCCAATTTTTGAACAACTCGTCTATTTCCTCGCCGCTCCTCATACGTGAGGGTCTTCGGGGCTCGGTTACACCTTCGAACAGATCCTTGAGTTTTCTCCATGCGTCATT